>NC_087063.1:73735679-74305714 GCF_963678635.1 Symsagittifera roscoffensis | reverse complement strand
GTTGCTATCTTAATGGTTTTCCGGGCCACCTGCTCTGTACGTTTTTTAGTATGTGCGTCTATTGTTCTCTCTATCCCTTTTTATCTTACATTAAGCTTATTTTTTCACAGTTCTATAACTTTAGGACGGCACCTGTTTTCTGTTGTGTCGGTGAATTTTGCTTTTGAAGATTTTTTGGCATTTGTGAGCTTGTCTTTCCTTTTTTTAACTGACACCTCATCTTTCGACCATCTTAATAGATCATGCATGATCTCAGCGGGTAGTGGCGGTTTTTTAAGGTTCTGTCTATCTAAACATGCATGTTTTGCGTTTTCCGATTTTGAGTTATTTGGTGTACTGTTTGTTGCGATGTTTGATAAAGGGGTGTTCGGTTTGCGGCCCATGTGTGCCTCAAACGGTGAAATTTTTGTGACGCCGTGTGGTGTGATCCGTAACGTTTTTATGATCTCAGCTACATCAGAAGCCAGCCGGAGCGGTGTGTTTGTTTTTATCAATCCTCATTACCGCTAACCTGCGTTTTAGTGTTTGTATCATTCTTTCAACTACCCCTATTGCTCTGTGATCGTCTACCGGTGTAAAAAGTAGTTTAATATGATTTGAGTTACAAAAAAGTTTAAATTTCTTTGCTCTGAATGTTTGAGTCTGATCACATCTTAATCTTCATGGCACACCGTTGTTGGAAGTATAGCGCTGCATGAACTTAGCAGCAATGTCTGCTGTTGTGTTGGAAAGAACCTTCGCGGTGGGAAACTTTGACCATTTATCTACGGCAACTAAAATATAAGCGTACCTATTTAATTGATCAGGGAGGGGTTCTGCGAAATCTAGTTGAACTTCCTCGTTAGGTTCCACTACCAAATCCATGAGGAATGAATGTTTCTTTCCTATAATCGATTTTAAATATTTACCTTGTTCCGTACAATGCTTGCAATTTTGTGCCATGTGGACAAGGGTCTGTGGATTTGAGGGAACCAGACGTGTTGACACAGATCCAGCATAACCGCCGATCCTGAATGAGTTAGATGGAGGCTGTCGAGCACTATCTGTCGTAATTGAGTGGGTTTTACGACCCTTTTGTCAATTAGTAGACAGTCTTCAGGGACGTGGAGCCGATTGTGAATATTGTGCCAATAGGGTCCATTGGAGGTTTTGATGGCCTCCCGATCCCTCGTTTTAACGAAGTTAATGAGTGGGCGGAGGTTTCGGTCTTTCTTCGTTTCCGCGGCATGAATCGCACTCCCAGCACCCGTTGGAGCTTTTTACTGAAATGTGGGGTGTATTCGTCGGCTTCCGTTGTATTTTTGGCCTTTTCTATTGTTGCCACCAATCCCTCGATTACGAATTTCTTCCAATAATGTTCGCTTTTTTATCATCTACCACGATGAATTGAGCTGAATGAATTTTCCAACCTCCTGACTCGATAGTAATATTCAATCTTCCCTTTGGAACGATCGTTTCACGATTATAGCACGCTAAATTTCGTGCGGTGTCTCCTGTTGGAAAAGTTTTAAACAGTGCCTTTTTGTCGTGTTGTTGAATGCGTCGTGCGGTTTCTTCGTTTAGAAAGGACATCGGGCTTCCCGAATCGGCAACAGCAAACAATTGTTCTGAAGTTGTTTTAATTTGACTATGTGTCCGTTTAGATTGTCCTCAGCTAGTGTTCTTGTGTTTTTAAACTCGAATCAATCCGCGATTGCCATCACCGAAAAGTTATCTATTTGATAATCGTCCCAATCGTTGCTGGGAGAAAATTTGGTAAATGCCACTGATTCTTTTTTTGTTTCGAGGCTTTCAGTCTCTAGCTCCTCCTGTTGATCTATTTGCGTATCTTCTAGATATTTTACCTGTGTGGAACGGTATACTTCAGCGAAGTGGCCCCATTTGGCGCATTTGGCACAAATTTTATCTTTGGCGGGGCAAGACTCCAAATGGTTTTGATTATACTGATTTCCGCATTTATAACACTGTTTTTGGCTACCTGTGTTGGTAGTTCTTTGTTGTCCTCTTTTTTTTGTGACCCGCGTTGAAACGTTCGCCCTCGAGCGCCTCGCCCTCTTTGTGTGTTTTGACTGTTAGAGTAGTTGGCGCGACCCCGCGTGTTTATATAGTAGACCGGTTCTTGCTTTGGCGTAATCTGATGTCCTCCGAACGGGTTGGTTTTCATAGTACGACTGTGTTCAATTCCTTTTTCTCTATGTATTGCATATTGATATGCGTCTTGTGAGGTCCTGGTTTGTGCCAAAAGTTCATTGGCTATATTGTCATTGTTCATGTGTGATGTCAACTTGTCCCGAACCCATTAATTCTCGCGATCACCGCAATCAGCTCGTGACGCTAGTTCCACGAGGTCCGAATGGAATTTTTCTAAGCTCTCTGTTTTCTTTTGTTTTCGGCAGATAAAACTGTATCTTTCAAAAGCAGTTACTCTAGTTGTTACAAAAATATCCTCGAGGCTTGTCATCAGTTCTTGTGTGGAGATATTATGTAATTCCATATTGGGTCTTTTCTGTTGTATTTGTCTTTGTCCTTCCGCTCCTAAACATAAGAATATGTAGCTGCGCCATCTGAATGAATTACGGAGTACTCTTTTCTCCCGTGCTTTTATCACGTGGTTTATCAATAGGGTTCATAGGAGGTTTTGATGGCCTCCCAATCCCTCGTTTTAACGAAGTTAATGAGTGGGCGGAGGTTTCGGTCTTTCTTCGTTGCCGCGGCAATGAATCGCACTCCCATCCCAGCACCCGTTGGACCTTCTTCCTGAAAAGTGGCGTGTCTTCCTCGGCTTCCGTTGTGTTTTTGGCTTTTTCTATTGTTGCCACCAATCCCTCGGTGATCAGCTCATGGCTGGCCTCGAGTGACGTTTTTTTCGTCATCGTTGGGGGTGTCTCGTTATGTCTCGTTTCCTCTTGTATCGTCTTTGTTGGGTCCACGCGGCTCACCCAAACTTCATTGTCCGAATTTTGTTCCCCAGACAGTTTTTTTTAGATTTAGAGATGCATTCGATCTCTGTCTGGCAGTACTTTGTTTCTATTGGGCCCGCAGTTCTTTTTAGCTCCGTTTGGTTAGTTTGTTTCGTTTTCTTTTGCTCCGTCTGATTAGTTTGTTGCTCTTCCGTATTGTCGTTGAAAATGGTTTTAGGGAAGTTTGACTTCTTTCGTGTTTCCCCTGCTTTCTTTATGACCTCTCGTGCATCCTGGACTTGGATGGCGCTCTCAGTTTTTGACTATTTAGGTGAGTTTGTTTTCTTTCCTTGTGCTGGTGTCCTTTTGGGCTATCGTGGATCGGAAAGACTTTCCTCCCTGTCCGAAGAACCTTGCCACTGTGTAGTTGACGCGGTGTTTTGTTCTGGGGGTCGGAGCTCTTTATTTCCGTGGGGATGAAACCTCCTTTGAATCCACGCGTTTCTGATCGTCTGTTCATTTTTTGGCAATGAATGAAATGCACCGTTTTTCGAACTGGTTGTATTGTTTTCAATTTTGAATGACAGAGAGCTGAATGTTTGTTGGCGATTTTCAAGTGAGAGTGAACTTGATGTTGAGTTCGCAATTGGTTGTGAGTGGAATGTTTGGAATGTTCATTTATTAATTGATTGTTTGACTTAAAATCTAATAACCCTTTGTTTTTCGCTTTGTTTTTGATCAGTTCAGACGGTGCTTTGTTTTGATCGGCTAAATTATTTAGAATGACGTTGTCAATCAATTCGAGGTCGTTTATAAACGCATTAATTGATGCTACAACAAATTACTCATCATACTCACTGGAGGGTATTGCCAATCAAACTGGATTTCGGGACATGTAGTCTATTAGTCCAATTTTGTTTCCCGCAAGATGTTTGATATCAAAATGAAATGGTATTAGTCCATCAACCCACCGTGTGAGCCTACTCTGGTTTCTTTTTGATTTTTCACTTGCGTTTAAAGCGCTAATTAAAGCCTGGTGATCTGTAATGACGGTAAAATGTTTTTCATAAAGATAATATTTGAAATGTTCAATTGCCCAAACTACTCATAATAGTTCTAGTTCGTTTACGGAATACCTTTCCTCGAGAGAATTTAAAAACCGCGATGCGTACGCTACGGGTATCCAACCCTCTGGTGAATTTTTTTCTAATGCTGACCCTAAACCTGTGTTAGATGCGTCGCAATTTATGCGAGTTTTTAGTTGTTGGTCAAAGTGTTTGTATTGAGTAATTTCAGTTACAAAATTTAGTATGTTTTTGAAAGCTGTGTTGTGTTTTGTTGACCAGTCAAATGGTTTTTTCTTTTCTGTGTTTTTTAGCAATGGACAGAGTACGGCAGCAGCTTGTGCTAAATTTGGTATATATTGCGTGAGTTGCTGTTTTGACCCCATAAAACTCTTTAATTGTTTAAATGTTTTTGTTGCTGACAGTTTCTCTATTGCTTCAGTTTTCTTAATGAGTGGTGCTGTGCCTTCGCTATTAATTTTGAATCCTAACCCCTAAATCTTGTTACAAGCGAACTTAAATTTCTCAAGTGAAATCGCAAGGTTTTATCCATCTAGTCTGTCCAAAACTGCTTTCAGCTTCTGTTGGTGTAACTCTGTGGACCCCTTGGTAACTTTCAGTATATCATCATAGCAAGCATAAGTGTTCGTGCAGTCTGACAAATTTAGATCAATGACTTTTTGAAATTCGGCTGGCATGTCATTGAGGCCGTAAAATCCCGTTTGGAATTGATACGTTCCTGTCGCATTGCCACCAATTAAACTGAAATTGCATTGTTCGCGGGTTTTCTGATCCAGCAGTATTTAGGAGTATGCGTACCGAAGATCAAGTTTTGAAAACAACGTCTGTTTTGTTTTGTCCGATTTGTTCACTTGTGCAATGTTATCCAGTAATAAATCAATGTTAGGCATTTGATACTTGTTTTTATGGATAAATTTATTGTTTTTCTTTGAACCCAACGCAAGTTCAACTGTTTGATCCTTTTTCACTGTGATGACAATTAGACTGATGAGTTGTCTATTTGAGCACTTGTCCAGTATGATAATGTGTTTCTGATCAATTAGTTTGTTCAATTCTCCCTCCACACGTTCTTGGAGATGTATCGGATTGCGTTGACCCTTTTGTTGGATCGGAACGAAATCTTTATTGAACTGTGTTTTTATTGTGTGATTTTGGGATTTTCCGATACGTACGCACAGTTGTTGGAAATCGTCTTTGACCCATTGTTTAATTGCAGGATCAGACTCTTTTTTGTTTTCATATAGCAAATACGGTTTGTTTTTGTCGTTCTTGGATTAGTTTGATACCAATCTGCGGTAACAGATTTCTTCCGATAATGTTCGCTTTTTTATCATCTACCACAATGAACGGAGCTGAATGAATTTTCCAACCTCCTGACTCGATAGTAATAATCAATCTTCCCTTTGGAACGATCGTTTCACAGTTATAGCACGCTAAATTTTGTGCGGTGTCTCCTGTTGGAAAAGTTTTAAGCAGTGCCTTTTTTTCTAGTTGTTGAATGCGCCGTGCGCTTTCTTCGTTTAGAAAGGAAATCGGGCTTCCCGATTCGGCAATAGCAAACGATTGTTTTTAATTTGACTATGTGTCCGATGAGATTGTCCTCAGCTAGTGTTCTTCGGTTTTTAAACTCGAATCATTCCGCGATTGCCATCACCGAAAAGTTATCTATTTGATAATCGTCCCAATCATTGCTGGGAGAAATTTTGGTAAATGCCAATGATTCGTTTTTTGTTTCGAGGCTTTTAGTCTCTAGCTCCTCCTGTTGATCTATTTGCGTAACTTCTAGATAGTTTACCTGTGTGGAACGGTATACTTCAGCGAAGTGGCCCCATTTGGCGCATTTGGCACAAATTTTATCTTTAGCGGGGCAAGACTCTAAATGGTTCTGATTATACTGATTTCCGCATTTATAACACTGTTTTTGGCTACCTGTGTTGGTAGTTCTTTGTTGTCCTCTTTTTTTTGTGACCCGCGTTGAAACGTTCGCCCTCGAGCGCCTCGCCCTCTTTGTGTGTTTTGACTGTTAGAGTAGTTAGCGCGACCCCGCGTGTTTATGTAGTAGACCGGTTCTTGCTTTGGCGTAATCTGATGTCCTCCGAACGGGTTGGTTTTCACAGTACGACTATGTTCAATTCCTTTTTCTCTATGTATTGCATATTGATATGCGTCTTGTGAGGTCCTGGTTTGTGCCAAAAATTCTTTGGCTATATTGTCATTGTTCATGTGTGATGTGAACATGTCCCGAACCCATTAATTCTCGCGATCACCGCAATCAGCTCGTGACGCTAGCTCCACGAGGTCCGAATGGAATTGTTCTAAACTCTCTGTTTTCTTTTGTTTTCGACAGATGAAATTCTATCTTTCAAAAGCAATTACTCTAGTTGTTACAAAAATATCCTCGAGGCTTGTCATCAGTTCTTGTGTGGAGACATTATGTAAGTCCAAATTGGGTCTTTTCTGTTGTATTTGTCTTTGTCCTTCCGCTCCTAAACATAAGAATATGTAGCTGCGCACTTATGTGTCGGCTTCGTCCCATCTGAATGAATTACAGAGTACTCCTTTCTCCCGTGCTTTTATCACTTGGTTTTCCCAACCAACTCTTTTCTCTTGCTTTTTGACCTCTCTGTTTTTCCTTTTTGCCTCGGTTTCTCCCGTGATTTCAACCTCGTACACTGGCTCTGATGGTTCGACTAATCTTTGTAGGGCTCTCAATAGATTTCGTACTTCTATCCCATCCTTCGCGAACATAGCTATTTCCATTATTGCTGCCTACTTAGACCACTCTAGTGGTGGTTCGACAGATGCCTTCTCCCAGAACGGGTTTACGTTGAGTGGCTTTTTAGTGTATCCTGCTGGCTGCGCCATGTTTTACCTCAACGTATGATCTTCTAATTCCAGAATCCGAAGGGATTGACAACGTCTATTCTGACGCGACGCGAGATAAAACAAATAGTTTTAACCAAGGTTAATTCATGGTCTGACCGTTCATTCGGTCGTTGTTTGAGAGAAAGTCTCTCAAGGTCGATTGACCAGCCATATGGATGCTTATATCTTACATCAACATAAAACATATGTATAAATATATATATATATATTACTAAGTTTTGTCGGTCCATGCCGGATGACAGTGTACCGGAAATTCACGATTGGGTGTTATGGGATTAACAGGAAAAGACGAAACGAATGTAAGTACTAAAATTTTTAAAAACTGTATAAAATACTTCGATTCGATTTTCAGAAATAAAGAAAAAACGAGAAGTTATCAAAAAAAAATACAAATATGCAATTCAAAAAAAACAAACACGGTATTTTAGATTATTGATCATAAAAAGGTAAAAGCAATTTGTCTTCAAAACATAAGAAAAACCGTTTCTTTGATTTTAATTGAATTATTTTTAGGGTGTGAAAAACAAGTCTTTGGTGAGCGAGCCTCCTGTGGTCACAGGCAGCCAGGGACCAAAAAAAGAGAGGGTAAGAAATCCACCTGTGATTATCATAAAATATTCAGACCATAAATTTGTAAAGACCATCAAAACTATTTTGTAAGTATTCTAATTTAATTTTAAAAGAAAAACTCTTTTACAAAAATTTGAACTACACTATAACCCGAGACCTCATTAGAAAATCAGACTATGCTTTTGTAAAGAAATTCAAAACTTACTGGAAAGCAAACCCTTTGCAAAATGTTCCCTAGGGCTGTCAAAAAGACTTCAAAATTTTTTTAAAAAAGAATGTCTGTCAAAAATGAGTTGCAAGCAAAAACAGCGGTCAATTTCCGTGTGCCAGCAATAAAACTTACCTATAAAATGTACCAGGACCAAAAACATAGAAGTACTCTCAAACAAAGTTGTCTTATAGTAGTTGGTAAAATTGTTTCATAAACAAACTTTTTTAAACTGCGTAACGTTCATACTTGACTTCAGATGCCGCACAACAAAATTGTTGAATTTGAAATATTGTTAAATTTAAAATATAAAGGAAATTCCGATTACAATTGAAATCTACCTCAAGATCGATTTGTATTCTCAAATTTTCTTGTCGAAAATTGAGCGTGTCAAAAAAGATGCTTTACTTAAAATTGAGTTTGCTTAGATGTCGGAGATGATTGGTGTCATCCATGTTTTAAGATAGGGAAAAGACCTTCCGGTCACCAACCTATGTATTAAGATAGGAATAAATTTCCTATGAATTAAGATAGGGAATAGGTTTTCTAATGTATTAAAACAGGGAATGGTGAGATTTCAGTGGTATGGTAAGCTTCAGAAAAATTTCTCAGCGCCTGAAATTTTTGGAACTCGATTTTGCCTATACTAGCTAAATCCTATGAATACGATGTTTTGAATATTGTTTAAAATGTTTGAAACTATGAGAAAACTATCTAAAGCTGTACTGAAACCTAACGAAACTTCGAGAGAAAAAAATCAAGTTTTGAGAAAAAAAAAGTAAAATTTGGAAGATGAAGTACATAAATCACTGCTTCGTAAATTCATTTTACCACAAGTTTACAGTTAGTTAGTCAAAACTGAAATGATTGGTATTACACTATCAGTTATTTACAAGTTCAAAAATTTTGTGTGTATTCCGTCGTCCTGAAATTGTCTTTTTGGGTAAAAGTACATCAATCCCTTCTTTGTTTGCTCGTATGTAGCAACCATATAATTAATGGTTTCAAATCCTCTGTCTGTTGAAGTCAAGTTGATTGCTTCGTCGGTTACTTTTCTGTATTTTTCTATGAGGCCATCACCGGTTTTCTTTAGAATTCTTTTATTCAACCTTTTGCTGCTAAATTTCATCTTGACTGACTTGTTGTCATAGCAACAATAGGTCTTGCTACATAAAAAAAGCACCTCCACACATAGCATCTCCATACACCTAAATTCTTCTTTAAACAGGCCAGGTTCTCGTTTATCGTGTTTTTCGTGAACGCTAAAACATGTTGCTGGTAAAAAATTGTTTTTCAATCCGATCTAAATGAACCTCTGCAATCTTTTTCTCTCACTTTTGCCAAGTTATCTTTTTTTTCCGGACAAAAACAAATCATACAGATTTACCTCAGCAAGAGGAAACTACTGCAAAACCGTGTCCATTTTTATTTCATCAAACTTATTTACATCACAAAACTTGTCAAAAAAACTATAGTAAAGCTCAAGCATTCCCAGCTTTGCATACTGCAGAATGAAAGATCCAACAATTATGGGTTCTTTGTGCTCAATTGTTGACTTAAGTAACTAAACTTTGTACAAATCTTTCTGAACAGTGTTCAGGCGTTTGAAGAGCGGTTCATTAATTGCTTTGTGTGTTTTTTTATCAATCAAATACTTCAATCAAATATGTCTCGATCTATCTATTACCTGGTAACCGTAGGATGAATTACCTAAGAGCTTCATAGTCTCTGCAACAACACCGGATAAAGGGTTCTCATCTCTTTCCCTTCTAGCATCAACAACTGACTGAACAAAAATGTTGATGAGCATTCGAGGGAGATTTTATACAAAGCGGTAAGCTTTTGTACACTTTAAACTAAGTTCTATATAGAAATTGAAAACAGGAGTAATGATGGAACCAATATATAGTTTGAAACTAGATATTAGCTTTCGCTGAGATGCTTAAAAAGATCGTTTTCCGTTGGATAATTTTTGCTTATTTTCCCCGATATCAATTCTTCCAACTTTAGTGTTTTCGAAAATTGGAGGAAAAGTAGCGAACTTTGCTTCAGCTCATCTGGATACAGTGAATCACCCTGAACGTATCCATAAACAGATCCAGCTCTTGTTTTTTCCAAAAAAGATTCATTAGAGAGAGTTCTTTCGGAGGGAAAGTTAGATCGTATATGATTTTTAGTTTTTTCGTTCGTTTTGAAGTTTTGCCAGCACTCACATTCCCACATTTCTTCAATTTTCTATCTTTTTTCGCGAATATATTCCCGTCTCAAATCATCCAAGTCTCGCCTTTTGTTTCTTCTCTCAATATCTTTGTCACTCAATGAGGTACGCGTCTTTTGGCAGGGATAGAAGTAGGAGTAGCATCCCATAGCTTCAAAACTGTTTTGCAATGATCGCAAAAACCATCTACATTGAAACAGTCAAATTTCTTTTGATTTCCAGATGTGTGAAAGCACTAAATTTTTTATTCTCGTCTTGTTCATTGATTGTAAGACATCACAATGCTCTCAAAATTACGAGATCGGTTATGTCTAGCTTTGAATTTTTGCATATCGGAATCAACCTCCCATCTTGTGTGGAATCCTGTTGGTATATCTTGACACATTGAATAGGGATATAGCTGGCTCGCATCAATTCCAATGATTGATTTGCAGTATTTGATGACTCCCTGATAAAAGTTTCGTCCACAACAGCTTTTCGCGTAAAAACAGTTGATGATACCCACCCGTCATAACCTGTCTAAGTTTCAACCACAAATCTCTATCACTTTCGCAAATTGGGTAGAATTTTTCATTGGTTGATTTGTGCAGACAAATATTTGCCAGATCTGGAAGTGTACATCCAACTTTTAACATATCAATTTCATTCTGATAAAAAAAAACAGAACTAGTTTTTGCATTCCTTCAAGAGTTGGAACAACATCTTTGTTGTTGTTCCACTGCAAAAAATCTCTAAATGTAGTCATTCCAGGTTTCTGCCAAATCTCCTGTAAGCTTTAATTATCCAATCCAGATGCGGGTACTGACTTGATTTGAATTTTTTAGTGCTTGCTGTTCTTCAAGTCCACTTGATCACAAGTTCTGATAATCCTTAAAGTCTTCATCAAGAGGGTTGCTGTCTCTCAGTTTATGGAGGTAATTCTTCTTTCTTGAGCTTGTCGGCACTGTCAAACCTCTCATAAGGGAAAACCCTTTTGTTTCACTTGATTTATAAGCTTTAAGAAAGGATTCTAGAGATGTTTCTCCCCCAAAAACTCATGATATCGAGAAATTGTATGTCTCCAAACTCGAAGGACATAAAATTTTCAGCCTTTTTGATAACCACTGGTTCAGCTTCTCTATCAGAGGTTAAGTAGGGAATCAGATAGCTCTTGATCAAGTTTAGATCGTATCTTCCACTGTTAAATCTAAATACAGTTAGGGTGTTTACATACCTCTCCAGATTTTGTTTCAAAATAATCAGCCAATTTTTTTTGCATTCTCAAAAACTGGGTTGGAACATCAGTTTCCTCTGTCTCCTCTATACATTTGTCTTCCTATTCAAAATTTTCAGTTGGATGATTTCGACATCTTTTATTCAACTCCAGGAGAATTTTGGACATCCACTCATTAAACTACTCTTTCAACATCTTGAAAATTAGTTCTCATGTCGAGCTGACTTTTCTCAGCCAAAAGTTCAAGATTGATTACAAATTCCATAATAAGTTTTTGCGGACCCTTATAAGTAATAAAAATTGGTTCTTCTATCAGGTTCGAGGATATTGATACAGAAATTGGAAGGTGTTGTCAGATCCAGATTGTTGTTTGGGTAGACTTTAGTTAATCTGATGGGACACATCTCGACTCAAAACTGAAAATGGCTAGGTTGTTGAATAATGTGCTATCTTTCGAAGCTGGTATATTGAAAACTTCCAACTTTTCAAATAGCGTTTCTCGAAATGTATATACATTCTTCGGATAAATGTGTGGAACTTGATCTTTACAAGTCAAAAGATGTCTGTTGAATTCGTTCGACTTGTTGAAGAAACAGTCACACCTAGGACATTGAAAGCATTTGATGAAAGATTCAATATCATTCGTGTGAATTATTTGATTGTTGAACCTTAAAAGTTAACAATTTTATCAACTTTTCCAATAATTTTATTGGTTAATTCTCCGACATAATCTCCTTCCTTAATGTCAAAATCATAGATGAATATGTTGCATTGAACTATTCCCTCGATATGAGGTAAAGCATCAGTGGTAACTCCGCGAAAGCTCTTCGGATAAAATCCAGATTTTGATATAAACTCTGTAAACAGCTGAGATGTATGAGCATCGAGGTTACTATGAGCATGCAAGTACAATGTTAACGCACGGAAAAAAAACAAAAAAAAACTTTGTATGGTTGCCTTTCTTTGTCCGATAAAAGACGGTTTACTGAATGGTTTTTCGGTAAAGGCTCGGTTAATACAGTGTCTGGACATCCCATTGGAATAATTTTTAGTAGTGCAGCAAAAGGGGTGACATTTGTGAACAACTTAAACCTCCAATTTGTGTTTTGTTGTTCTTGGCTGCATTGCTCCACGATATCAAGCTTTTCAAAACTTCCCTGGATTGTAATCAAATCCGCTTTCGTACACAGTAAATGCGATTTATCAAACAAAGTATTTTTGTTTCGTGTGCGTAGTATTACCAATATTCTCCCATTTCTATACTACGAAGATCAAATCCATAGGCGATACAGATTTTTGCAGCGGAATCCAGCTTATTGAATACTTTGTCAACGAGAATAGCTTACTGATTCTCGTTGATAATTTTGGTATCTAACTTCGACATTTAAAAGTTAAATACCTTATGTTTCCCAGTCTCGATCTCGGTATCTACAAGGAAGTGTTGACAAGCACTCAACTCATCTTCAAGTTTCTCTCCATCTTCTCCTTCTTTCTCCACAATCTTGTTCAAGTCTGCCACCGGATCACTTGGTTTCCGTTGTAGCACTCCATGTTCTTTACTCCGATGTTGTTGAACAGATTAGTAACTCGGAAAATTGTTTTCGCAAGAAGAATAAATGGTTAATTGCTTGGAAGCTGATAGAGCATGCTTTTCGGCCACGTGATAATTTATTTCATGTTTATTGTAAGTGAAATACTTAAAATCAGTACAAGAAACAATCCCTGCTTGACAACTTTGGCGATGTCCAGCTGCATGCGCCCTTACTTACATGCTTTCACAGTCCTGACGTTGCCCTTATTTTTCTCTACAACGATGGCATCTAAACACTGAGAGACTTATTAAGTATTAAAATAAAGAAATTAGAACTTGGTAAACATAAAAACGGAGATTTGTAATGTCCCGAAGTTAAATGTAGTGATTCATACTTACTTTGAATTTTTGAGGGAAAAAAAGATTTTTTTTTCAAGTAGTTATATGATGTAAAGAACAATTGTTTTTGGCGTGAAAGAAAATCAGAATGATTATGTTTCTATTTGCTGTTGCAAAAAAAGAAGGCTTCTCAATTTCAAAATCTATCAATCAGAATCGAGTATTTAAAAAAAGGTCAATTTTACTTTTAAACTTTTTTCTATCAGTATTTGAAAAATGTCTTTTATAAAACTATTGAATTTCCTCGAGTTACTCTACAAAAAAATTCCACTTAATTTTCCAATTGATGAAATAGACGTTGACTCTTACTTTTCTCACAATTTTTTGGACGTTTTTGTTCTCCAAAATATAGTTCTCCGACTAAGTAAAGGTTCTTTAGGGAAACTTACTCAACCAAAGAGTTTACTTTTGATCCACATATTGCGTATCAAAGCTTCTTACGACTGAATTACACCTGACTAAGAAAAAAATTTCATTCATTCTAGAAAAACTGAAATTAATCAAAAAGTCTTTTTATTTTTTACCCGATACCCAAAATTTTAAAAAACGTTCCCGACAATTTTTTTCCTTCATTTTTTTAAAGATTGTCAAAGTTCAAAATCCTGCATGATCAAGTTTGGAGTCAGAGATCCGAGAATTTGCTTTGCAAAATTCATCAACTTTGCGTTATCATCTCAAATTTAACTCAAAATCAAAGAAACTGACTATCTACTCGAAAATCAGCAATTGTTCATTGTTTACATACAAAAAATTCAAGTAACTTGAAGAAAAAATCTGTGAAATTGCTACTTGTTCTAATTTTCTATCTTTTTTTATATCGGCATTATTTATTAATTTATACTGCAAACAATTTTTGGTAATTTATTTTTGCGATTGCTTTTGTATATTTTTTTTCTTATTTGGAAAATTTAATTCCTTAAAAGAGTTCTCCTATTAGATACGACAACTAGAACAAAAACTTTTCTCTGTGATTGGAAACGACAATGTGTTAAAAGTACCTAAAATGAAACTTGATTTCCGATTGGACACGGCTTTTAGATAAACTTCAATGAAAGGAAGCTGAAATCGGATTGGACACGACTACAGACCTTATATGGAAAATCAAACATGATTGGTGAAACCCACACATTCGAGTTCCCCTTACTTTTAACTAAAAATCATTTTTCAACATAAATACTGTCAACTACTTCCTCTCTCAGCTCTAAATACTTTAAAGACAACTCAACTGCCTTCAACTACATCCTCTCTCAACTGTAAATCAATTGTTCTTTTTACTCCGTACCTTTACTTATTGATCAAAATGATCTTCTCAGTGCAAAATAGCAAGCTTATCTACTCAGTAGAACTTTCGCCTGATCTAGTACAAATCCATGTTTTTTTTCAATTAGAATCATTGAAAAACGATTACATTTCGCACAACCTATTTTAGCGCTCCGAGTTCGCACACATGTTAAGAAACTTAATAAATTCTTCCATACAAATTAGAAAAAACAATAGAACATTTCTACACAAGTAATATATGCCTGATGGTTAGTTCCATCTTGTCAAAAAAACTCGCACCTTGTAAAAAAAAATTGAAAAAACTTTTCGCATTTTGTAGGAAAAACTGAAACACTTTTCACATTTTGTCAGAAAAAGTGCAACAGTTTTTTCATTTTGTCAAATAATTTGAAACATTTTCCGCATCTTATCAAAAAACTTCAAACATTTTTCGCATCTTGTCAAAAAAAGTTGTAACACTTTTCGCATTTTGTAACAATGAGCGAATCTTTTTTGCAACTTGTTAAAAAAATTAAAAAGGTTTTTGCAGCTTAGAAATCAGAAAAAAAAATTTCATCTTGTTTAAAAGTTAAACTAAAAATCATTTTTCAACATAAATACTGTCAACTACTTCCTCTCTCAGCTCTAAATACTTTAAATAGAACTCAACTGCCTTCAACTACATCCTCTCTCAACTGTAAATCAATTGTTCTTTTTACTCCGTACCTTTACTTATTGATCAAAATGATCTTCTCAGTGCAAAACAGCAAGCTTATCTACTCTGTAGAACTTTCGCCTGATCTAGTACAAATCCATGTTTTTTTTTCTATTAGAATCATTGAAAAACGATTAGATTTCGCACAACCTATTTTAGCGCTCCGAGTTCGCACACATGTTAAGAAACTTAATAAATTCTTCCATACAAATTAGAAAAAACAATAGAACATTTCTACACAAGTAATATATGCCTGATGGTTAGTTCCATCTTGTCAAAAAAACTCGCACCTTGTAAAAAAAAATTGAAAAAACTTTTCGCATTTTGTAGGAAAAACTGAAACACTTTTCACATTTTGTCAGAAAAAGTGCAACAGTTTTTTCATTTTGTCAAATAATTTGAAACATTTTCCGCATCTTATCAAAAAATAAAAACATTTTTCGCATCTTGTCAAAAAAAGTTGTAACACTTTTCGCATTTTGTAACAATGAGCGAATCTTTTTTGTAACTTGTTAAAAAAATTAAAAAGGTTTTTGCAGCTTAGAAATCAGAAAAAAAAATTTCATCTTGTTTAAAAGTTAAACTAAAAATCATTTTTCAACATAAATACTGTCAACTACTTCCTCTCTCAGCTCTAAATACTTTAAATAGAACTCAACTGCCTTCAACTACATCCTCTCTCAACTGTAAATCAATTGTTCTTTTTACTCGTACCTTTACTTATTGATCAAAATGATCTTCTCAGTGCAAAACAGCAAGCTTATCTACTCTGTAGAACTTTCGCCTGATCTAGTACAAATCCATGTTTTTTTTTCAATTAGAATCATTGAAAAACGATTAGATTTCGCACAACCTATTTTAGCGCTCCGAGTTCGCACACATGTTAAGAAACTTAATAAATTCTTCCATACAAATTAGAAAAAACAATAGAACATTTCTACACAAGTAATATATGCCTGATGGTTAGTTCCATCTTGTCAAAAAAACTCGCACCTTGTAAAAAAAAATGAAAAAACTTTTCGCATTTTGTAGTAAAAACTGAAACACTTTTCACATTTTGTCAGAAAAAGTGCAACAGTTTTTTCATTTTGTCAAATAAATTGAAACATTTTCCGCATCTTATCAAAAAACTTAAAAATTTTTTCGCATCTTGTCAAAAAAAGTTGTAACACTTTTCGAATTTTGTAACAATAAGCGAATCTTTTTTTGCAACTTGTTAAAAAAATTAAAAAGGTTTTTGCAGCTTAGAAATCAAAAAAAAAAAATTTCATCTTGTTTAAAAGGTGGTAGAGATTTTTGCATATTCCTCCATAATGATGAATTTTTTTCTTTTGGTTTGAAGTTTTTGGTAAATACGTAAGCGTATGAGAGAAAAAAGATGGACTATCAAAAGTTTTTTGTTTTCTCATTGAAAATTGACATGATCACTATTTACAAATCCAGAACCACCAAAAAACAGTCAAATATTTTTTAACAAATCATGTTCATATTTTGAGTTTTGTACTTTACGAACTTTTTCCAGAAAAGCAGAATCGAGAGTTTGTGTGGAAGATAGTTTCTGCTTAGATTTTATTTAAAGAGGTTCGAATTTTGTGCCTCATCAATTTTTTGTTTGCAACACTTGGCGTTTTTCTGCTCCTTTCCATTTCAAGTTGTGATGAAAAACGCGGTCAAGTTGATTGAATAACGTTCGATTAAATTCTGTGTTTGTACACAGTGTAAAGACAATCGATAATTTGGTATGTGAAATGAAAACTACCCAATTGTTTTAAAATTTGAAATTTGATCAAAAAATAAACCAATCAGAAGTATGTGGAAGTTACAATTTTCCAACGAACAGTAAGAATTGTGCGTAGAGACGCAAAAATTTTGGTTTACTGTATTTTTTTTGTAAAAAACACTAGAAACGGAAATAAAGAGCAAATTTTGACAAAAATTTGATGAAATTATTGGAAAAATTTGACACATAGCAGCAGCCACCTGGAACAATGATTTTTGTTCAGAGTTGTGGATTTATATAGAAACAGTAACACCATCATAATTCCATATTTGGAAACTTCACACACAAAACTTCCATTTCTAGTTCTATTTCCTTTTATGGTTAACTGAATGACTCATAATGTTTACTTCCATTTTCATTTAATCTCAAAATCATTTCTCTCATTTCTACTCATCTGATCAGTTCGCTCCTCATAATGTACTCAAGAAAAGAAAATATTCCAATTATATTGAGTTCTCAGAAAATCAAACAAGACTTGGGAGATTTGCTTGGACCCAAAAACCCTACAAGGGGAAAATTTATTTTGAACTCTGCTTTCATCTATTCACGAAATATGAGTTGGGACAACACGAAAAAAGGCAGTTTGTCTATCTTCGTGAAAAAGAAGAAGCAACCACGGCAAACAGAAATACTGTTGATCACGATGCTAAAAACTTGGGACTCGTTCCTAAACTGGAACTCATTTCTGACAAGGAGTCAACTATAGATCAGAAGCTTGCCAACTGCAACAAATTGTATGACATAGCAACTAACAATAGAAGATAAGTTTGCGTCACAATCAAGAAGTACAATGTGAACAAAACACCCTATATTCATATTCGACTCTTCAGTGCAAAAGAGAAGGAAGCAATGAAACAGGTTGCCTATGTCAACTATACTTTGAACGAATTCAAACTGTCCCAACCTTTGGAGACTTTATGTTTGTTGAGAACTGTATTGTACAAAGAATTGTGTTGGTTATTTTTTTTGTCTTGTAATTTTAATATGTATCCTCAAAAGCACTTTTTATTTAATACTTCTGTTGCGCAGATGAATTGAATATTGGTTTTTCAAGAAATTTTTTCTTAAAACTTCTCAATAACTTGGGACTTCTTCGTTTTGCTCTACAGAAAAACAACCCACAAAACATCGCTTACTGTTGTAGAATCACAAAATTTACCAAACTTGCCAAATAGACTTACAAAAATCACATTTTGAGTAGTCTCTGCATAATGGTAGAAGAAAAACTCACATAATGTACCAGTCCGATAACAAAAAATGAGAACTTATAGAATTTGGAACAAAGGGAAATCAATGGAAAAACAATCAATCTTCCCAACTACAAAGAGAAGAATATGATTAATTACTCGATACACTCCTTCATTACTAGGCTATGAAGAGATATTCAAAAAATCTTGTATCATTATTGACTAAACCACTGTAGAAATTCAACGTACAGAATTTGAATGCAATTCTAAAAACTTTTGAGATTACAAAGTAAGATTTCTCATCAAATACAAACATAAAAAATATATATTTCTTTGTACCTGTTTTATTTCAGACCCGGATGTAAATTTGAAAGAAATGGACCAAAAAATTCTTTTTGGAGGTTTAATTGGATACGGATATCTCTGTATGGAATATTTTTTTTGCAAACTCCGAAATCTTTAGACTACATGCAATTCTACACATAATTCTGATGGATCTGTGAAACCTACTACGAAAAAAGAATCTGGGTGTTGTTATGTTGCACCTAGTCTCCCCAGTTCATGCTTTCTTGGTCACGTGACCTGATTTTTTTTCTGTGTTTATGAAAGTTAAAATCTTTGCTTCATTAGTATTTGCATTGTTGAATTGTTAATCATTTTAATTTAAAAACTCCAGAGAAAACAGTTAACAGAAGAAGCCTGGCTGATTTGGATGGAAAGAATTAGGAGTTTATAAGGATGGACAAACGGTAGGATTTTCCTTTCTTCCTCTCAAAAAAGTCAAAACAATATCCCAGTATTCTTGATGTACAAAGCATCTTCATGGAATCAGTTGGAGCAGCGGTAAAAAAATATGCTGAAATTTAGAAAAAAAGACAAATCTGAAAGCCGAGGAAACGGAAATTTTTGCAAAAATTTATTAAAAAATTAGGGTTCCGTCGGAGTTTTCGGAAACAAAGAATGAAAATTTGGACGACTACGCTTGCCTAAAAGTTCAATATTTGATATTCAAAGATGAAGCATTTGATTGGAGGTGTAGCAGCTACCCATTTCGTCAAGCAAAAACTCTTCACTGAGCGGAAAGAAAAGCATTTGCATACGGAACATAGACTCGATGTTTTTTCAACGAATTAATAGTCATTATAATCTTATTGTATGACCTTTTTTGATTTTTAATAAACTGTCCTTGTCATTTTTTTTTCTAGATTTAAAATGGTCGATCAATGTGACAAGCCCGCTGTTTTAGGAAATTTTGTTTTTGATGAAGAAAATCGAAAACAAAAATCATGGAAGTTATTTGGACGTACATGTAATAGATCCCTTTTAGTTTTTCTATTATACTTTTGATGCTACTATGTGCAATCGTTCGAATAAGGTTTTCCTCGGCAAGTGAAGAAACTCCATTTCGGCTAGCTATCTTATCAAATACATTCGGTTAAATTCTACCTTCTCCAAAGCTATTAATGAAATAATACCCATCAAAGATCGATTTTTTGTTTCCTTAATTGGACCAAGTAGATGTGGAAAAACCTATCCTTTTTTGATTGGTTGTTAGTTGATACTTGTCAACCAACATTCGATAAAATTTTCTACTTTTGTCAACATCATCAACCACTCTATAGTCAAATGCAAAAAAAAAAGATTTTAAATTTATCCAAGGAGTAGATTTTGACTCGGTTGAAAATCTTCCCAATAATGGAACTAAGTATTTGCTTATATTTGATGATTCTTGTGAAGAAACTTCAAGCTCCAAATAAATTGTAAAATTTGCAACTGCTGGGAGACACAGGGGTCTGAATACAATATACAACAAATGCAATTTAATTCATCAAAGCAAATTGGGAGGAGATGAAGAGTAGCAGAATACACACATAGTCTTGTTCAAGTCGCCGAGAGATAATTTACAAATCAAAACATTATGTCAAGAACAAGATCTAGAATCCCAACTGGAAGAGTGGTATCAAGATGCAAAATTTGTTCCTTATGGTCATTTACTTATTGATTTAACCCTAAACACATTTGATTCACTTAGGTATTGCTCTAATAGTGGCTCATTTTGAATGAAATTTTACTCACCAGTTGCAATAGAGACAAAGTTTTTGGTTAATGAGTACACAAAACGTCTCTATTGTCCCAATATTTCAAAAATTTTCCCCAAGGCTTCGAAAACAGTTCAACTTTAATTGTCCAAAAAATTTCATTCAGTTTTTTAGCGAGTGTTTGATAAACCTAATAAGAGGAGAACTTCGAGACCTTCGGACAGAAAACGTGGCAAAATATCGAAACAAATTTCAGAATTTAGACAAAAATATCTATCATCACCTCTTTCGTCATTAAAAGATAGACCTGGTATGGAGCAGTTTGTTTTAACTCCGTACCCAGTTTATTAATAGTACACTTTCAAGAAAACAAAAATTGGAACAAAAACAAAAAAGAAGAGATTGTACCAAAAATGATTGATACTATTTACAGTGCTGTAAAAGCGAGGTTGAAAACGAGCAACCAAAAAGCACCTTACTGATTTATTTTGTATTCTCTTAGAACCACACTCAGCCTGTCAGACAATATAATATTAGATAATCGAGATACAAAATAATTCCTTGTAGACAGTGACAACAAATTTCCTGATATTTTTTGTTCACTTTACTATTTTGGAAGCAACTCAACTTCCTCCTAAGCTTGTTTTTAACAAGAATGCCAAAGCAAAAGACAGAGGAACTTGAATCCCTTTCAAAATCTTAAAAAAAGACAAAACAGATTAGATCGTATTCTAAGGTTAGAGCTGTGTACAAATCTATTCCAAGTTTGAGTGAAGCGAGTGGTTTATCAAATAAAAGAAGAACAATTTTTACAAACTATGACAACATATACAAAGTTTGGTCCAACAATCGGGCGTTTCCGAAGACTTCAAGCCTTTTCTAAATCAATCAAAAAAATCTGGTCTATGGGCTTCGCTTTTGTAGACAAGTTAGCTAGTCAAAACAAGGGAGTCAAGTTAATTTTTAGTTGCTGACGAAATTTTTTCGAGATTTGGCAGAGTTCAAACAATGAAAACAAAGTATGCTTAAGATACTTTACAAGCTTTCAAAAAAATGATTTCTCGAAAAAACACTCCAGAAAAACTTTGGGTTGATAAAGGAACAGAATATGGGGAAGCTTTTAAAAACGTTTGCAAGGGGAAAGACATTGAAAGCACTCAACAATAAGTGAAACAAAAGGTGCATTTGCAGAGAGAGCAATTCAATTTTTAAAATAATATATCTTTACATTGAATATCAATGTGAAAAAATCGTTTCTACATTAAACTGTCGCAAAAATTGCTCGATTGGAAAATCTCCGAGACATGTGAAAACTAGTGATTTTTTATCAATTTTGTATAACAAATTGTTCATGACTTATACCAAACCAAATTTCTAAGTTAGGGATAGAGTGAGAATTTAGAAAAATGATATTCCGTTCCGAAAAAAATATAAGCCACAATTTACAGATAAAATTTTTAAAACTTTGGCAACATCTACAAAAATCCTCCTACTTACACCATCAAAGGTCTCGAAAAAAAATTTTGGGAAAGTTTTTTTTGGGGAAGAGCTGAGAAAAAGTTCAGATTAAAGGTAAGTCACTTTTCAAACTGAATTTCTATCGATCAGTTGTCATGGATTCTTTTACGATTAAGCCAGTTTCTAATGCTTCTTTTAATTGTTATCCGAGTAATAGTTTTATTTATTTTACGAATTTTCTACCGGAACAAAAAAATCTTAAAGGAGAATGGGAGGTTGCTATTTCAGAAACATCGTACCCTTCCTTTTACCAAAACGTTACTGAGGTAACGTTTAATTTGACAGGTGGGCGAGAAAGTTCTGAGGAAAAATGGAAGATGCAACCGATGCATATTCAGCCTGGATTGTATCCAACTATAGTTGATATAGTTGTAGCCAGGAATGAAAAAGTTCGAAAAGGTATAGGCGCATAAAAATATGAATAAAACGGGTTATATGTTTCGGCAGATAAGATCACACAAAAAATTGCTATTCGTTTACGTGAGGATCAATCAGTGTATTTAAATCAAAGTGCCGATTTGAGTATCATTTTTGGTTGTAATTTAGAACAAAATCAGACAGGAATTATATGAAAGGAAAACGTCCACATTATCCTCAGTATTCTTACGACATTATAAGAATACATTTTCTAATGACTTTTTGTGATATTACAGAAAAAAATATACTAGCTGATACAAAATCTCCTTTACTTCGTTGTATTCCTTTCATTTCCAAAGTAAAAAAAGGAGACATAATGTCTCAGGACAGTACATGAATTAGTAAAACTTTCCAAATCTACAACCTGAAAAAATTTAAAACTCTTTTCATAGCAAAAAAAAGAGCTAAGGGAAACTACCGGTAAAAAAATTCCTTTTGTGTCCGTAGGAATTACACAAGTTGTTCTCTTGTTTCGCAAGATTTCGGATAATCAGTTTTGATTTATACTTCATAGAAAATGGTTGCTGAAAATTCAACTAACTTTCCTTTTTTTCGTGGACATGCTAGACAGCGTGGAAAAAGTTTTGGTGCTCTTGCAAAATTCTAGAGATTGGGGAAGTTGTCAGTGGACGACAAAAATTCAAAACTTTTTCAGAAGATGGAAGGTTGGAGGTTGGAGGTGGAAAAAACAGTTGGGAGGTGGAAAAAAATCCAACCGTACAACTGAAAGAGCCAATTCTTGACAAAGAAGTTCGAAAATCAGTCGCTATCGCAAAGACGTTTTTGACAAACTGAAATAGGTAAAAATCAAAGTATTCATTTTCGGTACGTAGCTTTTACAAATTCTTCTTTGGAGATTTTTGATAAAGTCCCAGTTTTGGAAACATATATTTCACATTACACACAAGAGGTATTTCCCAGCACTTCTCTAGATCCATGCAGTATTGAGTCCGATTTTGAGACAGACCGTAATATTTATTTGGGTATGAGAGGTAACCTCAGTCTGAAGCTTCAATTATTCAAAGAAAGACTGTTTGATGCTTTTAAAATAGAAAAAGCAGAACATAAAACAGAATCAGAGAATGACTCAGACGAGGAACTACAAACTTACTTCACTTACTTAATTAATCTACAACCTTCTCTATTCTCCCATTGTGAAATTCATTTTAACAAAACAATGGTTTACAATGTCAATGGATAATATCCTCATAAAGCACAAATATCGAACCAATTCAACTCGTCGGCAGTGAGTGATAAAGGAATACTTGCTTGTCACCGATATACTTTTGAAGAATATCCGGAAGCACTTGATATGTATCCGTTCACTGATATAGCAAATTATTTAGCGCCAGTGATAACTTTTTTATTTATGGCAGGCTTGCCATTGGTTTGTTTACTTGTGAAAACTTATTTTCAACAAATACCAGAGATCAAAATAAACTAATTTGAGCTAAAATTCTTTTGGACCTTCTGTCTGATACTCCAAAGGTTAGTCTGAAAGTTGTTGATTGTTCGCTGTTTAGTAGAAAAATTTTAGAGCTGAACCTAGTCATCATTAATTGCAATGGTATCTGAAAAGGGAGCCTGCTCATTACAGTTACATGGAAACTAGAGCAAGAACATTTATCAACCCATCTCATCAAAACCAGTTTATTCAGATGAATGTTTTCAATAATACCCCAATCAGAAGAATAGCTGTTGCAATGAGTACAAATTCATCTGTTGCGGGATCTTTTCGTGAAAATCCTTTCAATTATGAACAATTTCATCTGAGAGAGCTTAATTTTGTTCGGGGTGGAAGAGCAATTATTTCATTAGATACAACTGCTCCTTGTCGGCCCTATGTTACAACAATGAAAACAATGCAGTTTAACGAAGACTTTCCAGAATATTTTTTTCTAGTTTTCGACTTGACTTCACTACAGGATGCAACTGAACAGTTGCATTATCCAGAACTCAATTGATGAAGCTTCAGATAAGAAATGTTTTTTGCCAATTTCCCTTAGAGCAAGTAACTGCCTTGGGCTAAAGAATACCGAAAGGTCAAATTGACAAATTCGGGACAGTCGCCAAAAATGTTTAATTTTTTGAATCTTCAGGTTCCTATAAAAACTTTGTAACTTTTTGGTTTTCCATCGTTATTGTCTCTGTACTATCTACTTTTTTTATCATCAGAGCAAAAACTCTAGAAGAAATAGAAAATGAATGCTGTTTAATTGAATTCCCGAGACATTTTTTCAACCTAGACTCTATACAGTGTTCAATAACTTTTAACCACTACACAAACCTTGTGTATGGGTTTTGTTGATTCAATTCCTAAATGCGTGTAAGTCATTAATCTTTCTTTTTTATCCTAAAGTGCACTATCAAATTATAAATTTCTTTGTTTTCAGATGTAAATCAGCTTAGAATTGCAAAGATGGATAATATTTCAATTCTGCAAATTTAGAAAAATAACTGAGCTCAGGTTCAAATACATGGGTACTTATGAAGTATGAAGCTGATGAAGTACCTCAACTAACAAAATACTTTTTTGAAATCATGAACTCAGCCCCAAGCATTCATAGATGAGAACACTGGACCATGATTGCTCGACTGGATAAAAATTACTATTTTGCTGGTTCTTTGGGTAGAGTTCTCTGGTTCCCTGGTTCTTTGGTTTCTTCGAAAGCTACGAAAAACTGAAAATTTGTGTGGATTTTACACAATTTGTTCAGCATTTCTTCCTTTTAACTTCTTCCAGACGGACATGAATAATTTCCATGATCTTCATGTTTTGAGTTTTATCAGTACTTCTATGTAAAAGTGCTTTTTTTATTTGTAAGTGTAAATTTATGCAGTAATTTTACTATAAGATGCAGTGAATTGTTTATTTTTTATGTAATTTAACTCTTTCAATTCCTTAATTTATTTACAAAAAGCATCTTAGCATCTAACAAGAGAACTATGATGGAATATGGATGTTGTAGTCTATCAATTGATATAATTAACAATAAAATAGATAAAATTACAAAAATTGTAGCCATCTTCTAGTTAATTGTATGACATTCTGAAAAATTTTCCCTGAGATAGATAGAAAAATTTTTGTACAAAACTATCAGACCAAAAAATTATGTTACTATATCTTTCTCAAAGGTAATTCTTACCGCGGCAGAGCAATTGACAAATTTGGATGATAATTTTTGGAAATTCCAGAAAACTTGAAGAACTTTCAAAAGATTAAAGATGAGTGATAAAAGAGAACTGAAATTAATCGTTGCAAGGAATGTGCCAGACTAATTAAACATGTTGAGGTTAAATTGATAACTGCATAAAAACATCTGATTGGTCAAACCTAAAAGTTGTTTCATATTTATATCTTACTTTCAATGGAAAATCCATGCAATTCTGATTGGATTTAGTTCAAATTTTTATCAAAAAAAGCCATTCACGCTTCACTAATTTCGTGGGGAAATGCTAACATGCATCTGTCATATGATTATGGGATAATTTGGTGGAAAAAGATATAAGCAAGTCATAAAAGTAATTAGTATAATGGAGCTGACATCCTTCCTCCAGGAATCGTGGGGAATAAAGTGGGATATGAAAGTAATCAACCGTGAGGAGCTGTTAATTTTTGCCTGATATCCCGTGGAGTGGAAAAGTTAACCTGTCAAAGTTAATCGCCTCTTTTCAATTTTCCCCAGATAACCTGAGGGAATATATATAAGATGAAATAAGTATTTCTTAGGTTCTTTCGAGAAAGAAGTTTTTCTGCTATACAATATCTTATTGTCACATACTCTAAATCGAAACCTAAATTTGTCAAAACTTACCATCTGAAACTTAGCATCCAAAAAAATTTTGCGGTTTTTCAAGATAAAATTTTTTTTCAAGATTAAAATGTATTTGCAAGTTAATCTCAAAAGTTTTTCAAAAAATAATCTGAAACTTGCAATCTGAAATTTACCACTGTAAAAATTTATTTTTTTGATTTTTTAATACGTGCAGATGAAAAATTAAGATGATTTTTTTTTAAGATGAAAAATTATTTGCAAGAAAAACTAAATTTTTTTTAAAAGTTATCTGAAACCTACTATCTGAATTTTGCCATACGTATTTTTTGTACGAAAAGTTAGTCCATAATATGACAAATCGTAGGAGTTAGCTAAGAAAATATCGGCAAAATCGAGCTCCAAAAAAATTGGGGCGCCGAGAAATTTTAAAACTTATTTTTAGATCAAACTTATCATCACACTGAAACCTTACTATTCCCTATTTTAATACATAAGGAAACCTATTTCCTATCTTACTACGTAGGAAAACTATTCCCTATCCTAATACATAGGTTGGTGACCGGATGCGCTGTTCCCTATCTTAAAACATGGTGGTCAACAAAACCCCACCCCCCGCCCCCTGATCAGCTCACTCTTCTGATACTGCTTTTATTTTAAAAAATGCAACCCAAGGAAAAGTGAAAAAGGAAAAATGAAATCTTTCTGGAAAATGAAAAACAAAGTGCTAGTTTTTGCCAGCTGGGTGAAAAAGCTGGAAAACTACTTTTTAACGTAAAGATTTGTTTTAATTAAGGTTTAGAGAAGTGCTTTTGTCACGCGATAAGATACAAGGTTTCAGATGTTAGGTTGCAAGTTTTGCAAGTGCCCAGAAAGTTTCTTTGTTTAAAGATAAGGGAAAAAACTACTACGTTTTGAGATAGCGCCAAAGTTTTATTAAAATTAGATCTAAAAATTTCATTAATTTAAGATAGTGAAATTGAGTTTATTTACCATGGTAAAGATGATCAATTTGAGTTTTTTCAAGAAGATCCCAATGTTTTTCTGAAGTTCTCGTTATCTAATTGCTACTGATTTTTCGTATATAATGTTTAACGAGGAAAATATTTTTTAAAATCCATCTTTGTGAGAATGCAAGCAGATGTGATGTTGAGGCTGTAATGCACTTTGTATCCTGTAAGACTCGGGATCTAAAAAACCAGCTTCAACATCTGTAATTTATTGGCAATTTCAAATAATATCTGAAAAAATCAAATAAAATTTTGGTTAAAATGATATCAAAACGTTCTCAACAACCTCAAAAATCTATAAACTTTTTAATGGCAACTAACCTAAGCCGGACGAACCAGTAATTTCATGGCTTTTTGTCTAAGAAAACCTAATTTTAGCTTCATAATTTTTGCGCCATTAAAGACGTCATTAATTTAAGCGCGAACATCTTCCGCCTCCAAAGGAGCCAAACGGGTGCGAGTTTCATGGCCGATCCATTTAGCTCCCCGGAGCAGTTGGTGAATCGGCGTATTGGGCAATATAATCGAGGCTTTTAAAACGAGCCAAATGGTAGTGTTCCCTTGGGCTGCGTTCGTCAGCAATCTACACTAAATCCCCTGTTTTTCAAGTAATGTCACTATCCAAGAGCCACATACTGCCTTTATTCAGAGCTGGCACATAATCACGAAGCCAACGACTCCAAATTGCGTTGGCGTAATTTTGCGCTCGTATATTGCTTTCGTTGGTCGAAGTGCTCCTGCAAAGAAAGAGAACGGAAGCTAGTACTTTTTCGGCATAAAAAAAAGTGATTAAGTGTTAACATCTCAAAAACATCCGGTCTTGCACTTACTGATGTTACAAGTCGAACGTTCAGAGTGTTCAAGTAAACAGAAAGTTGTTTGCCTTACATAGAGGATTATTGGGTTTTTTGTATCATATTCAGACTTAACTAGGTGGCTAATTTGCCCTGTTTATCGCATGAGGCAAGCAGGACCAATAAACAGTGCAGATTGAGCAATACGGCTAGATTTTTGACGATTTTGTCGCTGGAAAGGACAAAATATTCCGCCTCAAATGATTCCTTTTGGGAGAGCAACGAAAATTGTTGTTAGGCGGTTTCTAAGTCAACCGGATTATTA
Organism: Symsagittifera roscoffensis; assembly: GCF_963678635.1. NCBI lineage: Eukaryota > Metazoa > Xenacoelomorpha > Acoela > Convolutidae > Symsagittifera > Symsagittifera roscoffensis. The sequence continues at coordinate 74,277,886 of NC_087063.1, read as the reverse complement.
AGTTATTTCCTTGACTTTAGTGCGGCAGTGCCTTCTTCAGTCTGAGCAAGAAGGCAACCACTCTCTGGAGTCTACGAAAAGAGCTAAATTTTTCCCATGCAAAGAAAATGGATTGTATTTGTTTTGTATAACGTTCGAAAGGCAGGCGGATCTTTTTAAGTACTTCTACGCTCGGCTTGGAAGGCCACTCGCCATTTGTCAGCAGACTTGGTCTATTCACCCAGATGCTGGTTTTTAACGACTCAGCTGAGATTCTTCTCGTGCCCGTATCAGCAGGGTTGTTACCACTCAAGACGTGAAACCACTGGTCTACGGTCGTACTTTCCAGAATTTCTCCAAATCGGTTTGCTAGGAACGTGGTAGAATGTCTACTACCTGAGTTTAAACACTAGAGCACAGTGGCGCTGTCAGTTCACATGAACGTCTTTGACACAGTAATGTTTAAAGCTTTGATGATATCTTCCTTCAAGTGGGTAGCGAAAAATGCGGCATGCAGTTCAAGCTTTATGTTGGAAAGCGCTTCCCTGGGCGTGACTCTTGTTTTTCCAAAAACGAAGAAAACTTGTGTTTCGACTGAAGTTTTCACACTGGCGCGAAGACAAGCTACATCATCATTTAAAAATTTCTGAGCTGTTATGTGTAGTCCAACACAATCAACTGATGCGGTAAAGTAGCTGCGCTTTATACTCATTTTTTTTCTAAAAAAGGCAAATCAGAGTGCCAGGCAAGAAACTTTGTCTTGACAAAAATGAGCAATTCATTATCGGATTATTAGCCGCGAATGCACCAGATTTCTTTCAACAATAATCGCGCTCTTACGTTATGGTGCGCTACGAGACCTATGGGGTCGAAAACAGAAGATAGAAAACTTAACACTGTTTGCTGTGTTATCGATTTTTTAAGTTCACGGTTGACACCACGGCTTACAATCAAAGTGTCGTCGTTATAATCCCACTTCAGACCAAGATTAAATGAGGACTTATCTCCACAATTTGCAATATTTTACTTCCTTTTCGCGGAGCGCTTTTGGACGAGTTTAACTCCTTAATAATTTTTGTTACGTTACTTATGATCTTAGTTAATTTCAAACCATCTATTGCTAACAAAGTAATCAACTCTTCACTCAATTTAAATGCAACTTCCGGATCCTCAAAGGAGTCTGGATAGTCATCCGTATAAAATTTGTCAAGATCTGCGGACGCTGCGTCAGAAAATGTTGCCTGACTATCCCTTGCAGTTCGTTGCAATGCATAAATTGCACACGTCGGCAAATCTCTTGCACCAAAGATAAATCTGGTGTACTGGTGTACAACCGCATCGGCTGTGGTTTCCTCCCGCCACTGAAAACGAAGAAAACCTTGGTCCTCTGGAAGGACTCCGGCTCGTAAGAACACCCCTTCATTGTCAGCCGATACGGCAAAAGGATAATGAAGAAAATGGAAGAGATCGAGTACATCTTTTTGCAGTATGTCGAGTCCTACTAGCGACGATTTGTTCATTGAAGTATCGTGGATTCAGACTTTCCGTTGAAGACACGCCTCATTTTACCAGGTTTGGTCGGGGTCACCACTGGATGTTGATGACGATAACACTCGCGTATGCTGCGGTTTGAAAATTATGCGGAGGACCATGAATCAATTATCCCTGACTCAAATCCTCTTCGATAATTTTTGAGTATTCATTCCTTAAGTGAGATTATTTCGGTAGACGTTTTTCCAACGATTCAAACTGAGCCAAAAACGAATAATAGTTCGTCAAGACGATAGTTTCTTCTGCCCAGAGTATACCTACAGCGTACATTGATCCATCATGCACGGTGATTGAATCAATTATTTTAGCCGCCCTTTTAACCGCGGCGGAATGGGAGTCGACATTTTGTTGGCCCTGCATGACTCTAGTTCATACCAGCTTTTTTTCGACCAACTAGTTCAGCATCGTCTGTATTGCACTTGAAACAAAAGGAAAGAAAACCGGTAGATGTCAGCATTAGGCCGCTCAAGGTTCAACCTATCGAAAGGCCGACAGCGGCGGGCAAAGTGTTTGGATCGGTCTCACTCTTAAAAAAATCCTGGGACCGAATAGCATGGACTGACCAAAATTTAAGTCTAATTCGGCGTAACTATAAACAATTGGTTTGATCGGAGCAAGGTAGGGATACTTGCTTTGTCAGGCAGGGATGTTGACAGTATTGTCACCGACTTTAAAATCATCCTTGAAAAATGCGGTTAATTCGAATTTGTATTCGAATCCATCGAAGTTAGAAGATATCTTCACCTGAAGTTGTGTACTTGTGTACAACCGCATCGGCTCTGGGTTCCTCCCGCCACTGAAAACGAAGAAAACCTTGGTCCTCTGGAAGGAATCCGGCTCGTAAGAACACCCCTTCAATGTCAGCCGATACAGCAAAAGGATAATGAAGAAAATGGAAGAGATCGAATACATCTTTTTGCAGTATGTCGAGTCCTACTAGCAACAAATTGTTCATTGAAGTATCGTGGATTCAGACTTTCCGTTAAAGACACGCCTCATTTTACCAGGTTTCGTCGGGATCACCAATGGATGTTGATGACGATACCACTCGCGTATGCTGCGGTTTGAAAATTATGCGGAGGAGCATTAATCAATTATACCTGACTCAAATCCTCTTCGATAATTCTTGAGTATTGATTCCTTAAGTGAGATTATTTCGGTAGACGTTTTTCCAACGATTCAAACTGAGCCAAAAACGAATAATAGTTCGTCAAGACGATAGTTTCTTCTGCCCAGAGTATACCTACAGCGTACATTGATCCATCATGCACGGTGATTGAATCAATTATTTTAGCCGCCCTTTTAACCGCGGCGGAATGGGAGTCGACATTTTGTTGGCCCTGCATGACTCTAGTTCATACCAGCTTTTTTTCGACCAACTAGTTCAGCATCGTCTGTATTGCACTTGAAACAAAAGGAAAGAAAACCGGTAGATGTCAGCATTAAACTCCTGGGACCGAATAGCATGGACTGACCAAAATTCAAGTCTATATCGGCGTAACTATAAACAATTGGTTTGATCGGAGCAAGGTAGGGATACTTGCTTCGTAAGGCAGGGATGTTGACGGTATTGTCACCGACTTTAAAATCATCCTTGACAAATGCGGTTAATTCGAATCTGTATTCGAATCCATCGAAGTTGGAAGATACCTTCACCTGAAGTTGTTTCGTTGTAATAAAAGTCGTTCGGTTAATACCTTTTAATTTGGGATCCAAATCTCTACCACAACCATTTAGACATTTGACTAAATTAGCCGATATCCAGGAACGACTAGATGCTGAGCCACACAATGTTAAGCAATCAAAACTCTTGAAATCGGTGGAAACGTGGAGTTTGATTATGGGCAGTAACTCCTCCGATGTTACAAATGATGAATGGTCGTTCCAGAATGCGCAACTTACATCCAACAGAAGGGGGTTAGTCTGCATGATTCAAACTTGTGTTCGGTTTATTCTTGCTGAATGACTTTCTCTTAGCGTTTGTGTTCGCTTTAGCCGGGCCTACATTAGTTCTTGTTTGACTAGTGCTGGGGCTTCCGTGGCTGTCAGTTTTGTCGGGATTAACGACTAGGATGAACACGTTCAGCACCATGGAGAACTACACTATGGGTGCTAGTATATCCTAGCTTAGTGCATTTCTTTGCTCAAGGACACTGCCGGAATGCATGGTTCCCTTATAAGTAGGAGAAGCTCAATTTGTTTTTCGAAGAAATTTGCTCGTTGTGTTGTTGTTTTTTCCTTAAACACAGAGCAATTTCACAGTGCATGCTTGTCCTTGCAGAGGATGCAAGATAGATATTCAAACCTGCTTTCAACCGTAAATGTCGAGGTAAAAACTCTCCTTACAGCTTCAGTTTTCGATTAATCTTCGAATTTGGGCTTTCCAGTAATTTTTTCATTCGCTTATGAGCCTCTGTTTTATCCTAGAGCCAATTGTTAAACTCAATTAGGTTCGCGCGTGACCAATTACCTTTCACGACAAAAAGCGACCACGATTCTCTCATGTTTGGTGATATTTTCGAAAGAGCTTGGTCCTAGTCACTGCAAAAGCTTTTTAAATCTTCATCATACTCAAGAGACCTCAATACAGCCACTAGACTGGAAATGGTTGTCGAGAAAATGAAGATGTTCTCAGAGTTATGCATTCCGAGTAGCGAGAAACTGGACAACTTATTAAGGTGAGCCGTAATCACGTTTTGTTGCTGGCCAATTTTTTTTCTGAACATTTCAGATCATTCATATACATTCCTTCACTGTATGCGAACTCTGCTATGGCTGACTTATCTTTTGCAGTGACTAGGACTGTTAAATAAGTCAATTTCACATCATCGCTTAAGGACGCTGCGTCTACAGTACTGCAAAACTGGCCGAACCATTCCTGCCATTGGAGCGGCTTGTCAACGTACTGGGCCAGCTTCATTCGGGAAGAAGATCCTTTTGGAGGACTGACAAAGCTTAGTGATGGGACCTTAGAAGCTGGATGCAACGAAGGCAATGTGTTGCTAGGATTACCTGCAAACTGTTGCTGCCCGATTTGTGTAAGCGTTTTCAGCTGATGTGTCGTGATTGGATAACCCATAGGAAACAGTACCATCTTTGGATACGAGCGCGAATTGATGCTGAGATTTTGGCGTTATGGATGAAAAACGCAAACTGACGGGTTTGTGTTATCATCACTTGTTAAACCAATGTTACTTTGGGTGACTGCGGGTGTCCGCTGGGACCTTAGTCGCACGTTCGGCTGACTAATAACGGCAGCCTGTCCGCTGAACGGATTATTCGCTGCCGCAGGGTTGCTATACACAATTTGCGGCAGCAAATTTTGATTTCCGCAGTTTATATTTGCAGTTGTCTGTGACAAAACGGCATGGGAGAGTTTTGACTGGTGATGGTGAGCAAGTTTCCAACAGCTCAAGCAACGTTATTGAAGTTGTTGACATGGACTTGTTGTATGGTAGTCAACGGGTGGGGTACAGAGAAGCTATACAGACAATATACCAGAATAATGGTACCTGAGGGTACAACTTGATTTTAAAAAAGGCGTTGCATTATTCACGTAAATTGTAGAATTGTTTGAAATAGGCAAGGACTGCGCTTCGTGCTCAGGATTAGCGGTTGTAGCCTGCGTGATTTCATTACCATCGCTTAGCCAAATGGTTGGCTGGTAGAGTTATACACTTTGGGCACCACCACGAACCTGATTCGGCGGTGATGGCTGAGGGGAACTTCCCGCTGTAGACACATTTCTTTTTTGATGCGTACCACTTAAGTGGGTTGTTAGTTAGATGGATCATGATTGATGAATATTAAATATTTTATAGTGATAAAATATCCAATATATAAAATTGATTGTTTGTTCTGCTTGGGCGGAGAACTGATCGAGTATCATTCTTATCTGGGAATGGCGTGAAGATTGTATTTGGAGGGGATGCCTTGTAACTCGGATCTGCACGTATACTTGAACATAACGGCAGCCTGTCCGCTGAACGGATTATTCGCTGCCGCAGGGTTGCTATACACAATTTGCGGCAGCAAATTTTGATTTCCGCAGTTTATATTTGCAGTTGTCTGTGACAAAACGGCATGGGAGAGTTTTGACTGGTGATGGTGAGCAAGTTTCCAACAGCTCGAGCAACGTTATTGAAGTTGTTGACATGGACTTGTTGTATGGTAGTCAACGGGTGGGGTACAGAGAAGCTATACAGACAATATACCGGAATAATGGTACCTGAGGGTACAGCTTGATTTAAAAAAAGGCGTTGAATTATTCACGTAAATTGTAGAATTGTTTGAAATAGGCAAGGACTGCGCTTCGTGCTCAGGATTAGCGGTTGTAGCCTGCGTGATTTCATTACCATCGCTTAGCGAAATGGTTGGCTGGTAGAGTTATACACTTTGGGCACCACCACGAACCTGATTCGGCGGTGATGGCTGAGGGGAACTTCCCGCTGTAGACACATTTCTTTTTTGATGCGTACCACTTTCCGCCTTTTCGAAGAAATTTGAATTACCTACTAACCTGTTTGTTTTTCTACTGCGTGATCAACCGAATCATTTACCCTTTTAGAACAACTATCAATCGATGACGACAATTCGAGTTGCGGATATTTTTCAACTTCTTCGAGATATTCAGTTTCAACAATTTTTGCTTCAGCTACTATACAATTTTCTTCGCTTATTCATACCATTTCAAGTCCAACTTTTTTTCATTCATAAACAATATTCTTGCTTTTGACCGTCAATTTCAAACCTAATTTTGTTTTGTTTACGTTCCATTTCTGATGCTGTTGCTCTTCAATGATGGTTTCCTGTTGTTTTAGTCTTTTTGCTGCTTCATGTTGCTTTTCCAATTCTTCTCGCTTCATCTTTGCTAGCAGCAGTTCTTTGCAGCACTCACTGGGAGTCAATGATTTTATTGAACTTTGCTTAATGAACCCGGATTTTGTCGATTTTGATGAAGCTTTTTAACGACTAGTTTCACTGACACCGACTCTGAAGCCGGATTAGGTTCTATTTAAGCGCGAGCTTTACCGGTTTTCTCATCATATACTTCAACTATCCTATCTCACCATTCAGCCAACTCCGTTAATAATTTGCTAGGTTCATCCGCTTTATTAGCTAATTACACAAGATCATCATTCTTAGCTATTTCATTTTCGAGCATACTCTTGCAAAACTCAATTAAGGCTTTTTTTCAATTATGCGACTGTGAAATACGGAATATGCAAATTCCAGTGATTTTCTAGCATTCATCATCCGTCAATGTTTTAACTCAGATTGATCTGTCATTTTGAATAACTACATACTCCCTCCGCTCAACTCAATTGCTGTTTAAAGAAAACTAATAAAATGAGACCTTAACTTTATTATCAATAAAATTTATTATGATTCAACAAGCAATATCACACTTTACAGAAGCACTTTACTTAACTCGTAGTTGCTGCTCAGCAGTTTTTTTTGTTTCTTTTGCTCGTCGCTTGCGTTTTCCTGAAGGGTTTTTTCTTTGAAATATTATACTATAACGTCTAAGGATTGTAAACGTAGCGGCGAATCTTGGTGTAGTTAAAAATAATTTTGCCCTAACTCAGTGAGGTTCTGCTTCTCTCTAGATATAAGGTCTGTTGTTTTATTAATAACCTTGTTTTATTAAAAATCTTCCGTGCCTATACGTTTACAGTAAGCAAATGCGTAAATATAAGGCTTAAAGTTTAAAAGAATCTTCTTAAGCTGGTTAGAAGTTAATGCGATAAAAATATAACTACGGTGTCTACTTATAGAGTTATCAACTGCGTCGCGCAAAATAACAATGTCCTTTCGGTGAGACAGATAGTGATCAAGTTGATACCAACAAGCTTTAGGGACGTTGACTGCGTTTGGGATAAAACTTACCCGGGGAACGGCTATGCACGACTGTGAAACACGCTTTTCTGAAACGTGTGATAGAATTTTCAAAGTTTGGTGCAGCGCGAGTATTAGTAGACCTAAACCAAGTTTTATGGGGAGCGAGTCGAGCAAACCGCGACATGACCTCCCGCAACACCATGAGCTAACAAGGTTGTAGCAAAAAGTAGGACGACTTGCTTGATAATACGCTACGAAGCTCTCCTATGGCTATTTTTGTTCAAATGAGCTAGTATAGTTAGGTACATCATATTTCAAGAAAAAAAACTGCGTTTTTCAGAGAGAAATTTTGAAAATTCGGAATTTTTTTCGAAAATGTTTTTCCAAATTTCTTTTCGAAAGCTTTTTACGTTTTGATCCAATGCTTCAAAATCCAACAGTAACCTGATGCGCTTGCGACATTTTTTGCCAATTTTTTGCCCAAAAATATCAGAATTTGGTTAAAAAAAACTCGACTCAGTCCTTTACATTAACTGATTTTGATAAAGGCGCTTTCCTGAATGATTTGCAAAAATTTAAAAACTTTCGGTTTATTGTTTCGATACAGTGTTGAGTTCACTGACACGGTCTTAGAATAACGTACTTAAGGTTTATGAGGCCGATTTCACCCAAAACTTATAGAAAATTTTCTGATCAGGTTTTGGCATCGAGAAAAATTGGAGGTTTTGCCATCAAAAAATCTTGTATCAGAATTGAAAGCATCAATTCAACAACTTAGCACAAATGGATGAATTTAATGTTTTTTATTCATACAAGTTTTGTAGAGTCGTTCACCGTTCTGCAAATTCCCGAAAACCCAAAAAAAACCGTTGTCGAAAAATTTCACCTACACGATACCTGTAAGAAGGTCTGTACAATCATTGAAACACAACTGCTCGGAGATATGGACACCTCTGAAATAAAGGTTTGGATTTTCGACGCCTCCGACAGACTTACGAGATATTTGACCGGAACATTCGACGCCTCTGGCACACTTCTGAGATATCTGATTGGTTTTTTCGACGCCTCTGACAATTCTGAGATATATGATCGGAATTTTTGACTCCTTTGGCACACTTCTGGGATATCTGATTGGAACTTGGATATCTGATTGCAACATTCGACGCCTCTGGCACACTTCTGAGATATCTGATTAGATTTTTTGACGCCTCTAACACTTTTGTGATATCTGATCGGAACTTCCGACGCCTTTGGCACACTACTGAAATGTCCGATTGGAATTTTCGAGGCTTTTTTGATCGTATCTGATTGTACTTCCGGGTCAGCAGACCAAAATGTGATGAACTCTTGTATCATATAAGTTCAGGATCTAAGAAACTTGCTTCAAAATCTGTAAAATATCGACATTTTTAAACATAGAAACATGAAATAAATCATATCTGAAAAAATAAGGTAATTATTTTTTTGCTTAACATGATATTAAAACGTTCTCAACAATCTCAAGACTCTGTAAACATTTTTGATGGGACAGTGACCTTAATCGGACAAACCAGTAACTTCATGTCCTTTTAGCTCATGCACATTTTAGCGTCTTAACTTTCGCGCCAATAAGGAGGTCATTAATTTAACTGCGAACAGAAACGCTGTTAGTTTTTCCATTTTAAAGAAAAAGGCTGAATTTTAAAAGAAAACATCTAATCCCATGTAAGCTTTGCTGAAATTAAGCTGATTACTATCAAAACTCAGTTTTGTGAGAAAAAACTTTTAAAAAAGCGAATAAAAAAATTACTGCAAACTATTTTAACTTCACTGCAAAAACCAATATTCTAAAACAACATACAGCAACTTTGCAAAAAGTTGAGGAAAAAAACTTTTTTTTTTCATTTTTAATATACAATTACAAATGAAGAAAAGCTGAAAGAACGCGTCAAAACCATATTAGTTATCGTTTTTTTTTTAATTTTCAGCTGAATCAGTTTAGATTTTTTTGTAGCAAAGGAATTCTTAGACTATTTTCGCGCCAAAGAAATGCCAAATATTAAAAAAAATTGCCTAATTTAGCTATCGTGAGACATGTTTTCCTGGTATTCTTGCTTGGAGCTCAAATAATAATTACATGAGAACACTTTGATAAATCAGGGACTTTATCAGCTGAATATGATTCAAAATATTTGAAGCTAGGTTCGCTCACGCCTTTAATAAACTGTACAAGTGAAAAATTTTGCAGCTTTGCAATATTTTGTTGAACTTCATCTGACAAAAAAATTCCCAAATATTCAACAAGTTTTTCTAAAGTGCCAAACGTTCATATCTGATTTGAGATGCTGCCCCAAAAAAGAAAGTTTTTGAAAAAAAAATTGAAAAAATTTATTCCAATTACAATTAAAATCTTTCTGAAGAAAATTGAAGTGGCCAATCAAGCTGCTTTACCTAAGAATGAATTTGCTCAGATGTCGGAATTAACCGATGAATTGTTTCCCATGCGAAAGATTTGTCCAAAAGGCAGGGGAATGCCAGGAAAAGATAAACAAAATGTGAATACAATTAACTTTAACACTTTAACAGAAATGTTCGATTCAAATTTCATTGTTAAAACAAAAAATAATGCTTCTAATTTAAAAAATGCAACCAGAGAAAAAATAGTTTTTGTTCTTTTTTGCTGTGAAAACAAATGAGAAGTTTTACGCAAGGTTAAACCGTTTGATTGGTATACTTTAGTTGACTCTGTTTTATGTTGGGGAATAGATTATCCGATAATCTATTTTGCTTTAAGATAGGGAATAGATTATCCGGTAATCCGACAATGTATTGAGATGGGCAATTGTTTTCCAATAATAAAGATTGGTTTTGGTTACAGTAAAGGGTATTGCTGTCGCTATGCATTAAGATACAAGGTTTCAGATGTTAATTTGCAAGCGTTCGGCCCAGCACTTTTCCATGTGAGTTAGGACCGAAGTGTAACTCATAGAGTAATTTCGGATAGGGTACACCGTCTGCTCGTCATGCTATCTTTTTTTCGGCCGGATAGATTCGTGCAACTTCTTAGTCTAATACCGATTCTAATCTTACTCTTATATCTACTAGTCTCAGGGTGTTTTACTAGTATCTGCTAGGCTCAATAGATCTGGCTTGTTGCGGTGGCTAGAAGGTCTCTTGGAGAGGTAACTAATTTCTAAGTTAAATTCAAATCTCTCTGGTGCTGAAATTACAAGTAATTTCAGCGCTTACAAATAAGTGGGTTGTTAGTTAGATGGATCATGATTGATGAATATTAAATATTTTTTAGTGATAAAATATCCAATATATAAAATTGATTGTTTGTTCTGCTTGGGCGGAGAACTGATCGAGTATCATTCTTATCTGGGAATGGCGTGAAGATCGTGTTTGGAGGGGATGCCTTGTAACTCGGATCTGCACGTATACTTGAACATCGAGCATGTCATTGGTCTGATTCAATGAAGTCTTTTCCTGCGAAGTCAAGTCGTACTCTAAATCCTTTGTGAGTCGTGATTGTGAGCGGCATGTCAATTTTATTTGGCCATTCTGTAAGTTGAGTGTAATGGGGTCGTCTAGTCTTTGGATGCTCGTCTTTGCGGTTGTTCGAGATCTATGTACTTCATATTATAATTTACATTTTATAAAATTTTGTTAATTCTATTTTTTAGTTATGATTTTTGTTAATTGTTTTCGCAGAAGCGTTTTAGTTTTAGTTCAGTTATTGTTAAGAGTTACTCACCCTTGAGTACCTCTTGTCAATAAAATGATGCGTTCACAAAGCGTGGATGTAGCACGGTGAGTTAGGCCGGCTATAGAGCATGCTCAGGACAGGACGTCTTCTCTGGTGGGTTAGGCCAGGAGTGGGAGTATGATTTCGTGCTGGTGTTTTAAGGGGTCCTGTTTTGTGCTAACGTTTTTGTTATATTATTTCTAGTTTTCTTTTTGTTACTCTGGTTGTGTCCTTTTCTCAAAAATCAAATTGTTTTTTTGTTGGGGTTTGTCTTGCGACTTTTTGGTGTTTTATTTTTTTTTAGACTTGGTAATTGTCTTCAAAAGAATAAATTATTCAGTTTTAAGCTGGTTCAATCCAGTTTGGGTACCATAGGTGTTCTTTTCTTAGTCATGCTGTTAGTTTGTGGTTTATGGTGTTTAGTTTGCTGCATTGGTTAGTTTGGTTATTATATAATTCCATTCCAACCGGGTTAACGGAAATTTGGAAACTTGTTATTGCTTGTTTGTGTTGTTGTTAGTGCAAACTTAAAACTCAAAATTCATTATTTTAAACAATTTTTCGTGTGCGAGTTGTGCGATTGTGGATAAAATTTTTGTGCGAGTAAACAGAAGATAATAAAAGGTTAGTATTGCGTTTCTTTGTATAATTTACTACTTTAATATTAAATTTTACTGCTTTGTGGGGATATGAAATTTATAAATTGATTTTCATGGTATTGAATATAATCTGAAATTGATGTAGGTGTTGGTGGATTTGATGATGTTATTGTTGATGATACTTGGTTAATAGTTAGAGTGCGGGGAGATAGTAATTGTTGTTGAAGTGTTATAACATTATCTAGTTCTTCGGAAATTTGAATATTATCTGGGTTGGTTAAAAAATGATTATTTTGAGACTGAAAAGCAGTGGTATGGGGCTGTTCAATAAATTGTTCGTATGTATTGTCAATTGTGGGGTGTTGTGTCACTATATGTTGGATGGGGCTTTGTAAGTGACTGGGTCTTAAGATTGGGGGGGTTTGTGATTGCCAAGTTCCTAAAGTTTCGTGAGACTAATGATAATGGATGGTTAAATTAGAGGTTTGGTAAATGTGGTGCTGTGGGTGATGCATTTGTATTATTATTACTATTTGATTCGTCGTATGTGTTGGGATTTGTTGATAGTTTTTTATTATTTTTCTTAATTTGTGCATCTAAGAAGATTTTGTTTATTGATGATGAAAATATTCCAAAAAATCCTGCAAATAATATGCGTGCTACGCTTGCTTGTCGGTTTACTCGTCTATGTATTGCGCATGTTTTAAAGATTCCTTTTAGTAATGAGAAAAGAAATCCAATAAAATTAAACATAGCGTATAAGATAGTCAATCTTTCTAAGATGTAGTATGGCCAGCCTAGAAAGGCTAAAATTTCATTTTTGAGATTTTCAAAACTAAAAATATTGATCGGTGATATATCTTGTGGTCGATATTTTTCACCATTTAGATAATTGTAATCTTTTATGTCTTTAAAATATCCGCTGTAATCATGTCCGTAAGTATCTGAAAATCCTGCTATTTCTGCAAGTTTTCGTAAGTTTTGATCTATTGATTGTCGTTGTATTGTGTCCATTTTCATAAGTAGTTCTTGAAATTGTTGTGTACGTATGTGATGTTATATGTCTGATTTTGAAAAGATACCTATCGATTGTAAATCGATATTTGGATTGCTGGGTTCTTTCTAGTTCACATAGTTGATGTAGTGTTTCTAATTCTGAGAGTGACATTTCTTGAAAAATTCAGCTTATTGTGTAATCTAGTTTCATATCTAAGTGTATATCATAAGGAATTGCGCCAAAATATGTACGATTCATAAGTGATAGTTCTTGTAACTGTGTACTTTCTGCGTCTTGTGGTTTTAATTTTTCACCTATTCGTCCTATGTTTTTCTGAAATTTCACTGAAATATATGGGTTTCCGTCAGTAAGTGAATGAGATGTGGCCATAGGGTCTACAATTAGATGTGCTGTATTCATGTCGAAACCGTGTTCGTATCCGACAAGAATTTTTGAATATTGTGTTTTGTAAATTGGTTTTTTATATTTAGATGCTAGTTCTGTTTCTGGGTATATTTGAAATCGTGTTAGTTTTTTTCTATCTTGTGAATGTTCCTAAATTTGTTGTTTCTATTTCTAATTTGATCGGGATTGAATTCTTCAAATGGGATTGATTCAACAAAATATTTGTGGTGAAATTTAATCATTCTAGCGTGTATCCTTGCTACTTGAAAAACTGTGCAGTTTTCTTCAGGAAACCATACAATGGTTGCTTGGGCCCGTTTTGTAGGATCGCAATATCCTTGGTCATTCTTGCAAGGGAGTCGAATGCGTTGGTAAAGAATTGTGTCGTCTTTTAAATCTCGTGTAAGTTGTACTTTTTCAAGTTGTTTTTTCCAGTCAAAAAACATTATTTCTTGATATTCTTTATTGTTTGTGTCTGCTTTGCAGTTTGAGGGATTGTTTATACCGATATGTGATATCCAGTGTTTATCATGTAAATTGTATGTTAATCTTCCGTGTGTTCCATGAAAGGGTAAATTTTTGTCTAATCTTATGTGACCTTGGTGTTTTTCAAGTTCTGCTTGATGTGCTAAGTCTGGGAAAGTTTGAAAATTTACAAGTTTTCTATTTGTTCCTACGTTTTGTGTTAAGTTTAATCGACTAAGTTCGTTTTTACAGTCTTGAGGGCTAAGATGTAGCAATCTTTCTGTTTTACTTTGATAGAAAGATTCGTGGTCTTGTCGGTTTTTATTTCCGTTTGAGACTTGTGAGCAATGTACTTTCTTTTCGGAAAATGTTGCCGTAAATTTGAATCATGTTAATGTTTTTGATCGGGCTTTTGAGTACAATGTGGCTAGTATATTTGTTGTTTCTATAGCTTTTGGTTCGGATTCACATTGTGTGACTTGATTTATAGCATTGTTGTGTAGTGTTTTTTGTTCGTTTTCTTCACAATCATAGTGTGTTACTAGCAAATCTTGAGGTCCTGGGCAAGGAGATGGATTTGTATTCTGTTCGGAAAAATTTAGGAAAAGTAGGTATTGAAAAGTGAATACTTTTAAAATATACATGTGTATGATAATCCTGAGTACGGGTTATAAAAAGTAATATATCCCATAGTGTTTTTGGTATATCTATCGTATTTATATATAACTTCAGTTTTTATAAATGGGAGAGGTAGTGATTGAGCCGTTATAGTTGGTGGAGTTAGGGGAAATGGGTGTTGAACAATTTTATTAAGTCTGACTGTGATTCCAAATTTTAATTGGAGACTATTTTGTTGGAGTATTTGAATGTTGTGTTCTTGATATCTTGTCTATACTGTAGTCTTTTTAGTGCCCAATTGTGGAGTCGGCTCTTTTCTTGATGTTGTCCAAATAGTGGGGGAGGTGCTACGAAAGTATTCCAATCTAATCGTAGGTGAGTAATTGCGGATAATTGTTCTTGGTATCTGACGTCAAGATTTGTGGGAAAACTGAGGGGGAAAAGTGTTGGTAAAATTTGATTTAAGGATGATGTTGATGGAAGTGAAAGTGTTTCTGGTAAGGATGATAATATTGTATCAGAAGAGATATCTATTGGTTCTTTAATAAATTTGGTTCACTTTGAGTATATGAGTGTGTTGAGCAATATGGTGGTCGTTCGGTGGTATTTGGGGGGTTAAAAGGATTTTCTCGAACTTTTTCTGATGTTGGAGTTGAACCTAAATAATCTGATGGAATATTTGAGATGCTTTGTTGTGAAAGAACGGTGGGAGTTTCTGGTAATGTACTGCTTGAAAGTTCTGATGTAGTTGGTGTCGGTGATTGGCGTATGTTAAAATGAACTCTGGGATTTGTATTTCTTCGTGGGTGTATGATTTGTCTATTTATTTCAAGTGTGTTTTGATTTTGGCTTATGTGTCTTACTCGATTAAGATCTTGTTGCAAGACGGGATATAAATTATATGTTGGTTCACTTAAAGATGCTTGGCGATTCGCTGGTTCTAAGGGTTCAGTTATTTGTGCGTGTCTTTCTTCAAAAGTGTATGGGTTGTCTTGAAAAGAGATTCGAGTTGATGATGAGGGATTGTTGGTGATTGTAGGTGTTATTGGATTTTCGTAGGATGTTGTTGGTGGGGGCTGGTGTGGTGGTGGTTGATAAGCAATTTTGAAAAATTATTTGAGCGTTTAATTTTTATTGGGAAAACTAATGTTTATTAAAATATTCTTCAATAAAAAGTATTAAAAGAGTAGTTGCTAAGACACATGTGACTATTGCCTTTTTTATACATTTGCACATTGTCATGATTAGGGATATTAAAAATGTGAGAAACATTAATCATAAAAGAAAAATATATTTTTGACTAAAAATTGTTCGTATCAACTAAATAGATTTTCTGATTTCGTACCTGTAGATGTGGTCAAGAATTTGGGAAAGTTGGAGATATATTTCAAATAAGGAGTAGAAAATTTACAAAGGATTGCAAAAAATTATAGAAATGATTATTAGAGATTCAAATGAAAAAGAATAGGAAAAACTTAAATATAGTGAAAAATTTTGTGGAGAGGTTCAGAAGTTTTTGTTTTATATGATCAACTGTTATAGAGAAAAGCATTTAAGAAATGATTTGTTTCGTCGAATATTTTTTAAGTATTTGAGGCAAAGTTCAAGTTTGGTTGGACTATTTATTGATTTTTTGACAAGTGGGATCAGTTTTGTGAAAAATTGTTGAGGGCGTATTTTTATGGTATTCGGGAGGTCTTCATAGTTTTGTTTTTATTTATTGGGTAAGTGGGGGTTTCTTTGAAATATTTGTACTTTAGGCCAAAAAATCATGGGTCTTCTTTATTTTAGGCTAATTTGCCATTTTTGGTTGAGGGACTTTTAAGGTCTGAGTTGGGAAAATATTTGCATAATCAGGTAGGGGAGAGTTGTAATATCGAAGTAGTGTTTATTTTAATTGTCAAGTTTTTGCAAGTTGATTATTTTTGACCCGAAGGTTGGAAACTTATAGTTATAGATATGCCTGGAGATTAAAATTTATCGGCTAAATAAGTTTCTGTTAGAGATATAAAGGTGGCAATGTGAATGATTTCTATTGGCTGAATTTGAACTAGAATTGATCGAGGTTATTTTCAGCATATTTTACAGAAATGTTTAAGTTTAAAGTAATTTAAAAAGAATGCTTACGGTAATATAAATTAAAGTTGTTTCTGAAACTCATTTTTATTTAATATTTTGGACTATGGAATGAATGTCTTATAGTTTTTTCGTGGTTGACTTCTAAGACGTGATGATTCTCTGTGTTCGGACTTTTGTTGTTGATCCTGTGGTAAGATTTTTCCTGTTAGTTTTCGATTTTTTCTTTCTCTTTGATTTATTTTTGGTTCTTCTGTTTTGTATTTTTGAGGGTCTACATTTTGCTTGTATTTGGAATGTATTTGGATTGTATTTTTACTTTTTGTGGTATTAACATTTTGATTTTGTTCTATTTGTGAATGATTTTGAACGATGTGTAAGCATATAAAAGAGTATAATTGAGTTAATTCGCGGAGTGCGTATTCTTTTGGATAATAAAGTAAGAGGTTGTTACGGTGTTGAATGATTTCTTTTTTGCTGGAGTCAGTAAGTTTGTACGTTACTTCAGTAGGTTTATCAATTATTTGATATGGTCTTTTTCCAAGTGGTTGTAGTTTTTTGGATATTACTTTTTGTGTATTAAAATTGGGTATTGAAACAAATGTTTCAATGCAAATCGGTGGCTGGCATGAAGTGTGAATTAATTTGATTGTTTATATTTTGCCTTTGTAACAATTTCTTTGTTACTTTTTGGTATATTTCATTGTGTTTTTATCTCTATTTAAAATCCATTCGGTATGTGTACCGGAAGCTAATTTTAAAATTTGTGGATGATGAAAGTGGTCTTCATCATGAATATGTAATGGTAGATTGTAACAACTTGAATCTTTGTTTGGTTGACAATATCTTTGTGTATTTTTATGTGCATTTGCTGTGAACATAATTGGTTTTCGTGGCTTTTGATTAAAAACCATTTCGTATGGTGACATTCCTAGGGTTGTTGTAATTTGTGAATTATAAGATAAGGGAAATAATTTTACACCTTCAGTGTATCTTGTATCATTTCCCCTTATGATACATCGAAGATAATCTTGTAGTGAACGGTTCATACCTTCATAAGATAAGGGAAATAATTTTACAGCTGCTGACCATTCAGTGTATCTTGTATCATTTCCACTTATGATACATCGAAGATAATCTTGTAGTGAACGGTTCATACCTTCAACTAATCCATTTGTCCATGGTGCATGAGATGTACTTGGTTTATATTTGATGTTATACAGGTGGCATAATGTGATGATTTCATCGTTTATAAATTCTGTGCCATTATCTGTAACTAATATTTCGGGTAATCCGAGTTTAGCTATCCAATGTTCGTAGAATGTTGTGTATGCGTAATAAGCATTACAATGTGGTACTGGGTTGAGTGCTACGTAGTGTGTAAATGCATCAACAATGATCATTATATCTGAGTTTCCTTCTGAGGATGGTGAAATTAGTCCTTTTGTGTCAAATGAAATTCTATAATTGAAATATAGACTTTGTCCTTTAAAGTCTTGTTTTGGTGCTATTTGTTTTTGATTTGGTATGGTTTATTTAATTGACATATTAAGCAATCGTTGCACAAAACTTTAATCCAAATTGGTGCATTTGGGAAGTAAAAATTTTGTATAAAACTTGAATATGTCTTTTTTGATCCTGAGTGTCCTTTTGTATTTTGTGGGTATATGTTGAATGCTATCAACATCATGCTGAGGGGTAGACAGGGTACTTTACAATCGGATGTATTGTATTCTAAAAGATCAGTATTTTCATTTATAGTAGTATTATTGAATTTTCTAAAATATCGGAGGAGTGTTTTGTTTCCTAATATCGTTGTATCAGCCTTTGCTGGCTTTGTTTTATATTTATGCCATGATTTAAGTTGTCTAATAATAGGGTGAAAATTTTAGTATTTTTGTATTAATTGTAGTGTAATCTTTTCTGGTGATGAAAAACATATTTTCGACTTCTATTTTTGATAGGGGAATTGTGTCGAGTGGGTCATGAAGGTTAAAAACTTGATTTACTCTGTATTTTAAATCAGTTGTCGGTGGTCCTGATAAATTTATAATGTCAGTTAAATTTTCTTTTTTTATTAATGGGAAAGGATCTTTTTTGTGTGGCTGTTGCTTTATTATCTTTTGTTGAGTATTATTTTTTATCCAATGTGAATATGGGACTGGTTTAAATGTGGATGTACTAATAAATCGACTTCATAGTGATTGTTTTGACAATCTAAATGAAGTGGAAAATGTTGTAAATTTTTATCCGTGATTGATCTAATTGTGTTTTTACTGCATATTTACATTCTAGTCGTGGTGATGTTTCGTTTTTTGCAAGATAAAATTTGATATTTTGTGGTATTTCAACTGTTGTTTTTCGTGTGAGTAAATCAGGTGGTGTTTTTCTACTTAGTGTATCTGGTAATGCAAGATTTTTTCCTGCTGTCCAAACTATATGTAAGTTTGGAACTTTCATTAAAATTAATTGAAATCTGTAAATTCGATGGTTTGGGTTCGATTTTGTGTAAAAGGAGTTATAATTGGTTTGTGATCCGTAAAAAGAACTGTTGGATGTTTTGATCCAAGTATCAGAAATTCATATTCTGTAAGTGTGTATATTAAAGCTGTGCATTCTCTCATGAGAGTAGAGAGTCGTAGTTTGGCTTGTGTAAATAAGCGAGAATTTGCTGATATTAGGTTCATCTTATTTGTTCCACTGTGTGATTGTAGTAATGCTGCGCCGATGCCAAAATTCAAAGCATCGCACATTGCATAGAATGGTTGATTTGGATCTGGAATCGTATTTGATATTTTTTCTGTTAGCAATTTTTTAATTTCGTCAAATCGTGTTTGATGTTCAATAGTCCATTCAAAGTTGTTTTGCTGTCTCAGGATGTTATAGAAAGGTCTGAAGTAAAATTGCATTTTTTATACATATTTACTTAAGGAATTTAACATTCCAAGGAATTCTTGGATTTTTTTTTATTCGTGGGTGGCTGAAGTTTTTGAATTGCGTCTATGCGTGATTTCAATGGAGTTATAGTGTTTCTTTCAATAACATGTCCAAGAAACTTCACACCTGTTAGAAAAAAATGTGATTTAACTGGGACTGCTTTCATATTTTCATTTTTGAGTATTTGATGATTCTTTTCCAAAATTATAAACATTTCATCACTTGTTTTTGATTGCATGAAAACATCGTCTAAGTATGTGATTGCATTTTTCTTGAGTATAAGTGGTCTAAAGATTTTACTCAAAAAAGCTGAAAAAGCTGCTGGTCCTATGGATATTCCATAGAATAATCTATTGAACTCGTATTGATGATTTCTAATAACGAATTGTGTTAATCGTCGTGACTGTTCGTCTAATGGCATTTGATTATATGCACTATTCGTGTCTGCGGTTGTGAAAAATTTATTAATTATTTTTGTTAAAATTACCTGAATTGGTTCTATGGGCCAATTACATTTAGATTCGTCAATTAGGGAATTGAGATATCTAGCGTCTAGAACAGTTTTTAGTGACTCTCCTCTATCGAGGATGATAACTGGGTTGATAAAGGTGTTACCTTTTGATTGTTCTTTTTTATTGACTGGAGATATATTTTCATATTGTTCTAAAATGTCAAGTAGTCTATTTACTTCATCTTGTAGGTGTATTGGTACTTTGCTTGCTCTTTGTTTTTTGAAAATTGCGTCAGGTTTTAAAGGTGAAGGTAGTGCTGAACTAATTTTTCCGACATCAAATTTTGATGTTGGATAAACTGTTGGATATTTTAGTAACAGTTTGGCTAAATTGTCGAAATCGTTTTGTGTTATTTGAGAATGTTGAAAATTAAACATTGTTAGACATTTTTGCTGTTCTTCTATATAATGCAATATTTTAAAAGTTGGTTTAAAATATGGTGTTTTTGTGAAATTATTTGTGTTTTTTTTTTCATTGCTTATTATGTTGTTTATTGATAATTCTTCATCAAGAATTGTTGATTGACATATATCTAGTAATTGTAATATATTATTGACTCGATGTGCTACTTCGTTTGTGGGTGAAGTTTTAGCATTTGTTTCACAGTATCCTAAGAGTCCTAGAGTTAATGTTATCTGGTATGGCGAAATATTATATAAGTGTAATAAAATAATGTCCGAGTTTGAGTTTTTCATATATTTTATGGATGGATGAAATTGTTATTCAGAAAAGTTTATGGATAGGTTTGAATTCGAGTTCTGATATCAAAAGTTGTTGTTTGTTTTGATTTTTATCATATTGGTGAACGTGTTTAATTGAAAAGTGAAATACATTTCCCGATAGTGGTTTCGGGTATTTTCGTTGCTGATTGTATATAGGATAAATTTAGAGAAAAATGGTGGTTGTTTGTTTAATCTTTGAAAAATTGTTAAGGATGTATTTTTTATCCTCGTGTACTTGTCTTTTATATGAAGTTTACTATTTAAAATATTTTTTGTGGGAATATACTTAGCTATGAAATGTATGTCAATGGTATTGTGTTTTTATCTGTTATATGGAATGTTTGTTTAAATGGTTTGTTTAAGTTTTTGTTTTGTTCCATTGTTCTTGAGGGAACTAGGAAAAGTTGGATTTTTCCACAATTTATGTTGAGCCTTGTGCTGTTGCTAATTTGCTGGGCTGTCTTAATAGGTGCTAGGGTTGGATATAAGGTTTTAATTTCGTTCCAAGTGGGAATATTGAATAATTTCATTCTGCTCCTGAGTCTATTAAAAAATCCATTTCAAGATCTGGTGGTTGAAATTCATTACTTTGGACTTTCTAAGAGAAATGGAATTGTCCAAAGTTTTTCTCTTGATTGTTTTTGTTTGTATATTTTGATACATGTGGTTTGTATTTGAACATTGCACTTCGTCTTTTTCGGGTTTAATTACAGTGTTAATTCTATTTACTTCTTGTTCAACTGGTACATTATTACTATTAGGTGTAGTGTAGTAATTGTGGAGAAGTTCCAATTGCTTTTCGTAAATATGTGAAGCAAAGGGTTGTTCATATATGATAGGATCGTAATCATTTTCAGCTGTGATCATATTAACTGAGATAGTATGATTTGTATCTCTTTCGCTGTCTGTTGATTCACAATTAATGTGGTTTAATTGTAATTCTGTACTTTCTGTATCATCGATACCAGGGGGGTCTGAATTCGTTTCTTCAGTTGTTTCTACTTGATTAATTTGTCTTTGATGTTTCGGTGTATTGCTTCTATATCTGTTTTGGGAATCGGAGTAGCGATAATTATTTCTATGAGGAGATTGAGAATAATTCCTTTGCTGATTGTTATAGTTCGGATTCCTATTCTGTGAATTATTTCGTGATCTATTGTGATAGTTATTTTTATTTGTTCGTTGATAATTGGATCTGTTGTATGAAGTGTTTCTTGATCTATTGTTTTGGTAACGTTGATTTCAATTATTGGAATAGCTTCTATTCCTATTGTTTGAATAGTTTCTGTTTCTATTGTATGATTAGTTTCGTGATCTATCGTTTGAAAATTGTCTATTCCTAGAATTTGAATGGGAACTGGTATCAAAAAATTCTGCTCTGCTTGAATTTGATCGTGAATGGTTATTTCTATACTGATTATTTTGGCTATTTGATCGACTATATCTATTTTGTGAGAAACTTTGTGAATTTCTTTGTTCTGGTGATCTACCTCTATAATTAGAATTATAGGGTGATTGGTTTCTTGAGTAATTTGAATTATTTGGAAGTGGTTTACCAGAGCTGTTGTTACTATGTATGTTTTTGTTTGGCAAATTTTGATCTTTTTTCATACATTGATAGAATGATTTATTTGGTTCTTTGTATTTTTGTGGTTTGTTTTGGTTATCCTGTTGTTTTTGCTTACATTCGGCAATACTATGTCCGTATCTTCGGTAATAATTACACCATTTTTTGAAAGATGGTTTTTCTCATATATGTTTGAAATTTCAGTGATTTTTTCAGTAAGATCTACAACTGAATCTTGTATGTTATTTATATGTGTAGTATTCTTTCGATTCTATTGACATATTGTACTTTAAGATTTTCTGTTTCTTCAAGTTTCATTGTGACTTCTGCTTGTTCTAGTTTATCAACTAGTTTTCTGAAACCTAAATCTGGTTCTCGAATTGGGGAGGGATGTGATACTCTCTTCTTAAAAGCTATTTTTCTTATTTGGGGTGTTAGAGTCATCAATAAAGTTTCTGTCATTTTCGTATTTTTTTTATAATCATGGGTGTTAAGTGAACATGCTTTTCGAACTAGTGTTTCAATTTGAACTGCCAATTGTTTAATTGTTTCGTTTGGTAGTCTACGAATTTCGTAACATAAACTCTTTGATGTTGTTTGTTTCTTTCAGAGTCAAACTTTTTTTAAAATTCTTGTTTGAATCTTTTCCAATCTGTTTTCATTTTTATAGGTAAAACTGAAAACCATTTCTGAGCTGCGCCATCAAGTGTTGTTTGTATTAGCGCTGTGAGTCTATGTATCCAATTTTGGTGAAGTGGCGTAATAATTGGTTCAGGACCTATATTTAAAATTAAATTTGCTGTGACTGCATTTAAATTATCTTCTACGGAGTATTCAGGGTCTGTTTCTGTAAATACCTTCAATGGATTAATGGTTTATTTGATGTTGTTGATGATCCACCCATTAGGTATGGATTCATTGTCATTTGTTGTGATTCTGCGGCAATTGGCATTTGTGAAAAATTTGTAAGTTGGTTTTGTGTTATTTCGTGTTGTTGTAAATAACATGGTAATGGTATTTCATTTTGCATTTTTGTTGGTTGATAAGAATGCATAATGGCTGGGTTTTGTGAATGTACTGGTTGATAGGATTGTGTGCTTGGTTGATTTTGTATGTTCACCGGTTGATAGCTTTGTATATTTGCCAAATTTTGTGGGTGATATTTTATATTTTGAGATACTTGATTTTGTCGAGGTTTTTGTGTACGATATTCTTTTGTGTAGATTGCAAAAATATCTGGTTGATAATAATCGTCATCGTCTGATGATAAATAGTTTGATGTGTTATATGGTGTTTGTTGTTTTTTCCTGTTTTGTTGAAAAATGGATAATTTTCACCGTGATCTTGAGATGGATGTGGATAGTCATGAAAACTTACTGAATTTGTTGATGTCATGGGAAAAATCGACTTTTGTGAAAATAGATGATTTTGCTTTTGTATACGGGGAGGATGAGTTGTTTTCGATGGATGTACATAATTATAATTATGTTCTGCGAAAGTACTTCTAGTAAATGTTCTTTGTCTGTGTGTTGGTTTTGTCATAGGTCTATATGTTTGATAATCCACATGTGAATATTTTGGAGCAACCGAGGGTTTAACCGTAGATTGCAATGTTACTTGTGGTAATGTTTGATTTTTAGGTTTTGGTGGTGTAAGGTTTGGATGTATTGGTAAAATACTTTGTTGTG
Source organism: Symsagittifera roscoffensis (assembly GCF_963678635.1). Taxonomy (NCBI): domain Eukaryota; kingdom Metazoa; phylum Xenacoelomorpha; order Acoela; family Convolutidae; genus Symsagittifera; species Symsagittifera roscoffensis. Next base: position 74,254,202 of record NC_087063.1, on the reverse strand, counting down.
TAGTTGTTACTATTGTTTCAACTACTTCTTCATTTATAAAATGTGATGGTGTTTGAATATCTTGTTTTGTAAGATTTCTAGTTCCATTCAAGTTTTCGTGTTGTCCAAGGGTTGAATTTAAGCTATTATTTTGTCTTCTATCAGGTAAAAATGAATTATAGTTTAAAAGTGTTGCATCTATTGTAAGTGGAAATACCTTTACATAGTCTTTGTGAATAGAAATTGTACCGATTGCTTGACTTGAGATGTCTATTGGTATGTTCAGAAATAATGGATGAGACCATTCAGGGTCCCAAATATAATCTGATTGTTCTGCAATGACAGTGTCGTCATTGGTACTTTGAGGTCTAAATTTTTTTCTTGCTTGTGCAATTAAATCAATATTATGTGCAAAATATTCAATTATGAACCATGCTAGGATTTTTTGTAAATCGTGTTTAACATTTTGTGAAATTTCATTGTTTGTAAAATTTTCACTGATTGTGTTTAAAAATGTTGAAAATGTGGCATTTTCATTTCTTACTTTTGTGTGTCTTGATGTTTGTACTGGTGATGTACTGTCACTTCCTTTATGTTCTAGTACAGATTTATAACTATATATTAGTGAAAAAACATCGTTAGTGAATATTGAATTTGCTCTCTGTGAATTTTGGTGTTGTATGTTTTTGATGTTTTCTGTGATTACTTTTGAAAAATCTAGGTCGACATTGTCTGTTTGATTAACATAATTGCTATGATATTGACTTTCTGTGCTGAATTCTATGGTGTAGATTCCGTATGGTTGTGTTAGGTTGCATATTCCTTTTAAAGAATTATCGATAATTTGTCTTTTGATTTTTACTTCTGGGAATTTTGCTTTACATGGGCTAATTCCTTGTTCGAATACATTTGCACTTAAATTAGTACAGAACTGTCTTTGTCCTCTATCTTCATTGATTGAATTTATGTTAAAAGGGAAAACAGAGTTTTTGTCTGGACTTTCATCAATTGGACTTTGGCTCATTTTTTCGTTTTATAACTCTCAGTTCCTTTTAAAGAACTGCATATTCCTTTTAAAGAATTATCGATAATTTGTCTTTTGATTTTTACTTCTGGGAATTTTGCTTTACATGGGCTAATTCCTTGTTCGAATACATTTGCACTTAAATTAGTACAGAACTGTCTTTGTCCTCTATCTTCATTGATTGAATTTATGTTAAAAGGGAAAACAGAGTTTTTGTCTGGACTTTCATCACTTGGACTTTGGCTCATTTTTTCGTTTTATAACTCTCAGTGCGTAGTGTTCAATGTGTCTGATTGCTTGATTCCAATTGTATAAACGTACTGGTTTAATTTTGTATATCTTTTTTATTCTTCTTTTTCCTTGTTTTGATGAATGTGATGTGGCTTCTGAATCGGAAAAATATAATTGGTCGTGAACTGGATAATTTTTATCTACTGTTTCTTTTAGTGTGCAAAGAGCATCTAAATTACTGACTTCTGATTAGGAGACTGCGTTTCCTCGCTTTGAAAATTTTATAATTGAAAAAGAATCTTGAAAAAGAAGAATAAAAAAGACGTATAATTTGTTTTTGCTTGCTTAAAATTTTTCTCTTTTTTTGTTTGTCGTTTTGTTCGAATATATCCAATTGTTTGTTTATAAGGGTTGCGTACGACCATGAAACTTAATGGTAAGTTTCTTCGCAGTCGTAGATCGTCTTTTGTCCGAGGTCTTATTCCAATACCTGGTAGTTCTAGTATTGTACGGAATAGCGGCTCTGATCTATTGAGTCGTAGACACATTTCAATTAAATTGTTATCATGTAACATTTCGGAAATGTTTTTTTTGTCTATTTCTAATCTATTTTGTTAGTTCTTAAGCTAATTGATTTTTTAAGGTCTTATTTGAGCTTTATGGTCGCACCAGATGAGTTAGGACCGAAGTGTAGCTCATAGAGTAATTTCGGAAAGGGTACACCGTCTGCTCGTCACGCTATCTTAATTTCGGCCGGATAGATTCGTGCAACTTCTTAGTCTAATACCGATCCTAATCTTACTCTTATATCTACTAGTCTCAGGGTGTTTAACTAGTCTCTGCTAGGCTCAATAGATCTAGAGTATACTGGCTTGTTGCGGTGGCTAGAAGGTCTCGTGGAGAGGTAACTAATTTCTAAGTTAAATTCAAATCTCTCTGGTGCTGAAATTACAAGTAATTTCAGCACTTACAAATAAGTGGGTTGTTAGTTAGATGGATCATGTTTGGTTAATATTAAAAGTTTTATAGTGATAAAATATCCAATTTATAACCAATAATAAAAATATAGTTTAGATCTGGTTCCACATGTTTAAAGAAAACGAAAACAAAATCTATCAAATATTAACATAGCGCCAACGTTATATCAAAATACGATATAAATACTTGAAACTTTTAGGAGGATGTAAATGAGGGTTGTGTACAATGATAAAGTTTTTAAATTTGAATTTTCGTCAAGAAAATACCAAAGTTTTGCTAAATTCTTCGGCGCGCATTTTCTAATTGCTACTAATAGCATATAGTGTTAAATGAGGAAGAAGTTTTTTAAAATTGTTCTTGAAAATGCATCTACGAGGTTTCAGAATGGTAAATTTCAGATGATAACTTTCAAAAAAACACTCGTTTTTTATTTCAAACAGCACTCGTTTCACTCAAACAGCATCTACGAGGTTTCAGAATGGTAAATTTCAGATGATAACTTTCAAAAAAACACTCGTTTTTTTATTTCAAACAGCACTCGTTTCACTCAAACAGCATCTACGAGGTTTCAGAATGGTAAACTTCAGATGATAACTTTCAAAAAAACACTCGTTTTTTTATTTCAAATAGCACTCGTTGCAGCACTCGTTTTTTTATTTCAAACAATAGCGAGCTGACTATTTAAATGAAAACATTTAATTTTATGTAGGCTACACTGAAATTATGCTGATAACAGTCAATATTAAATTTTGTGATAAAAAAAGAAAAAAAGTCAATCAATAAATCAAAAAATCATAAATTTAGTTTAATTTTTTTCACATGCAATATACAGCATTTACAATTAAAATCAAAAACGAAATGAGGATACTATGAGTTTAATTTGGTTTTTTTTGATACAGTTAAGAAAATGAAGAAATGCTGAAAAAAGGGCAATAAATAAATTATTGTTTTTTATTTAATTTCCGCTGAATTGCTTTTTGACTTTTTGTAAAACAGGAGTAGGCAGATCTGCTTTTTGCCGATGAAAGAGCAAATTTAGAAAATTGTTAAATCGTAAAATCGTCAAACACTGTTTCCGTCTTTTCTTGCTTGGAACTGATATGATAATTGCAGTTGAATACTGGTAGTTGAGGAACTTTATCAGCTAGATATGATGTGACAAATTGTCCAACTTTACAATTTTTTTTTGATTTTCATCTGAACAAAAAAGTAAGTTTTGAATAAGTTGAAGTTTGCATTTTTGAAAAAAAACTCATTGAATTTGAGGCGACGAGTTTTCAATTTTACATGATGTGATGATTTTGTATTAATTTATTTAATTATCTAAAATTCTACAGTTTGCAATTTGCTGAAATGAGTGTCATTCTTCGAACATTTTTAACTATCTCCAACAATAAGTTGCGGTTTTTTGTTCTTTGTTAAGAACCAGTTTTGCAAAGTGGAGTATTCTTAACAAAGTACCGAGTTTAGCTACCACTCATTGTAGGCAAAAAAAGATGCAAACTGGGATCGAAGCTTTATTTATGATCCTCAACATAGCGGAATACTAACTACTATAGAGCCTTTAACGTTCTCTCTAGAACTACTAGTCTAGTCTTATTCATTATTGAAAAAAGTGACAAAAAGGCCATTTTCCATATGACTGATAGTCCCAGTAACATCAATTAAATCACCGATAAAAAAATTCAAATAACTCACTTTAAAGAATTTTCATTTTTACCCGGGCGGAGGTCCGCGACTTTAAAACTTTAAAATAGACCGTCACAACTGGAACTTGACAAATCCACAAAGTATCTTAAAGCATGACAAAATCTATATCCTATGTTATCAATTGGGAAATCTATTAACTATCTTAAAATACGGTCGAAAGAACATCTTAAAAATGAGTTTTTTTTTTCAGCTGCGAACAGTTTTCTACGCAACATACTAGTCATTTGGTTCTATTCTACAAATAATTAAAAAAAAAACATTTCCTTAAAATACCAAGAGAAAAACGTTTATTTGATTTTATTTGAAGTTTTCTAGGGTATGAAAAGCGAGCCTGCGTTGTAGGAAACTCCAGCTCTGAGGAGTCCTAGTGGAAATTGGACAGAGTTCAGAGGGAAGGGTCAATATGTTCAAGAATTGGGTCAATCAGGCTGTCAGGGACCGAATCGAGGGACTGGAGGGACCGAATCGAGGGACCGAATCGAGGGACCGAAGAAGGGACTGGTAAATATCCACACAATAGGGCCCAAATTGGCAAACCAATGGAGTTTCGAACTCAATTGTTGAACAAGATACAATATTAAGAAAATATGTTTCCAAACTCGTTCAAAAAAGTGATAAAGCCCTTAAAAACATCCTATTCACTCCTTAAGGAGATCTGAGAATCTTTAAATAAATTTTCAGCTAAAAAATTATTTTGCAACAAGAGACAAAATAGTCATTTTCCATTTGATATGGATCAATTGGCAAACCAATGGAGTTTCGAACTCAATTGTTGAACAAGATACAATATTAAGAAAATATGTTTCCAAACTCGTTCAAGAAAGTGATAAAGCCCTTAAAAACATCCTATTCACTCCTTAAGGAGATCTGAGAATCTTTAAATAAATTTTCAGCTAAAAATTTATTTTGCAACAAGAGACAAAATAGTCATTTTCCATTTGATTGATAGTCCCAGTAACATCAATTAAACTAATGAAAAAAATTCAATAAAACGAATTTTGCAGAATTTTGCTTTAACCCGGGTCAACGTCCGCGAATTAAAAATAGACCTTCGCGACCGAAAAATTCAGACAGTGTCTTTAAGCATGACAAAACTTCTACCCTATTTATCAATTGGAAAAAACATTCCTTGTCTGAATTTACAGTCAAAAGCACAGATAACCTGTTGACTGTCACAAAAAAGGGTGGTTTTCCAGCTCACGAACAGTTTCTACCCAACAAACATCTCATTTGGTTTTTCAACAAAAAAATTGTCCATTAAATTGTTCTTTTGTTTTTAGATGAATTATTTTTAGAAAAGCGAGCCAGGTCTAGGGAGTCCTAGGCGAAATTGGGGAGAGGAGGGATTTATGGGTCAATCTGATCAAAGAGCAGGCAGTGGCAGCCAAGGACCGAGTGGAGAGATGGTAAGTAAGACAATTTGTTTTTGAAATCGTTCAAAAAAAAGTTGTTCCCCTTCAAAAAAATTCTTCAATGTTTTGACCACCGTGACTAATTTTTCGACTGCCGTGACTAATTTTGACCACCGCGACTAATTTTTTGACAATTGCGACCAAGATTGGGTATTTCTAGTGTTTGTCCGCGACTTAAAACCCTGCCCAGACTATGGATTTTCGGTCGCGGATTAAAATTTCGAAAAGTTAGTCGCGGACCTCGACCCGGGTACTATTGACACTTTTATTCTAACCAGCATCCAAATCATTAGAAACACCTTCAGCTGCGGCGTGTTGCAATAAACTTTCACTTTCTTAATTCCAATGGTTTCTTTTAGTTTGCATGAAATGAATCAATGCCATATTTCTAATGGAGCTCAACATCGAAAGTGAAATTAAAGTTTGGCATGGTTTGGGGCCGTTTTCCACTCCAATGAGACGACAAAATCCGACCGGTTATTTCCGATCAGACTCAGCGATTATATGGTATTAGACGACAGCAATTAGTCAAGTCAAGTCAACATCAGTTGACAGACAGAAACCTAACCATAAGATGATAAGTCCACCTACTCCAAAAACTACTAGAATTTAAGGTCCAGAAAAATCACTTTGTCATCAGTCGTTTGTAATTATAGGGCGAGAGAAACACCCCAGACGGGAACAATCTGAAGGGAGGCGCTAAATCACCTGGCTTGATTGACCCAAGCCGAAATGTAGATTGCAGTTGGGCATCAAATTGGTCGCCAGACAGGACCAATTTGAAAAGAGAAACTATATCACCTGGCTTGATTGACCCAAGCCAAACTGTAGATCGCAGCTGGGCATCAAATTGGTCGCCAGACAGGGCCAATTTGAAAGGAGAAAATAGATCATCTGGCTTGATTGACCCAAGCCAAACTGTAGATCGCAGTTGGGCATCAAATTGGTCGCCAGACAGGACCCATTTGAAAGGAGAAACTAGACCACCTGGCTTGATTGACCCAAGCCAAACTGTAGATCGCAGTTGGGCATCAAACTGGTCGCCAGACAGGACCAATTTGAAAGGAGAAACTAGACCACCTGGCTTGATTGACCCAAACCAAACTGTAGATCGCAGTTGGGCATCAAACTGGTCGCCAGACAGGACCAATTTGAAAGGAGAAACTAGATCACCGGTCTTGATTGACCCAAGCCAAACTGTAGATCGCAGTTGGGCATCAAATTGGTCGCCAGACAGGACCAATTTGAAAGGAGAAACTAGATCACCGGTCTTGATTGACCCAAGCCAAACTGTAGATCGCAGTTGGGCATCAAATTGGTCGCCAGACAGGACCAATTTGAAAGGAGAAACTAGATCACCGGTCTTGATTGACCCAAGCCAAACTGTAGATCGCAGTTGGGCATCAAATTGGTCGCCAGACGAGACCAATGCGAAAAAAGACACTGGATCCCCTGGCTTGATTGGCACAAGCCGAACTGCAAGTCGCAGTTGGGCTTCAAATTGGTCCCCAGACGAGACCAACTTGAAGGGAGACACTGTATCCTCTGGCTCGGTTGACCCAAGCCCAACTGTAGGTGGCACAATTTTTTAACTAATTGATTAATTAATTGTGGATGATGTGCTTATTCTTTGTTTTCACAATTTTCTGTATTAACTATTTTGTCTTTTGAAGGATAAAAGTGGGTAATTTTAAAAGCATCAAACTATAGGCATAAACCAGAGATGATAGTTTGGTGGTTTGATTCTTACGGGCTAAATAAAAGATTTTAAAAAAAGTTTGCAGTTGGAACCATCTTCTGCAAATTGATTTGACAAACTTTGAAGCTTATAGTTTTTACAATACTCTAGTATTGCAAATACTACATGGACATAAAAGACTATTGATTTAAATGTTTAGTTTGAGTGGACGCCTCTGCACTTATAGTTTTACAACCCTTCAAAACTTGGTCCAATTTTTTTTTTCATTCTTTCAATGTTGAATTAAAAAAAAAAATTCAATGTTTTTTCAGAGATTACTTTGTTTACATCAAAAAGAAAGTGTGTCACCATACAAGCTGACCTGTTAAAAGTCCTGCCTTGAAAAGTAGACATTGAAGCGATAAGCACCCGGTCCTTTTGGAGCCTAACAAAGACACAAAGAAATAGAACACCTGCAAATCAAAGATTGAAAGAACAAAAGATTTTTAATTTCAAAAAATTTCCGAGAAAAGACTACTGAAAACTTTCCAAAGGCTGAAAGATGAAACAGATATCCGATGAAACAAAGTCTATAAAGATTGGAATTACACAGAAGAACTTTGAAGCATTCTTGTCCTAAAGGTGGACCTGACTAAAATTGTCATAATTTTTTATTCCACTCTCGTTTCCACTCGTTCAGTCGAGTTAAAACTTTTCGAAATAATTGTCTGTTTTTCATTTGTTTCTTTGTTTTATAAGTTTATTGCGACACGATCTTAAAACGTTTATAAGTTCCCGAAAAATAAAAGCAGCAACACGGATCTAAGCGAACTGATGACCCAATACTCTGAGAAGCAATAGGTGGACAAATCAATCATTAATCTAGATGCGGACTACGGGCAAATGAAGTGTTAGTTCAAACCTAAAAGCTAGGTACTGATCTTTAATTGCCTAAATCATATATATTTAACTATCCATTTTATAAATTCATACTTGTTTCGAACTAAGATTTTAAACTTACTTTTGTCAAGAAATTTGACGACCTTAGGTGAGGCTTATAACTTAGCCTTGACTACTAAGCAATCAACCAGCAATGAAACCTTAGTTAAACTGGTGCGACCGTAGCAGAGATTTACTCTCTAGTATATTATATTTTCTAAAAAACTAGAAACAACTTTTAAAATTCACAGAAATATTAACATTAGGAATTGTGAGTATTTGTCAGATTAATTTTCAAACTTAAAAAACTAAAAAGCTACAGACAATAGGTATTTTTCGACAGAAACACAATTAGCTTTTCGTCCACTTGACAGATATTCCTAGTAGGGTTCTTGCAAAAAGTACCCCCTACGCTAACAGTCACCCACGAGATTCTTCCATCTCGAAGGTTTATTAGACGGCTTTTTAACTGACATAAGCTCATGAACTTAAGTTTTAAACTATTAACTATAATTAAGAGTATTATATAAAATTTCTAAAAGAATCGTTCTCTGCCTAAGTCAGCTTGTAGGATATACGTTTTTTGTCCAGTAATCCACTAAATATATGGGGAAATTTATTTCAAAGCTCAATACTAAATTTAGCTAAATCCATATTCATCCATAGCACTCAACACTTAATAAAAAACTTCATTCTGTTTTTGAGGTGGTTTGCATTCTATGATAATTTGAATTCTTTATCACATATATCCAACCAGTCGCGCTTGTTGGTATTTATTCTAATCCTTCATCATTTGTCGAGGCTTATCTTCAGTTTTCTTTCAACTCATTTTATTTTTACCTAACTGAACGTAAGTTAAACCTAAATCATTCATCGGTAAAGCAGCCAATTACTCAAACTAGGGGCGGAAATAACAAAAACGAAAGAGGAAAGAACTGATTTTGGGTGTTTTTTTACTAAATCAATGGTTTTTATGACAAGTTTAAAATATACAAAGAACGAACCATAAAAACACGCACTAAAACCATTTTTAAACGTTAACCACATAGCATCAGACATCAAGTTTTAGTTTAGGTACAAAAAATTTAGGCTTCACAACAAAACTAAACTAGAATACTAACACATCCACTTGATTTTGGTAAGGTAGGTTTGAAATCATAGCTGACGCATTAGAAATCATTTGTCGAGGCTTATACTCAATTTTCATTCAACTCATTTTAATTTTACCTAAGCTAACGTTTCTAAAACCTAAATCATTCATCGGTAAAGCTACCAATTACTGAAACTAGGGGAGGAAATAACGAAACCGAAAAAAAAAGGAACGAATTTGGGTATTTTTTTTTCACTATATCATTGGTTTTTATGACAAGTTTTGAGTATACAAAGAACGAACCATAAAATCACGCACTAAAACCAAATTTAACCACATAAGAACAAATATCAGGTTTTAGTTTAAACACGAAAAAATTAGGCTTCACAACAAAACTAAAGCTAAAACACTAACACATCTGCTTTATTTTGGTAAAATAGGTTTCAAATGATAGCTTATGCATTAAAAAATCAATTTTTACCAACATAATTTTTGATTTCAGCTGCAAAAATCTTGCGTTCCAAGTTCCAAGTCAGAGTTTTGTGACTTATAGTTAGATAACAGGAATCCTTAATGCTCTAACCAATTTTCAAAATCAAAAAAACTTCCAGAAGTTGTTAGTTTGAGACCTCAAATTGATAGTTTTAGCCAAAACAATTGACGTCCTAGGCCAAATTTTTCATCTCTTTGGCCATTTCATTGCTGGAATAGACATATACTAGGGATACCAACCTTTCAATTTCAAAACTCTAAAAACAAAGTTTCATCTCTAGAAATCATAGTGCCAGCCCCAAAAACATAGGTTTCCCCAAACAAATTTGTAAGTTTGATGTTAAAAACATGTTCATGTGTCTATTTTACACTAGACTTCCTATCGAAAACCAATTTTTTAGTTTTATTTATAGAGTCTGAGAGATTTTAAGGGTTTTTTGTTTGAGATTTCGAAAACTAGGTTTGAGATATCAAAAAATTAGTTATTTTTGAAAAATTTTGCATGATAAAGGATAAACAAAGTTTACTAAAGCTTTTGGACACTTTTAAAAATAAAAAATTCAACTTCAGCGACCATACTTTCAGGTTTCAGTTTTTAGTTTCAGGCCAGAAAATCTAAAATTTTACAAAAAACTAAGGTTTTAAGCCATTGATAATCTCGAAAAGAAAATAATTTTGTTGCTAATTATAAAAAAGCATCAAAAAATTTCACAAAAACAGACTTATAGGTTTCAGCATAGAAAACAAAGAAAATTCGAAAAAAAAATTTATAAATTTTTTGTCAAAAGAAACTTTTTTTGGATTTCAATATGATTAATATTTGAAAATACTCAACAACTCCTCGGAAGATTTCAATACTCTTGTACACAATAATCAAATAATCAATTTCGTTAAAAAAAAATAAAAACAATCAGCGTCGAAAGTTAATGTCAAATTCTTTGGAAATTAATGTCAGCGCACAATAAATTCAAAACTCAAATAAGGAAGCAAAGTCTCTAAAATCGTATAATATATCACTAACACTGTCAAACTTATCATATTATTATTCTATCAAAACACCCTAACGATGATATACGTTATTTATCGACGATACACTCCAAAAATAGACACAAAACTTCAGCAAAAAAAAATCAACTAATTTAATTTTTCTAGTGCAAGAACGATTAATTGCTTCACTTACAATCGCTTTTTAAATCATCGTTACCCAAACACTGAACAAAAACTTCAACAACTTTTTATTGGTAAATAAAACCATTTCCTCAACAAAATCTGACAAACCCCAACAATATAGTAACAAATATATTGAGATTGAGGAACCATTTTCCGTAAAAACTGGTAATTTTATAAATTGTTTGTTATTATTTTTAAAATTTAAAAAAAAAGACTACTGAAAACTTTCCAAAGGCTGAAAGATGAAATGAAACAAATATCCGATGAAACAAAGTCTATAAAGATTAGAATTACCCAGCAGAACTTTGAAGCATTCTTTTCTTAAAGGTGGAACTGACTAAAATTGTCATAAATTTTTATTCCACTCTCATTTCCACTCGTACAGTCGAGTTAAAATTTTCCGAAATAATTGTCTCTCTTTCTTTTGTTTCTTCTTATTTTATAAATTTTTACGATCTTAGAGATACAATCTTAGAAGTTTTATAAGTTCCCGAAAAATAAAAGCAGCAACACGGATCTAAGCGAACTGATGACCCAATACTCTGAGAAGCAATAGGTGGACAAATCAATTATTAGTCTAGATGCGGACTACGGGCAAATGAAGTGTTAGTTTAAACCTAAAAACTAGGTACCGATCCTTAATTGCCTAAATCATATATATTTAACTATCCATTTCATAAATCCTTACTTGTTTCGAACTAAACTTTTAAACTTACAATTTGCAAGAAATTTGACGACCTTAGGTGAGACTTATAACTTAGCCTTGGATACTAAGCAATCAACCAGCAATGGAACCTTAGTTAATCTTGTGCGACCTTAGCAGAGATTTACTCTCTAGGATAATCTATTTTCTAAAAAACTAGAAACAACTTTTAAAATTCACAGAAGTATTAACATTAGGATTTGTGAGTATTTGTCAGATTAGTTTTCAAGCTTAAAAAGCTAGAGACAATAGCTATTTTTCGACAGAAACACAATTTGATTTTCTTCTAGTTGACAGACATTCCTTGAAGGGTTCTTGCAAAAAGTATTCACTACGCTAACAGTCACCCATGAGATTCTTCCATCTCGAAGGTTTATTAGACGGCTTTCTAACTGACATAAGCTCATGAACTTAAGTTTCAAACTATTAACTATAATCATAGTATTATATAAAACTTCTAACAGAATCATTCTCTTCCTAAGTCAGCTTGAAGGATATACGTTTTTTGTCCAGTAATCCACCAAATACACGAGGAAATTTATTTCAAAGCTCAAAACTAAATTTAGCTAAATCATTATTCATCCAAAGTGCTCAAAAACTTATTAAAAATCTTAATTCTTGTTTTTTGAGGTGGTTTGTATTCTATGATAATTTGAATTCTTTATCACATAAATCCAAACAGTCACGCTTGTTGGTATTTATTCTAATACTTCCACATTTGTCGAGGCTTATCCTCAATTTTCTTTCAACTCACTTTATTTTTACCTACCTCAAAGTAACTTAAACCTAAATCATTCATCGGTAAAGCTACGAATGACTGAAACTAGGGGAGAAAGTACCGAAAACGAAAATGAAGGAGTGTATTTGGCTGTTTTTATACTAAATCATTGGTTTTTGATGACAACTTTTGAATACAAAGAACGAACCATAAACTTACGCACTGAAACCAATTTTAAACGTTAACCATATTGCACCAGACATCAAGTTTTAGTTTAAGCACAAAAACGATAGGTTTCAAAACAAAAATAAATCTAAAACACTTACACATTCACTTTGTTTTGATAAAATAGGTTTGAAATGATAGCTTACGCATTAAAACCAATTTTCGAGACTTATCCTCAATTTTCTTTTTTCTACTTTAATTTAACTTAAACCTAAATCATTCATCGAGAAGGCTACCAACTACTGAAACTAGGAGAGGAAACAACAAAACCGAAAAAAGAAGGAACGGATAAGGGTGTTTTTTTTCTAAATCATTGGTTTTTATGACAAGTTTTGATTATACAAAGATCGAACCATGAAATTGCGCACTAAAACCAATTTTGAAGGTTAACCACATAACCCCAGACATCAAGTTTTAGTTTAAGCAGGAAATTATCAGGCTTCACAGCAAAAACTAAAACTAAAACACAACACATCCACTTTATTTTGGTAAAGTATGTTTGAAATCATAGCTTACGCATTAAAATCACTTGTCGAAGCTTATCCTCAATTTTCTTTCAACTCATTTTCTTTTTACCTACCTCAAAGTAACTTAAACGTAAATCATTCATCTGTAAAGCTACCAGTTACTGAAACTAGGTGAGAAAAAACCAAAAACGAAAAAGGAAGAAATGGATTTGGCTGTTTTTGTACTAAATCATTGGTTTTTCATGACAAGTTTTGAATACGAAGAACGAACCATAAAATTACGCACTGTAACCAATTTTAAACATTTTTTATTTTGCAACAGACATCAAGTTTTAGTTTGAGCACAAAACTGATAGGTTTCAAAACAAAACTAAAGCTAAAACACTTACTTATTCACTTTATTTTGATAAAACAGGTTTGAAAGGATAGCTTGCACATTAAAATCATTTGTCGAGGCTTATCCTCAGTTTTCTCCTTCCTACCTTAATGTAACTTAAACCCAAATCATTCATCGAGAAGGCTACCAACTACTGAAACTAGGAGAGGAAACAACAAAACCGAAATAAGAAGGAACGGATGTGGGTGTTTTTTTCTAAATCATTGGTTTTTATGACAAGTTTTGAATATACAAAAAACGAACCACAAACTCACGCACTGAAACCAATATTAAACGTTAACCACATAGCATCAGACATCAAGTTTTAGTTTAGGCACGAAAAAATTAGGCTTCACAACAAAACTAAACTCAAATACTAACACATCCAGTTTATTTTGGTAAGGTAGGTTTGAAATCATAGCTGACGCATTAGAAATCATTTGTCGAGGCTTAGACTCAATTTTCATTCAACTCATTTTAATTTTACCTAAGCTAACGTTTTTTAAACCTAAATCATTAATCGGTAAAGCTACCAATTACTCAAACTATGGGAGGAAATAACGAAACCGAAAAAGAAAGGAGCGAATTTAGGTGTTTTTTTTTCACTAAATCATTGTTTTTTATGACAAGTTTTGAGTATACAAAGAACGAACCATAAAATTACGCACTGAAACCAATTTCAAACGTTAACCATATTGCACCAGACATCAAATTTTAGTTTAAGCACAACAAACGATAGGTTTCAAAACAAAACTAAATCTAAAACACTTACACATTCACTTTGTTTTGATAAAATAGGTTTGAAATGATAGCTTACGCATTAAAACCAATTTTCGAGACTTATCCTCAATTTTCTTTTTTCTACTTTAATTTAACTTAAACCTAAATCATTCATCGAGAAGGCTACCAACTACTGAAACTAGGAGAGGAAACAACAAAACCGAAAAAAGAAGGAACGGATAAGGGTGTTTTTTTTCTAAATCATTGGTTTTTATGACAAGTTTTGATTATACAAAGATCGAACCATGAAATTGCGCACTAAAACCAATTTTGAAGGTTAACCACATAACCCCAGACATCAAGTTTTAGTTTAAGCAGGAAATTATCAGGCTTCACAACAAAAACTAAAACTAAAACACAACACATCCACTTTATTTTGGTAAAGTAAGTTTGAAATCATAGCTTACGCATTAAAATCACTTGTCGAAGCTTATCCTCATTTTTCTTTCAACTCATTTTATTTTTACCTACCTCAAAGTAACTTAAACGTAAATCATTCATCTGTAAAGCTACCAGTTACTGAAACTAGGTGAGAAAGTACCAAAAACGAAAAAAGAGGAAATGGATTTGGCTGTTTTTGTACTAAATCATTGGTTTTTCATGACAAGTTTTGAATACGAAGAACGAACCATAAAATTACGCACTGTAACCAATTTTAAACATTTTTTATTTTGCAACAGACATCAAGTTTTAGTTTGAGCACAAAACTGATAGGTTTCAAAACAAAACTAAAGCTAAAACACTTACTTATTCACTTTATTTTGATAAAACAGGTTTGAAAGGATAGCTTGCACATTAAAATCATTTGTCGAGGCTTATCCTCAGTTTTCTCCTTCCTACCTTAATGTAACTTAAACCCAAATCATTCATCGAGAAGGCTACCAACTACTGAAACTAGGAGAGGAAACAACAAAACCGAAATAAGAAGGAACGGATGTGGGTGTTTTTTTTCTAAATCATTGGTTTTTATGACAAGTTTTGAATATACAAAAAACGAACCACAAACTCACGCACTGAAACCAATATTAAACGTTAACCACATAGCATCAGACATCAAGTTTTAGTTTAGGCACGAAAAAATTAGGCTTCACAACAAAACTAAACTCAAATACTAACACATCCAGTTTATTTTGGTAAGGTAGGTTTGAAATCATAGCTGACGCATTAGAAATCATTTGTCGAGGCTTAGACTCAATTTTTATTCAACTCATTTTAATTTTACCTAAGCTAACGTTTTTTAAACCTAAATCATTAATCGGTAAAGCTACCAATTACTCAAACTATGGGAGGAAATAACGAAACCGAAAAAGAAAGGAGCGAATTTAGGTGTTTTTTTTTCACTAAATCATTGTTTTTTATGACAAGTTTTGAGTATACAAAGAACGAACCATAAAATTACGCACTGAAACCAATTTCAAACGTTAACCATATTGCACCAGACATCAAATTTTAGTTTAAGCACAACAAACGATAGGTTTCAAAACAAAACTAAATCTAAAACACTTACACATTCACTTTGTTTTGATAAAATAGGTTTGAAATGATAGCTTACGCAATAAAATCAATTTTCGAGACTTATCCTCAATTTTCTTTTTCCTACCTTAATGTAACTTAAACCTAAATCTTTCATCGAGAAGGCTACCAACTACTGAAACTAGGAGAGGAAATAACAAAACCGAAAAAGGAAGGAACGGATGTGGGTGTTTTTTTTCTAAATCATTGGTTTTTATGACAATTTTGAATATACAAAGAACGAACCATGAAATCGCGCACTAAAACCAAGTTTAAAGGTTAACCACATAACCCCAGACATCAAGTTTTAGTTTAAGCAGGAGATTATCAAGTTTCACAGCAAATACTAAAGCTAAAACACTAACACATCCACTTTATTATGGTAAGGTATGTTTAAAATCATATCTTACGCATTAAAATCATTTGTCGAGGCTTATCCTCAATTTTCTTTCAACTCATTTTAATTTTACCTACCTTAAGATAACTTAAGCCTAAAATATTCAACGAGAAGGCTACCAACTACTGAAACTAGGAGAGGAAATAACAAAACCGAAAATGGAAGGAACGGATGTGGGTGTTTTTTTTCTACATCATTGGTTTTTATGACAATTTTGAATATGCAAAGAACGAACCATGAAATCGCGCACTAAAACCAATTTTGAAGGTTAACCACATAGCCCCAGACATCAGGTTTTAGTTTAAGCAGGAGATTATCAGGTTTCACAGCAAAAACTAAAGCTAAAACACTAACACATCTACTTTATTATGGTAAAGTATGTTTGAAATCATATCTTACGCAATAAAATCATTTGTCGAGGCTTATCCTCAATTTTCTTTCAACTCAATTTAATTTTACCTACCTTAATGTAACTTAAGCCTAAATCATTCATCGGGAAGGCTACCAATTACTAAAACTAGTAGAGGAAATAACGAAACCGAAAAAGGAAGGAACGGATTTGCGTGTTTTATCTAAATCATTGGTTTTTATGACACGTTTTGAATATACAAAGAACAAACCATAAAATCGCGCACTAAAACCAATTTTGAAGATTAACCACATAACCCTAAACATCAGGTTTTATTTTAAGCACGAAACAATCAGATTTCACAATAAAAACTAAAGCTAAAACACAAACATATCCATTTCATTTTGGTAAAGTATGTTTGAAATCATAGCTAACGCATTAAAATCATTTGTCGAGGCTTATCCTCAATTTTCTTTCAACTCATTTTAATTTTACCTACCTTAAGGTAACTTAAGCCTAAAATATTCAACGAGAAGGCTACCAACTACTGAAACTAGGAGAGGAAATAACAAAACCGAAAAAGGAAGGAACGGATGTGGGTGTTTTTTTTCTAAATCATTGGTTTTTATGACAATTTTGAATATACAAAGAACGAACCATGAAATCGCGCACTAAAACCAATTTTGAAGGTTAACCACATAACCCCAGACATCAGGTTTTAGTTTAAGCATGAGATTATCAGGTTTCAGAGCAAAAACTAAAACTAAAACACTAACACATCTACTTTATTTTGGTAAGGTATGTTTGAAATCATATCTTACGCAATAAAATCATTTGTCGAGGCTTATCCTCAATTTTCTTTCAACTCATTTTAATTTTACCTACCTTAGTGTAACTTAAGCCTAAATCATTCATCGGGAAGGCTACCAATTACTAAAACTAGTAGAGGAAATAACGAAACCGAAAAAGGAAGGAACGGATTTGCGTGTTTTATCTAAATCATTGGTTTTTATGACACGTTTTGAATATACAAAGAACAAACCATAAAATCGCGCACTAAAACCAATTTTGAAGATTAACCACATAACCCTAAACATCAGGTTTTATTTTAAGCACGAAACAATCAGATTTCACAATAAAAACTAAAGCTAAAACACAAACATATCCATTTCATTTTGGTAAAGTATGTTTGAAATCATAGCTTACGCATTAAAATCATTTGTCGAGGTTTATCCTCAGTTTTCTTTTTTTTACCATAATGTAACTTAAACCTATATCATTCATCGAGAAAGCTACCAAATGCTGAAACTAGGAGAAGAAATATCGAAAACTATCGAAAACGAAAAAGGAAGGAACGGATTTGGGCGTTTCTTTTAACTATTTGGGATTTGGGCGAATAACTATCGAAAACGAAAAAGGAAGGAACGGATTTGGTCGTTTCTTTTACTAAATCATTTTTTTAATGAAAATTTTTTAATATACAAAGAACGAACCATAAAATCGCGCAATAAAACCATTTTTAAACGTTAAACACATAGCACCAGACATCACGTTTTAGTTTAGGCACAAAAACATTAGGCTTCACAACAAAACTAAAGCTAAAACACTAACACATCCACATTATTTTGGTAAAGTATGTTTGAAATCATAGCTTACGCATTAAAACTATTTGTCGATGCTTATCCTCAATTTTCTTTCAACTATTTTATTTTTACCTACCTCAAAGTAACTTAAACTTAAATCATTCAACTGCAAAGCTACCAATTACTGAAACTAGGGGAGAAAGTACCGAAAACGAAAAAGGAAGGAATGGATTTGGCTGTTTTTGTACTAAATCATTGGTTTTTCATGACAAGTTTTGAATACGAAGAACGAACCATAAAATTACGCACTGAAACCAATTTTAAACATTAACCATATTGCACCAGTCATCAAATTTTAGTTTGAGCACAAAAATGATAGGTTTCAGAACAAAACTAAAGCTAAAACACTTATTTATTCACTTTATTTTGATAAAATAGGTTTGAAAGGATAGCTTGCATATTAAAATCATTTGTCGAGGCTTATCCTCAATTTTTTTTCCTACCTTAATGTAACTTAAACCTAAATCATTCATCGAGAAGGCTACCAAATTTTGAAACTAGGAGAGGAAATATCGAAACCGAAAAAGGAAGGAACGGATTTGGGTGTTTCTTTGACTAAATCTTTGGTTTTTATGAAAACTTTTTAATATACAAAGAACGAACCATAAAATCGCGCACTAAAACCATTTTTAAACGTTAACCACATAGCATCAGACATCAAATTTTAGTTTAGGCACAAAAAAATTAGGCTTCAAAACAAAAACTAAAAACTAAAACGATAACACAACCTCTTTATTTTGGTAAAGTATGTTTGAAATCATAGCTTACGCATTAAAATAATTTGTCGAGGCTTATCCTCAGCTTTCTTTCAACTATTTTATTTTTACCTACCTCAAAGTAACTTAAACTTAAATCATTCAACTGCAAAGCTACCAATTACTGAAACTAGGGGAGAAAGTACCGAAAACGAAAAAGGAAGGAATGGATTTGGCTGTTTTTGTACTAAATCATTGGTTTTTCATGACAAGTTTTGAATACGAAGAACGAACCATAAAATTACGCACTGAAACCAATTTCAAACATTAACCATATTGCACCAGTCATCAAATTTTAGTTTCAGCACAAAAATGATAGGTTTCAGAACAAAACTAAAGCTAAAACACTTATTTATTCACTTTATTTTGATAAAATAGGTTTGAAAGGATAGCTTGCATATTAAAATCATTTGTCGAGTCTTATCCTCAATTTTTTTTCCTACCTTAATGTAACTTAAACCTAAATCATTCATCGAGAAGGCTACCAAATTTTGAAACTAGGAGAGGAAATATCGAAACCGAAAAAGGAAGGAACGGATTTGGGTGTTTCTTTGACTAAATCTTTGGTTTTTATGAAAACTTTTTAATATACAAAGAACGAACCATAAAATCGCGCACTAAAACCATTTTTAAACGTTAACCACATAGCATCAGACATCAAGTTTTAGTTTAGGCACAAAAAAATTAGGCTTCAAAACAAAAACTAAAAGCTAAAACGATAACACATCCTCTTTATTTTGGTAAAGTATGTTTGAAATCATAGCTTACGCATTAAAATAATTTGTCGAGGCTTATCCTCAGCTTTCTTTCAACACATTTTATTTTTACCTACCTCAAAGGAATTTAAACTTAAATCATTCAACTGTAAAGCTACCAATTACTGAAACTAGGGGAGAAAGTACCGAAAACGAAAAAGGAAGGAATGGATTTGGCTGTTTTTGTACTAAATCATTGATTTTTCATGACAAGTTTTGAATACGAAGAACGAACCATAAAATTACGCACTGAAACCAATTTTAAACATTAACCATATTGCACCAGTCATCAAATTTTAGTTTGAGCACAAAAATGATAGGTTTCAGAACAAAACTAAAGCTAAAACACTTATTTATTCACTTTATTTTGATAAAATAGGTTTGAAAGGATAGCTTGCATATTAAAATCATTTGTCGAGGCTTATCCTCAATTTTTTTTCCTACCTTAATGTAACTTAAACCAAAATTATTCATCGAGAAGGCTACCAAATTTTGAAACTAGGAGAGGAAATATCGAAACCGAAAAAGGAAGGAACGGATTTGGGTGTTTCTTTGACTAAATCTTTGGTTTTTATGAAAACTTTTTAATATACAAAGAACGAACCATAAAATCGCGCACTAAAACCATTTTTAAACGTTAACCACATAGCATCAGACATCAAGTTTTAGTTTAGGCACAAAAAAATTAGGCTTCAAAACAAAAACTAAAAACTAAAACGATAACACATCCTCTTTATTTTGGTAAAGTATGTTTGAAATCATAGCTTACGCATTAAAATAATTTGTCGAGGCTTATCCTCAGCTTTCTTTCAACTATTTTATTTTTACCTACCTCAAAGTAACTTAAACTTAAATCATTCAACTGCAAAGCTACCAATTACTGAAACTAGGGGAGAAAGTACCGAAAACGAAAAAGGAAGGAATGGATTTGGCTGTTTTTGTACTAAATCATTGGTTTTTCATGACAAGTTTTGAATACGAAGAACGAACCATAAAATTACGCACTGAAACCAATTTTAAACATTAACCATATTGCACCAGTCATCAAATTTTAGTTTCAGCACAAAAATGATAGGTTTCAGAACAAAACTAAAGCTAAAACACTTATTTATTCACTTTATTTTGATAAAATAGGTTTGAAAGGATAGCTTGCATATTAAAATCATTTGTCGAGGCTTATCCTCAATTTTTTTTCCTACCTTAATGTAACTTAAACCTAAATCATTCATCGAGAAGGCTACCAAATTTTGAAACTAGGAGAGGAAATATCGAAGCCGAAAAAGGAAGGAACGGATTTGGGTGTTTCTTTGACTAAATCTTTGGTTTTTATGAAAACTTTTTAATATACAAAGAACGAACCATAAAATCGCGCACTAAAACCATTTTTAAACGTTAACCACATAGCATCAGACATCAAGTTTTAGTTTAGGCACAAAAAAATTAGGCTTCAAAACAAAAACTAAAAGCTAAAACGATAACACATCCTCTTTATTTTGGTAAAGTATGTTTGAAATCATAGCTTACGCATTAAAATAATTTGTCGAGGCTTATCCTCAGCTTTCTTTCAACACATTTTATTTTTACCTACCTCAAAGGAATTTAAACTTAAATCATTCAACTGTAAAGCTACCAATTACTGAAACTAGGTAAGAAAGTACCGAAAATGAAAAAGGAAGGAATGGATTTGGCTGATTTTGTACTAAATCATTGGTTTTTCATGACAAGTTTTGAATACGAAGAACGAACCATAAAATTACTCACTGAAACCAAATTTAAACATTAACCATATTGCACCAGACATCAAATTTTAGTTTGAGCACAAAAATGATAGGTTTCAAAACAAAACTAAAGCTAAAACACTTATTTATTCACTTTATTTTGATAAAATAGGTTTGAAAGGATAGCTTGCACATTAAAATCATTTGTCGAGGCTTATCTTCATTTTTTTTCTACCTTAATGTAACTTAAACCTAAATCAATCATTCATCGAGAAGGCTACCAATTACTGAAACTAGGAGAGCAAATATCGAAACCTAAAAAGGAAGGAACGGATGTGGGTGGTTTTTTTTTCTAAATCATTGGTTTTTATGACAAATTATAAATATACAAAAAAAGAACCATAAAATTGTCTACTAAAACCAATTTTGAAGGTTAACCACATAACCCCAGACATCAGGTTTTAGTTTAAGCAGGAAACTATCAGGTATCACAGCAAAAACTAAAGCTAAAACACTAACACATCCACTTTACTTTGGTAAAATATGTTTGAAATCATAGCTTACGCATTAGAAATCATTTGTCGAGGCTTATCCCCAATTTTTTACCTACCCTAATATAAATTAAACCTAAATCATTCATCAGTAAAGCAGCCAATTACTAAAACTAGGGGAGGAAATAACAAAAACGAAAGAGGAAGGAACTGATTTGGGTGTTTTATTACTAAATCATTGGTTTTTTATGACAACTTTACGATATACAATGAACGAACCATAAAAACACGCACTAAAACAATTTTTAAACGTTAACCACCTAGCATCAGACATCAAGTTTTAGTTTACGCACAAATAACAAAACCGAAAAAGAAAGGAACGAATTTGGGTGTTTTTTTTTGACTAAATCATTAATTTTTATGACAAGTGTTGAGTATACAAAGAACGAACCATAAAATCACGCACTAAAACCAATTTTAAACGTTAACCACTTAACAACAAATATCAGGTTCTAGTTTAAACACAAAAAAAATAGGCGTAACAACAAAACTAAAGCTAAAACACTAACACATCCGCTTTATTTTGATAAAATAGATTTCAAATGGTAGCTTATGCATTAGAAAATCAATTTTAACTATCCTAATTTTTGGTTTCAGCTGCAAAAATCTTGCGTTCCAATTCAGAGTTTTGTAAAATATAGTTAGATAATAGGAATCCTTAATGCGCTAACCAATTTTCAAAATCAAAAAACTTGCAGAAGGTGTCAGTTTGAGACCTCAAGTTGATAGTTTTAGCCAACTAAAATTGACGTCTTAGGCCAAATTTTTCCATCTTTTTGGCCATTTCATTGCTGGAATAGACATGTATTAGGGATATCAACCTTTCAATTTCAAAACTCTAAAAACATAGTTTCATCTCTAGAAATCATAGTGCCAGCCCCAAAAACATAGATTTCCCCAAACAAATTTGTAAGTTTGATGTTAAAAACATGTTCATGTGTCTATTTTACACTAGACCTCCTTTCAAAAACCAATTTTTTAATTTTTATGTTTAGAGTTTGAGAGATTTCAAGGATTTTTTACTTGAGAATTTGAAAACTAGGTTTAAGATAACAAAAATTTAGTTCTTTTTGCATGATAAAGGATAAACAAAGTATAGTAAAGCTTTTGAACCATTTTAAAAACAAAAAACTCAACTTCAGCGACCATGCTTTTAGGTTTCAATTTTTAGTTTCAGTCCAGAAAATCTTAATTTTTACAAAAAAACTAAGGTTTTAAGCCAGTGATAACCTCGAAAAGAAAATAATTTTGATGCTAATTGTAAAAAAAGCATCAAAACTTTCACAAAAACAGAGTTTCAGGTTTCAGCATAGAAAACATAGAAAATTCAAAAAAGAATTAAAATTTTTTGTCAAAGGAAATTTTTTTTGGATTTCAATATTAACAATATTTGAAAAAAATCAGGAAATTCTCGGAAGATTTCAATACTCTTGTACACAACAATCAAATTTTCAACTTCGTTAAAAAACAAAAATAATCACCGTCGAAAGTTAATGTCAAATTATGTGAAAAATAATGTCAGCGCACAATAAATTCAAAACTCAAATAAGGAAGCAAAGTCTCTAAAATTGTATAATATATTACTAACACTGTCAAACTTATCAGATTATTATCCTATCAAAACACCCTAACGATGATATACGTTGTTTATTGACGATATACTCCAAAAATAGACACAATACTTCAGCAAATAAAAATATCAACTAATTTAGTTTTTTCTAGCGCAAGAACGATTAATTGCTTCACTTCCCATCGCTTTTTAAACTCATCGTTACCCAAACACTGAACAAAAGTTCAACAATATTTTATTGGTAATTAAAACCATTTCCTCAACAAATTCTGACATAACCCAACAAAAAAGTAACAAATATATTAGGATTGAGGAAAGATTTTCCGTAAAAACTAGTAATTTTATAAATTGTTTGTTATTATTTTCAAAATTTTTATAAAGCTATGACCAATTTTTATCAAGTAAAAACGGTTTGTAATTTCAAAAATATTTGAAAAACGAACTCATAAAAAATTTATGGTATATCACCAACAACCAACAGAATCAAGTCACTATTTTGTCGGAACAACCAAACAAAAATAATCAATAGTTAACCACTCTTTCCCGCAGCAGTTCCTCAGAAAAACTTTACATCATAAAAGTTTAAACTCAAAGATTTTGTTCTGGTTAGCCGCAAATTTTTTTCAAATAGAAAACTAGGTAGAACTATAGAGTTTTTTGCTTAATTTATTTCGCAAAACTATCCAACTGTTACAGTTTGCCCTTTGATTTTTTTAAACCGCTTTTTTTAAGAAGCGTTCTTTCAGAAGTTTTTAAATGTTGCAAAAGTTAGAAGCTAGTTTTCCTTGTGTATTTTTACTTCCGAATGTTTTCAGATTATAACCATAAGAGCTGCTTTGAATTTTTTCTAAAAAATCAACGTAATAATACACCTTTATATTCTCATTTTTACATATGCTTTTGAATGCCCTAACTAGCGCCAATTCTTTGTTGAGAAACCATCCGACAAAAATCAAGAATAGAAATCAATTCACTAATTATTTTGCAAGAAAAGTGATAGTTAAAGACCTATCTAAAAGTTCTGTTTTTGCTTGAATAGTTTACTGTAGCAACTGTATAAGGAACCTAAAGGGAAATATATAAAAACTACATGGTAAAATTCAGACGTTATCAGATCTAATTTTATCTCTTCCAGCAAATAGTTCGTTCAATTGATACTTTTTTCCTGTTAATTTCCCTAGTTTTGACTAAGTTTTCTTTCAAAATGAGTTCAATAGCGAAAACCTGTATTAAGCAGGAAACAAGAATTAAAGCATAAAACATTTCTACAGAAAAATTAGAAAAATGATGTTGTAAAAGCAACAGAGAGATAATCATCTGTTATGAAGAAGATTTTGTCGAATTTCATCCAATATCTGATATACTTTTGAGAAAAAATTATCCTAATTTCAGCCAATTTTATCAATTTTGTACAAATTTGGGTTGATCATTAAGAAATTTTTTTTAGCCTTTTTACAAACTGCATCTTAGCAATTAACTTTTTGGTAAAAAAAACGGAGAGTGATGATGGCATATGGATGTTGTAGTCCCCAAAATGAAAAAATTAACGATAGAATAGGTATATTTAAAAAACTATAACCAACTTCTAGTAAGTTGTTTAATCTTCTTGAAATCTTACTATGAGAAAAATACGAAAAAGTATCCTACAAAAGTATCAGACACAAAAAAATTATGATACTATGTCTTTCTGAGTTTAAACTTTTACCGCAATTGACAAAAATGGATGATACTATTTTGAAAAATTCAGAAATTTCAACAATTCTTAAAAGATTAAAGACAAAGTGACAAAAGAGAACTGAAATTAATCATAGCAAGAAATATGACAGAATAAATAAACAAGTTGAGGTAAAAATGAGATTTGGATAAAGACATCTGATTGGTCGAAACTTAAAAGTTTTTGCTTTTTCATATCTTAGTTCCAATGAAAAGTCCGTGCAGTTTTGATTGCACGCATTTCAATTTTTTATGAAAATTTTAAAACTTAATTTCTCAATTATGCAATTCTCGCTTCATTAACTCCGTGGGGAAATGCTAATAAGCATCTGTCATATGATCGTGGGATAATTATCTGAAAAAATCAAAATAAGTCAAAAAAGTAATAGGTATAATGGAGCTGTCATCCTTTATCCAGATAACCTGGGGAAAAAAGATTGAATGGGATATAAACGTAACCAACCATGAGTAGCTGTCAAGATTCCCCTGATATCCCGTGGAACGGAATATTTAACCTGTCAAAGAAAATCTCCTCTTGTCATTTTTTCCCAGATAACCTAGGGAATATAAATTAGAAAAAATAAATTTTTAATAGACTTTTTTTGAAAAAAAAAATTTTCCGTTATATATTACTCTATGAACCCATACTCTAAGTAGAAACTTAGTTTTGTCAAAACTTACCATCTGAAACTTGCCATCTAAAATTTTTTCGGTTTCTGAAGTTAAAAAGGTCTTTTATTGCAAGATAAAACTGTACTTGCAATTAAAACTTGAAAAATTTTCAAAGTTTCCGAATTTTAACCATCGAAAAAAAAATTTTTCATCAATTTTTCAAGATAAAATTCTATTTACAAGAAAAGCTTAAAAAATTTTCAAAAAATTTTTTGAAAATTATTATCTGAAACTTACCAGACCGAAGTTTTGTAAAATAGTCTTTAAATGTGACGAGTCATAGGAGTTTTCTGAAACTTACCATCATGCTGAAACCTTACCATTATTTATCTTAAGACATTAGGAAATCTATTCCCTATCTTAATACATCGGAAATTTATTCCCTATCTTAATACATAGCTTGGAGATTGGATGTTATATTCCCCATCTTAAAAAAAGGAAGGTCTCCAACGACCACCCCCCCCCCCCCCCCCCCACTCTCTTTCTCAGACGTATGCTACTAAACACCGCAGTAGAATGTGAATAGTTTAATCAAAATTTCAATGAGAATCAAAGAACAGCAAAGAAATTGGAATTCCTTGTGCGAGGCTTAAGGCCGCCAGTCTTAAAACAAAAGGCACATTAAATCTTTTTTGTAAAACCGCTCGCAACTTGGCAACAATTAAAAGATCACATAGCTACAAAACGCATAAAGTTTTCAGTAAGTATTGAGTTTATTGGAACAACACCCAGCAGCATGGATAATCAATTGGAAATAGAGGAAATCAAGGATCAAATTAAGGATTTAATAGGACTAAAGCAGCTAACAATCCACATGGACATAGAAACATCCAAATGTTTAGCAAATGGTGTTTCATGTCAGACTATACAATAAGCCATTGCTTTAAGTATAAAGACCAACCGGAGCAATTTTAAGCATCACTTCAATTAAGAATAAACGCAAACATAAATTTTCATAACTTTAGCTGTAGGTCAAGAGTAGACCACAATTTCAATGATAAAAAATCACAACAAGAATTCAGGCGTCAGTCAAACTGCAATGAAAGTTTTCAACTGAGTGACAGGTCGAATAGTAAAAAAACTTTTCAACCCAAATAACGATTATCATTCACTTACCACAATTTTAGTGATGATGAAGTTCCAGGAGACTATACCGATGAGGAATTGTTAATTTAAATGATTACTCTCTGTCTGAGCCAAAAATACAATTGTATATTAACTCATACCAATAACTCGTCGGAGACAAAATTAAAAAGTAACAGCCTGGAAAAATAATTTTTACTAGACACTGGAGCAACATGTTCGCTCGCTATTTTGACAGTTATGAACAACATTTTAATACACCGTCTACAGCTGAATAATTCTAGATCAAACTAGTTGCTCTTAATAGAGAAAAGTTTAAACTTATAAGTTATACTGTTTTTGACTCGATTTTTTGTACTAACACTGGTTATCTGGTAAAAATTAAAGCATGGATTTTAGCCAAGGACGGATACGAAGTAGTATGTGTTGGATGAAATCAGCCCGGGGGGTGATGACCCCCATGTATCAACTTAGGCAAGAAAACATTGAAAATTCAAAAAAGAATTAAAATTTTTTGTCAATTTCTGAAAATTATTATCTGAAACTTACCAGACCGAAGTTTTGTAAAATAGTCTTTAAATGTGACGAGTCATAGGAGTTTTCTGAAACTTACCATCACGCTGAAACCTTACCACTATTTATCTTAAGACATTAGGAAATCTATTCCCTATCTTAATACATCGGAAATTTATTCCCTATCTTAATACATAGCTTGGAGATTGGATGTTATATTCCCCATCTTAAAAAATGAAGGTCTCCAACCACCACCCCCCCCCCCCCACTCTCTTTCTCAGACATATGCTACTAAACACCGCAGTAGAATGTGAATAGTTTAATCAAAATTTCAATGAGAATCAAAGAACAGCAAAGAAATTGGAATTCCTTGTGCGAGGCTTAAGGCCGCCAGTCTTAAAACAAAAGGCACATTAAATCTTTTTTGTAAAACCGCTCGCAACTTGGCAACAATTAAAAGATCACATAGCTACAAAACGCATAAAGTTTTCAGTAAGTATTGAGTTTATTGGAACAAAATCCAGCAGCATGGATAATCAATTGGAAATAGAGGAAATCAAGGATCAAATTAAGGATTTAATAGGACTAAAGCAGCTAACAATCCACATGGACATAGAAACATCCAAATGTTTAGCAAATGGTGTTTCATGTCAGACTATACAATAAGCCATTGCTTTAAGTATAAAGACCAACCGGAGCAATTTTAAGCATCACTTCAATTAAGAATAAACACAAACATAAATTTTCATAACTATAGCTGTAGTTCAAGAGTAGACCACAATTTCAATGATAAAAAATCCCAAAAAGAATTCAGGCGTCAGTCAAACTGCAATGAAAGTTTTCAACCCAGTGACAGGTCGAATAGTAGAAAAACTTTTCAACCCAAATAAAGACTATCATTCACTTACCACAACTTTAGTGATGATGAAGTTCCAGGAGACTATACCGATAAGGAATTGTTAATTTGAATGATTACTCTCTGTCTGAGCCAAAAATACAATTGTATATTAACTCATACCAATAACCCGTCGGAGACAAAATTAAAAAGTAACAGCCTGAAAAAATAATTTTTACTAGACACTGGAGCAACATGTTCGCTCGCTACTTTGACAGTTATGAACAATATTTTGATACACCGTCTACAGCTGAATAATTCTAGATCAAACTAGTTGCTCTTAATAGAGAAAAGTTTAAACTTATAAGTTTTTGACTCGATTTTTTGTACTAACACTGGTTATCTGGTAAAAATTAAAGCATGGATTTTAGCCAAGGACGGATACGAAGTAGTATATGTTGGATGAAATCAGCCCGGGGGGTGATGACCCCCATGTATCAACTTAAGCTATAGAGTATCCGGTCATCACCCTATTTATTAACATAGGTTATAAATTTCCCAATGTATTAAGATAGGGTATAGGTTTCCCAATGTTTTAAGATACCAGGTTTCAGATGGTAAGTTCTTTCGGTGCCCGAAATTCCCAGCCATAGTGTATAGAATTCCCTATGTATTAGAAATTCATTTTAGGGAATTAGGAACTCATTAGGATAGGGAATAGGATTATGTATCACGATGGTATTACGATGGTAAGGTTTCATAGAGTGATGGTAAGTTTCAAAACAAAATTTGCGCCCGTGTTTTTTGGAGCTCGAATTTGTCGATACTTGCGTTTCTTAGCTAATTTCTGCTATTTGTGATTTGATGTATAGATATCCCTATATATAAGGCTTAGAAATGCATTGTATTAACATAGGGAATAGGTTTCCCATTTTAATAAGATAGGGAATGGAAAGGTTTCAGTGTGATGGTGAGAGAATGGTTAGAAAAACGGTTTTTTTTCGGATTTTTTTGTAGAAAAATCTAGTTTTTTCGCAAAAGTTCGGCACGCGTTAGAGATTCTTGATTTTTACGTGTAGGTAGTGTAATGAAGGTAATTTAATTTTTGGTTCATGGTGAGTGAATGGTGAGATGTGCGAAAACTTGGAATTTTTTATCAAAAAAAGTTGAAAACTTTTTCAAAAAACTTCAAAACACGATAAGAATTGATATAGTTCGACTTTATAATGAATTTATTAGATTATCCTTTTTTTTTCAAACAGTACCTAATCTAGCTGAAACTATGCTGAAACTTCAAAAAACTCAAATTTTTGATGTATAGCAACAGTTTTTGAAAAAACAAATTTCTGGCTTGTTTTTTGTTGCTTCTGATCTGATTGAAAAAGAAAGTAGAACTTGAAAATAACCTCAAATTGTGATTTTTAATTGGCATCATGTTGAGACAGTGAAATAAAACTTTGAATAAAGATAAAGATTTTTCCACAATTTTCTCTCAAAACTATGGAATACGATGAAATTTACCCTAAACTTAGCAAAAAACTGTTTATACATTGCTCTGAACGTATAAAGCTCATAATAGCTGAATCGATATTGAAACTTTCGATTTTTCGGGAAAATAAGGTAAATAATCGTAATTTCCGAGAAAGTAAAAATCAATCAAGTGTATCCAAAATTTTCCATTTTTAACCTTTCTTTTGTGTAATTAACTGGTTTTTTGTTCATTTCAAGGAGAATTCAGCTAAGAATCTCAATTCAGTTGAACAAAAAGAGCAGTATTTATTGAAATTTTTAGATTAAACTCCATGGTCCAGCTCCTCCTCAATTTTTTCTCAATCAATAACCCAAACTTGTACAAAAATTACAGTTTTTGAGACGTTTTTAACATTATTACTATTAATAAGTTTCAGATCATTGATAACAATTGATCAATTTACTGCTAAAATTGACTAAACATGGGGTATATGTCTCCTTATAGTATATTAAATTGTATGATTTTCAACAAAATTTTCTTCAAAACTGACCATTATCTCTCTGTTGCTTCTACAACATATTTTTTTTTGTTTTTCCGTAGAATTTTTCTATTTCATAAGGTTATTCTTGCTTTCTGCTTATTGCATAATTTCGCTCTTGAACTCACTTAGCCAGAAAATTTTGTCGGAACTGAGGAATTCGGAAGAAAATAGTATCAATTGCACGAACAATTTGTTGTCAGAGATAAAATTAGAATTGATAACGTCTAATTATTACCATGTAATTTGTACATGTTCTCCTTTAGGTTCCCTTGTTTAGTTGCTACAGCACAATTTTCTATCAAAAACCAAATTTTTGGGATCATTAACTATCACTTTTTTTGCAAAAATAGTTTGTAAATCGCGTTTTGTTCTTGATTTTTGTCGGAAGTTTTCTCAAAAATGTCAAAGTGAGAAAGATCGGTGCTATTTTAAACATTCAAAAGCACATATAAAAAATGAGAACATAAAGGTGTCTTTTCACGTTGATTTCACTGAATATATTCAGCGCAGCTCTATTGTTTATATTGTGCAAAACCTTCGGAAGTAAAAATACGCAAGGGAATTTAGTTTCATATTTCTGCAACATTTATAATATCTGAAAGATTTGTTCTCAAAAACATCGACTAAGGAAAGGAAATTAAGGTGCAAACAGTAACAATTGAATGACTTCGCGAAGTTTATCAAGCAAAAAAACTCTTTAATTCAAAGTAATTCTCTAATTGAAAGAAAAAATTTAAGCTAAACAAAATTAAACATCGTGTGGCTAATTAGAAATTTTTTTGTTAAATATCATAGTATTAACAGATCATACGTCTGTTTTTGCTAAGGTATTAGTTTGCTAGAACTTTTCAGCAGGCTCCATGTTTTTTTCTCTAAAAATCTTTCTACATCAAATTTTTTCATCCAAAAGCATGAAATGTAGATCTTGAAAGCAAATTTTTGATTTATGCTTTATATGTCATCTTCCAAAAGATGTTGGAGTTGGGTTTATTTCACAACAAATTGTTTTCAAAAAAATTGAATTTTCATATAAATTGCCCCAGTATATCAAATGATAAAAAAATTTCCAAACATTACACTTTTATGTTGGATTTTTTTTCAAGATATAATACATAAGCTAAATTTTATTTGAAAAGATTCTGAACTCCTAATGAATTAAATTGAGTTACTATCTCAATTTGATATTTTCTTAGTTTCTGCTTCATCTACTGTCTTCCAACTTAATTCAATTGAACAAAATTTTGTTTGAAAATTGAGTTTTAGGGGGAAAATGTATCATTTCAACGAACTTTCATTAATCCGAAGCAGATTAATTACCATAAATCCTTTTTTAAAAAAACGTCCAAATATTTTTCCGACCTGTTAACTGTATATTGCTGTTTCAATTCAGAGTTTCTATATTGAAGTAATTTTTTTGCTGAGAATGATGTATAATATCATCTTGAATTTTTCAAATGTTATTAAAACAGACATGTTTTTATCTTTTCCAGGTCAGTTATCAATTTCTTTTCTGAATCGTAGAAAACAAGGAAAAGAAAACCAAAATTGTTCATAAATCAATCCCCAATATCTGCTACGCTCTACTCTATGATTACTTTTACAAGCAATAAGCAAGGAAAACTTTAAAATGGTCATTAGGCAAAACCTTTCAATTAATCGATGTTCATAAATATCAAGTTTTTTGTAATACTTCAACGAATACTTAAGCATTCATCAGCATATATGATTCACTTTTTGTACAAATTTATCGCAACAAAATGTCCGCAAGCGTGCAACCAATGGAGTTTTTACTGTAGGTTAAAGATTTTCGGGTCGATTCCATTGAAAATTCCACGACAATTTGAAGTCGATTGCTGCTGGTTTTATCGTCAATCAGAACCTTAACCTTTGAAAAAAAAGAAATGACAGAACCAGAAGAGTGATGAAAAAACTGTATAAATTTTACTAGAAGTTTCTCAAATTTAGTGTATAGACTTTTCAGATTCAATAAAAAATTGTTATCAAAGTATTTTCTACTATGTTTTAAATAAAAATTTATCAAATTTACCTTATCTTGGAGTGTGTTTTGAGACTGCTGAGCACATAATTTAACATTAGGTTGACAATGCTTCTTCCTGATATGATTAGTAAGTTCCTCGCTGCTATAAGTATAAAAGTTACAACTGAACCACTTTAAAACACCACAGTGCTTTCGATGTCTTGATGCGTGTGAGCGAGTGTATTCTCTGCCACATTCAGGACATTCAACTCTTTCGTTTGTATTTAGTGACGACATCTCAATAAGTAGAAAATGAAAAAAATGGGAGATTTAGAATGTCCTAAATTTTTAGAAAACAAAAATTGAAAAACCTCAAAAATGAATAAAAGTGAACAAAAACAGAAAATTTCTTAACCAATTGTTTTTAACGTGAAAGAAAATCAGAATGCATTTGCTATTAGCCTAGCTGAAATAAAACTCATCCAATTTAAACATGGAGTTTTCCAAAATTTTGCTATCAGCCAACCAGAAACGAGCATTAATTATAAGGAAATTTTTATCTGTTCCGATATCAAACAATCAGAATCGACTTTTAATGGTCATGGAATTTTCAATAAATTTAACGTCAACCAACCAAAATTGAGTTCTACCTCTGATAAATTTTTCAAAAATTTTGATATCGTTTGTAGATATCAAGGATTCTTTCACAGGTAGTATTTGTGGTACCAACCAATCAGAATGAAGTATTCACAGATTTTTTAATACTTTTAGATCAGAACCCAACTTTGTTTATGAAACTTCCCAGTCAATTAATTTTTTTTACTGTTCTAAAATAACAAAAATATACATCTCACGAAAAAATATACATTCCAAAGTCAGATAAATGAGATTTCTTGTCTGTTTTTTATTTTTTTTTCGATGTTCAATTCAAATTTGGAAAATTAGATCAAAATTTTTTCGATTTGTTCTATTTCTAACCCGTGAAAAGAGAAATTACCAAAACCTACATTTTTTTTGTTTTCTTTTTGGTATATTGTAAAACAAACAACCTGATTTTTTTAAAATTCGGATAATTGATTGAAAGATAACTTGAAAAATTTAGATTCTGCATTTGTATCAAACTCAAAACAGTAATCAAGATGATGTTCCTTGTCTTCAATTTTTGTTTCATAGGCTCTTCCATTGTTTTGTTTTTTACTACTTGATCTTTCAATCTGAGCTAGCTCTACTAAATAAAAACATTGTTGACAAGTTCGGCAGTACTCTTCTTTTCTCAAATCTCCTCTCCATTTTTTAACACAACTATTGAACTTTCTGTTTTTCTATACAAGTTAAAACTAATACAATCTCCATCAACGTTTTCTGTCCAACACTCTTGTAGTTTTTTTGTAGTAGTTCAATCTTAAAACGCGATGAATGTCCATTTCAGACATTGAAAAAGCTTTTGATAGAAACATATTTCTTTCTGAAATTAACAAAAAAACTTGAAAAAACTCGAATTGTTGTACCATTCTTACTTATCTTGTAATCAACATATAATGTTTTCCCTTTTTCAGAGACTAGTTAATTTTAAGCAAGTTCATGTAGCCAATCAAAACCTCAAATTAACGCAAAAAAAACTGAAAACAACCAATGAAAATCAGAAATTCGAAAATTAATGGTATTGTTACAAATAACTATACATTTTGTTTGTAATTTTGTGCGAAAAAGTCATTTTTTACTTAATTTTTGATAAAAGAAGTAATTAAATAAATTTTGATAAAAGAAGTAATTAAATAAATTGTAATTTTTTAAGCAAATAATGAAAAATCAAGTGATAATTGGATAGTGTTTCATGTCAATTTTGATTGAAATTTCTTGAAAGTTTTGTCTGACTTTTCCTTAGATATCCTTAGTTCTAAAAATGCACTTCAGTGGCAAAAGATAAATTTGAACCAATAATAATTCAAATAACAAACATACAAAACATCACAAAGCATTACTGAGGCTTACAATTATCAACAAACATAAAGACTCCCAAAATTTGGGCCAGTTCTTTGAATTCGTTTAAAGTATAGTTGACATAGGCAACTTGTTTCATTGCTTCATTCTCTTTTGCAGTGAAGAGTCGAATCTGAATGTAGGGAGGTTTGTTAACATTGTACTCCCTTCATGTTGTATGTTGCTATTTAATATAGTCTATTACAGATGTCGAGCTCCTGATCCATTGTTGATTCTTTGCCAGATTTGGCTTCATTAATAGTGACGAGTCCAAGGTTTTCATCATCGTGAATAACAATATTTCTAATTGCCGATATTGTTTCACCTTCTTTTTCACTAACATAGACTTTTTGCGACTTTTCAAATTGTCCTAAATCGTTAATTTTTAATAGTTGAAAGCAGGGTTCAAAATAAAATTTCTCATTGTAGGATTTTTGGAACCTAACAAATCTCCCAACTCTTGTTTGCTTTTATGAGAATTCAGCCTAATTGGGAATAGTGTCTTTTCTTGAGTACGTTCTTGAAGAACAAACTGATCGGATGAAGAGAAATGAGAAAATCTATTTTGAGATTAACTGAAAATGGAAATAAAAAAATGACTTATCATGATTTCCATATATGGAAATAATACCAAATATGGAATGTTTTGTATGAAATTTCCATTAACCGAAATCACGTAGGCGTTATTTCTCATATATAAATCCACAATTCTCAGCAAAAATCCTTGTTCCAGATGGCTGCTGCTATGTGTCAAGCTCTTCCCAGCTTTTCTTCAGATTATTGTTAAAAATAGCAATTTATTTTTGTTTCCAGTGATTTTTACGACAAATACATAGTAACAGATGATTATTGTGTCTCTACTTACTTCTTTATGCTCTTTGAAGATTTTTAATTTCCATTTGGTTTTAATAGGAATATCTGTTAGCCAAATTCTTCAGATGTTGGATAAATATGTTTATATATATAACGAAATTGAATGTCCTTACACTTTGTTCAAACACAGATTCTATTCAAGTATTGCTACGTCAAGCGGAGAAATGTTCAATCAGCTTAGTAGAGTAGTTCAACATAACTTACGATGGAAAGGAGCCAAAAAAATGCCTAGTATTGCAAAGAAACGACTAATTTGGAAAAAATTCAAGAGATATTATTTATGTTCCAACCAGAAACTGGCTTCCACACAGACTTTTGGTTCAGTGTTTCTGAATAGAATTCGAAAAGTTCAAATTTCAAAACATGAATCTGATTTGTTCAAGATTATTGATTGCTTCACTGAGTGTCATGGTTTTGTGCTTAGTGATTATGTAAGCTTTGTGATAAAATAATCAGTTATCTTCAAATGTAATCTGAAAAATTTACATTGAAAAAACTTTAAAAACTAAGCTTTGGTTGAAAAACCACTTAATTCAAATGAAAAGAAAAACCAATTTACAATTAAATGGAAAACTTGAAAAGATTTGTAAAAAATCGAAAGTTGAGTGAACTTTCAAGTTCCTTGTCTTATTGTTCTTCATGTGCCACACCATGTGTTCTCCTAAACAGAGCTAAGTTATCCTGTTGAACCTTCAATCACGAATTGTGTCAATTTTCCGCCAATCATGAAGGAAAATTCTTAAGGGACTGAGACACTTCTTTGGACCTCTGTAAAAGATGCCAATTTCAACCATTTTTTCAAAAATAACCACTTGTAGTAAATGTTCACTTGTAATCAAATGAAAACATTTCCGTATCTTAGATCCACAATTTCATCAAAAAATTGTTCATTTGAATCATATGAAAACCCGCACTTTTTTCAAAGTTGACTTTGACATAGCCAATTCTTTATTAAATTCCCTAACTCTTTTACTCTCGAGTTCTCTCCATTCTGAAAAATCTATGATGGTCTGCTCACTAGCCTGGGAGATTTTTTGATTTTGAGAATCTTGACAGTTTTGGTACCAAGTTCAATCTGGATGCAGTAACTCGCCCGTTCTATTATGATTGGTTTCAAAATTTGAAACAGATTTCCGTCTGTTCTAAAAATCTTCTGATATTGGTAAAATGATCTGAACTGTAGAAGATTTTCAAATGATATGAAATATATTTTTTCATCTGTAGATTTTGCTAAATTTCTCATAAAAAAACTGAACTCCTTTAAAGGTTTTGCAACACTTGGTTGTCTTTAATTGTTTATGAAGGATTTTGTAGAATAAGAATTTATTGTTGACTAAGGTTTTTCAAAAGGGAAGAACTTCTTTGAAAACTATTCCTATTATTTACAACCTTGGTTGCGTATCTTTATTTAGATTTAAAAAACTAGCAAAATAACTGGAATCCACAAATTCTTTCATCAACCTCATCGCCCTAGAGTTAGTTCTGGAGTTCTGATTGGTTAATTTTTAGTGGTTATTTCTAGAATTTAGAAGATTGAGAAAAATCTAGAGGTTAATGTGTAATGACTTCTTATAAAATTCAAGGATTTAATCTTTAGATTCTAAAAATTAGAAGATTCTTGAATTTAACAAATAGTGACGTCAATTTCTTTGGTGGAAGTCAATACCAAACAACAATTATTTAGAAAACAATTTCTTCGAAGAGTTGACAAGCAGCAGAAGAGTTCTGGAGGTTCTCTATAGAACGCAGAGCTGGACGAGGTTCTATCGCTAGTGGTTGTTGTGGAGTTGGAGGCGTCATTGTTCTGAGAAACCCTCATCTTCATCTAATGAGTTAGGGTTTTCAGCTGATCCTGCTTCCTCCCGAGGAATAAGGAAGTCGTCGACTGATTGAGCCACGAAACTTGAGTCAGGAATCTATGGGTAGTTCATTACCAAATGCTCAGAAACTTCGTCCATCATTTGCATTTCTTCAATTTGGTTCTCTGTCATGCGTACTTGTGTCATATGATGCTCGTTGAAATCCCTTTGCATCACTTTCACCATGTGCCAGGCTTGGATTGGGATATCCATTCGTGCCAGAAAAACTTCAGAGACTGTTTCTCGCGCACTTGAATTTGTACTAGATCAGGCGAAAGTTCTACAGATACATAAGGTTGCTGTTTTGCACCGAGAAGATCATTTTGAGCAATAAATTGAGCAAAAGAGTAAAAACAAGAAAAATTTAGAGCTGCGAGGAGGTAGCTGACGGAAGATAAGTTGAAATTAATGTATTTAGAGCTGAGAGAGGAGGTAATTGACGGTAGTTTAGTTGAAAATAAAAAGTAGAAAAATTTTTTTGGAAATGAGGGTACCTTCAACTCGAATGTGTGGATTTAACCAATCAGAATTGATTTTCCTTATTTGGATTATAGTCGTGTTCAATCATATTTCAGCTTCCTTTTTAAAGAATTCTTATATAAAAGACGTGTCTAATTGGAACCAAAGCTCCATTTTAGACATTGTCGTTTCCAATCACAAAAATGATCATTTTTGTTCTAGTTGTCGTATCCAATCAGAGGAAAGTTTACTTTTTAAGGGCCTAAATCTTCCAAATAAGTAAAAATATACACAAAAACAATCGCAAAAATAAATGATCAAAAGTCGTTTGCTGTAAGAATAAGAAATATTGCCGATATAAGTAACAAAACAATAGCGAACAAGTAGCATTTCCACAAATTTTTTCACGAAAGTGATTGAATTTTTTCTTTGTAACTAATGAAAAATTGCTGACTTTTGAGTAGATAGACAAGTTGTTTGATTTTGATGTAGATATGAGAGGAAATCTCTGGAAATCTGATTCCAAAGCGAATCAAGCAGGATTTGAACTTTGAAAAATTTAAAGAAAAGAAGGAAGAAAGAACTTTGCTGGGAAGTTTTTGAAAATCTGGTTGTCGAATAAGGAATAAAAAGAGTCTCTGATATATAATCGTACATTTTTTTTATTAACTTCACTTTCTCGAGAATAAATAAAAATTTTTTCCTTCTGAGGTGTAATTCAGCCGTAAGTTTGAAGCTTTGATACGCATCATGTGGATCAAAAATAAACTCTTTTATTAAGTAAGTTTCCCTAAACAGATCTTTAAATAGTCGGAGAACTCTATTTTGGTGACTCGACGAAAAATCAAATGTTTTTTGATAGACATTTTTCAAATAATGATTAAAGCTTCTAAAAAATGATAAACAGTTCACTCTGCGAAAACGCTGGATTCTGATTGGTTGATTTCCAACAAACAGTGTTACCAAAAAATATTCAACTCTGACTGTTTGATATCAAAACTGATGAAAAACCATGAGAAGTAGAACTCGATTTTGATGATTGACATTAAATTTATTGAAAATTCCATGACCATTGAAAGTCGATTCTGATTAGTTGATATCAGAAAAGATAAAAATTTCCTTATAATTAATCCTCGATTCTGATTGGTTGATAGTAAAATTTTGGAAAACTCTATGGTTAAATTGAGTTTTATTTCAGCTAGGCTATATAGCAAATACGTTTTGATTTTTTTTCACGTTAAAAAAATTGGTTAAGAAATTTGCTGCTTTTGTTCACTTTGTTCATTTTTTGAGAATATTCATTTTCTTTTCTAAAAAGTTAGGACATTCTAAATCTCCCATTTTTTCTTTTTCTATTTATTGAGATGCCGTCACTGAATACAAACGAAAGAGTTGAATCTTCTGAATGTGGCACAGAATGCCGTCACTGAATACAAACGAAAGAGTTGAATGTCCTGAATGTGGGAGAAAAATTTGAAATTTTGATCAAAATTTTTTCGATTTGTTTTATTTCTAACCAGTGAAAAGAGAAATTACCAAAACATACATTTTTTTGTTTTTGTTTTGGTATATTGTAATATAAACAACCGGTTTTTTTTTCAAAATTCGGATAATTGATTGAAAGATAACCTGACAAATCTAGATTCTGCATTTGTATCAAACTCAAAACAGTAATCAAAATGATGTTCCTTGTCTTCAATTTTTGTTTCATAGGCTCTTCAATTGTTTTGTTTTTTACTACTTTACCTTTCAATCTGAGCTAGCTCTACTAAATAAAAACATTGTTGACAAGTTTGACAGTACTCTTCTTTTCTCAAATCTCCTTCTTCGGACCTCTGTAGAAGATGCCAATTTCAACCATTTTTTCAAAAATAGTCACTTGTAGTGAATGTTCACTTGCAAGCAAATGAAAACTTTTTCCGTATCTTTTATCCACAACTTCATCAAATTATTGTTCATTTGAATCATATGAAAACCCGTACTTTTTTCTCGAAGGTGACTTAGACATAGCCAATTCTTTTCTAAAATCCCTAACTCTTTTACTCTCGAGTTCTCTCCATTCTGAAAGATCTATGATGATTCGCTCACTAGCCTGGGAGATTTTTTGAATTTGAGAATCTTGACAGTTTTGGTACCAATTTCAATCTGGATGCAGTAACTCGCCCCGTTCTATTATGATTGGTTTCAAAGTTTGAAACAGATTTCCGTTTCTTCTAAAAAATCTTCTGATGTTGGTAAAGTGATCTGAACTGAAGAAGATTTTCAAATGAATTGAAATATATTTTTTCATCTGTAGATTTTGCTAATTTTCTCATAAAAAACTGAACTCCTTCTCATAAAGAAAAGTTTTGCAACACTTGGTTGACTTTAATTGTTTATGAAGGATTTTGTATAATAAGAACTTTTTGTTGACTAAGGTTTTTCAAAAGGGAAGAATTTCCTTGAACATTATTCCTATTATTTACAACCTTGGTTGCGTATCTTTATTTAGATTTAAAAAACTAGCAAAATAACTGAAATCCACAAATTTTTTCATCAACCTCATCGCCTTAAAGTTGGTTCTGGAGTTCTGATTGGTTCAATTTTAGTGGTTATTTCTAGAATTTAGAAGGTTGAGAAAAATCTAGAGGTTAATTTGCAATGACTACCGATAAACTTCAAGTATTTAATCTGAACTTTCTAAAAATTAGAAGATTCTAGAATTTAACGAATAGTGACGTCATTTTCTCTGGTGGAAGTCAATACCAAACAACAATTATTTACAAACAATTTAATCGAAGAGCTGTCGAGCAGCAGAAGAATTCTGGAGGTTCTCTATAGAACGCAGAGCTGGACGAGGTTCCATCGCTAGTGGTTGTTGTGGAGTTGGAGGCGTCATTGTTCTGAGAAACCATCATCTTCATCTATTGTGATAGGGTTTTCGGCTGATCCTGCTTCCTACCGAGGGTTGAAGAAGTCGTCGACTGATTGAGCCACAAAATTTGAGTCAGGAATCTGGGGGAAGTTCATTCCCACATGCTCAGAAACTTCGTCCATCATTTGCATTTCTTCAATTTGGTTCTCTGTCATGCGTACTTGTGTCATATGATGCTCGTTGAACTCCTTTCGCATCAGTTCCACCATGTGCCAGACTTAGATTGGGATGTCCAATTGTGCCAGAAAAACTTCAGAGACTGTTTCTCGCACTTGACTTTGTACTAGATCAAGCAAAAGTTCCACAGATACATAAGGTTGCTGTTTTGCACTGAAAAGTTCATTTTGAGCAATAAATTGAGCAAAAGAGTAAAAACAAGAAAAATTTAGAGCTGTGAGGAGGTAGCTGACGGAAGATAAGTTGAAATTATTGTTTTTAGAGCTGAGAGAGGAGGTAATTGACGGTAGTTTAGTTGAAAATAAAAAGTAGAAAAATTTTTTTGGAAATGAGGGTACCTTCAACTCGAATGTGTGAGTTTAACCAATCAGAATTGATTTTCCTTATTTGGATTATAGTCGTGTCCAATCAGATTTCAGCTTCCTTTTTATGGAATTCAAAGAAGAAGCATTGTCAACATAATGTTAAATTATGTGCTCAGCAGTTTCAAAACACACTCCAAGAGAATGTAAATTTGATATATTTTTAATAAAAATATAGTAGAAAATACTTTGAATTACAATTTTTTACTGATACTGAAAAGTCTATACACTAAATTTGAGAAACTTCTAGTAAAAATTATACAGTTTTTTATCACTCTTCTGGTTCTGTCATTTCTTTCTTTATTCAAAGGTTAAGGTTTTGATTGACGATAAAATCAGCAACAACCGAGTTCAAATTTTTGTTGAACTTTCAATGGAATCGATCCGAAAATCTTTAATCTACAGTAAAAACTCCATTGCACGCTTGCGGAGATTTTGTTGCGATAAGTTTGTACAAAAAGGTGAATCACAATTGTTATTGAGTGCTTAAGTATTTGTTGAAACATTACAAAAAACTAGATATTTATAAAACATCGATTAATTGAAAGGTTTTGCCTAGTGGCCATTTTAAAATATTCCTTGCTTAGTGCTTGTAAAAGGAATCATAGAGTAGTGCGTAGCAGATAATGAGGATTGATTTACAAAGAATTTTGATTTTTGATTTTGGTTTTTTTCTACGATTTGGAACAAACATTGATAAATGACCTGAAAGAGATGGAAAAATGTGTGTTTTGCTAACGTTTGAAAATTTCAAGATGATAAAAATCACCATCCTCAACCAAAAATTTTTTTCAATATAGAAATTCAGAGTTGAAACAGCAACATACAGTTGTCAGGTCAGAAAAATTTTTTGACGTTTTTTTTCAGAAGATTTATGCTAATAATTCTGCTTCGGATTAATGAAAATTCGTTGAAATGATACTTTTGTCCCTCTTAAACTCAGTTTTCAAACAGAACTTTGTTCAAGTTGGATTAAGTTGGAAGATAGTAGATGAAGCAGAAACTGAGAAAATATCAAATTCTAATAGAAACTCAAATTAAATCATTAGGAGTTTGGAGATTTTTTAATTAAAATTTAGCTTAAATATTACATCTTGAGAAAAAATCCAACATAAAAGTGTAAGGTTTGGAAACTTTTTTATCATTTGATATACTAGGTTAACTTATCTGAAAACTCAAATTTTTTGAAAATAATTTGTTAGAAGTATGACACATGAAGCATAATGAAGTATGATACATGAAGCAGTTTGATCATAAATCATCTTCTATTGGATGATGATACATGAAGCATAAATCAAAATAGTATGGAGACTGCTGAAAAATTCTAAGCACTCTAATACTTTAGCAAAGAAACAGATTTATGATCTATTAATTCTATGAATTTTAACAAGAAAAACTTCAATTGACACACAGTAAAAATTTAGTTCTGTTTAGCTGTAATTTTTTTTTCAATTAGAAAATTACGTTGAATTATTAGCTTTGAGCTTTTTTTAGCTTAATAAATTTCGCAAAGTTATTCAATTGTTACAGTTTGCACCTTAATTTTTTTCCCTTAGTTGATGTTTTTGAGAACAGATCTTTCAGATGTTATAATTGTTGCAAAAATATGGAACTAAGTTCAATTGCGTATTTCTACTTCCGAAGGTTTTGCAGATTATAAACAATGAAGCTGCTCTTAATTTATTCTGTGAAATCAACGTAAAATACACCTTTATATTTTCAATTTTTACATGTGCTTTTGAATGTTTAAAATAGCACCAATTCTTTCTCACTTCGACATTTTTGAGAAAACTTCCGACAAAAATCAAGAACAAAAAGCGATTTACAAACTATATTTGCAAGAAACGTGATAGTTTGTGATCCAAAAAATTGGGTTAATGATGGAAAATGTTGCTGTAGCAACTAAACAAGGGAACCTAAAGGAGAATTTGTACAAATTACATGGTAATAATTAGACGTTATCAATTCTAATTTTATCTCTGCGAACAAATTATTGTTTCAATTGATACTTTTTTCTCCTAAATTCCTCAATTTTGACTGAATTTTCCTGCAAAGTGAGTTCAAAAAATGAAAACAATCAATATGTAGAAAGCAATAATAAGCTTAAGAAAAAAAATGTCTACGGAAAAACCATGAAAATTTTGTTGTAGAAGCAATAGAGAGATAATCATCAGTTTTGAAGAAGATTTTGTTGAATATCATACAATCTAATATACTGTTAAGAGAAATATACCCTATTTTTAGTCCATTTTAGCACTAAAAAGTTCAATTTTTATCAATGATCCTAAATTTATGATTACTATAAAGTTAAAAACGTCTCAGAAGTTGTAATTTTTGTACAAGTTTGGGTTATTCTTTGAGAAAAAATTGAGGAGGAGCTGGATCATGGAGTTTGATCTAGAAATTTCAATGAAAACTGCTCTTTTTTTGTTCAATTGATTTGAGATTTTTAAGTGAATTTTCCTTGAAATGAGCAAAAAACCAGTTAATTACACAAATGAAAGGTTAAAAATGGTAACTTTTGGATACATTTGATTAATTTTTACTTTCTCGGAAATTACGATTAATTACCTTATTTTTCTGAGAAAATGGAAGTATCAATATTGATTTAGCTAATATGAGCTTTATATGTTCAGAGCAATATATAAACCGCTTTTTTGCTATATTTAGGGTAAACTTTATCGTATTCCATTATTTTGAGAGAAAATTGTGGAAAAATCCTTATTTTTATTCAAAGTTTTGTATCACTGTTTCAACATGATGCCAATTAGAAATCAAAATTGAGGTTATTTTCAATTTCTAAATTTTTAATATTTATTTCAATTAGGTCAGAAGCAACAAAAAACTTGCCAAAACCTTGAAATTTCTGCAAATTTTTCAAAAACTTTGAAATTTTTGCATTTTTTTCCGAAAACTTAAAATTTTTGCAATTTTTTCCAACAATTTGAGTTTTTTTGAAGTTTTTGAAGTTTCAGCATAGTTTCAGCTAGAATAGGTACTGTTTCAAAAAGTAAGATCATCTAATAATTTTATTATGAAGTCGAATTAAATCAATTTTTATCGTGTTTTGAAGTTTTTTGACAAAGATTTCAATTTTTTTTTGATAAAAGTTCCCTGTTTTTGCACATCATTCCATTGACTTACCATGAACCAAATACCATAAATCCTTTATTACACTATCAAAACGTAATGTTCAAAAAAGACATAATGCGTGCCGCGATTTTTGCGAAAAAACTAGTTATTTCAACACAAAATCCGAAAAA
The DNA here is from genome assembly GCF_963678635.1 of Symsagittifera roscoffensis. Lineage (NCBI taxonomy): Eukaryota > Metazoa > Xenacoelomorpha > Acoela > Convolutidae > Symsagittifera > Symsagittifera roscoffensis. The sequence goes on along the minus strand of NC_087063.1, from coordinate 74,210,287 downwards.
AAACCGTTTTTCTTACCATTCTTAAAATAATCGGAAACCTATTTTCTATGTTAATACAATGCATTTCTAAACCTTATACAAAGGGTATACATCTATACACTATATCACAAATCGTAGAAGTTAGCTAAAAAATTCAAGTATCGGCAAACTCGAGCTCCAAAAAACTCGGGCGCCAAAATTTTTTGAAACTTACCATCTTAGCATCTGGAACCTTACGATCGTAATACATTAGGAATCCTATTCCCTATCCTAATGAGTTCTTCATTCCCTTCCATGAATTTCTAATACATAGGGAAGTCTATACACTATACATGGGAAATTCGGGCGCCGAAAAAATTTACCATCTGAAACTTACCATCTGAAACCTGGTATCTTAATATATTGGAAAACCTATTTCTATCTTAATACATTGGGAAATCTATAGCCTATGTTAAAATATAGGGTGATGACCGGATACTTTACGGCCTATGTTAATACATGGGGGTCATCATCATCCCCCCCCCCCCCCCCCCCCCCCCAGGCTGAATTCATCCAACATATACTACTATACGATCTAAATAAATAAGGAATGGATTTCATTTCTCACAACACTAAATCAATGAACTTTTCAAATTATATGTTAGAATTTGAAAAATAACCAAAAAAAACAGCACGGATTAGTATTATAAGAAAAAAATTATCTGGCTTTATCAAAATGTAATTCGTGATAAAAATATAACTATTAAACTAAAATCATTCCGCGTTATTTCAATTTCTCCAGCAGGCAGAGCTTTCAAAGTAGCAACCTGGTAACATCGCTTAGAGGTGATATGTCCTTGGAACATAAGGGCATTATTGCGCATAGTTTATTTAGTAACAATGACGAAAAGTCAAATTATATCGTACTGTTGATGTTTTCTTCTCACGCAATTACGAAAAGCATGAAGCTTACTGAAGAGAAAACTTTCAAACTGAAATGTATTCTTTTGTATAAAACAATATATACATACAATACAAAATAAAATAAAATGAGTGGCATTTCTTTCAGACACCCAAAAAGATATGGCAAAAATGCGTAATCACGAAGTAATTCCTCAACCGAGATGGAAAACAGTCAAGTACGCCAACAATTTTGGACCATCCTCAAAATCAGATAAAGATAGAAGGATCGGAGCCTAACGGCTGAGACAAAAATTTTTTTTCGAAACCAACATATTTGCAAAAAACTGCAAAACGTCTTCAGCTTAAAATAATACAGTTGTACGAGTCTTTAATCATTTCATTTTCAGATGGTTTTCTTACTGAAAAATCAGTATTACACTTAATTGAATTTAAAATTACCCTACGTACAATAACGAGAAATAATACAGTGAAACCTTAGATGAAAGAACTAGCCAATATGAAATTATATCAAAACTTATTCAGCGAAGTTAATTAGCACCATCAGATTCGATTCCTCTTAAGGCCCAAACAGGGACCAATGACATTAATTATTAGCTTTGTAGTTTTCAAATTACAAATTGCAAACTAGAAGAAATTCATCAAAAAGTGAAAAATCATTTTACCAAAATTCATTATCATAGAATGGGAGAATAAAGTTTTTCGACCCGACCCGCCGCAGATTTATGGTAACATTTGTTGATGGCTTTTTGTAGCCTTTTAAAATCATTTGTTGGCTGTATGCAGCCTTTGAGACTATTATGATTCGCTCCTCAAAATTTCTGCAAAATTACTAATTCGGTAGTTTAGAATCCACAACACGCAGGCATTTAAACACTTAATTACAACAGATATTTCAGAAGCAACAATTTGTATTTATAGGGCGAAACAAACCCCCCAGACAGGACCAATCTGAAGGGAGGCTCTAGATCACCTGGCTTGATTGACCCAAGCCCAACTGTAGGTGGCACAGTTTTTTATCTAATTGATCAATTAATTGTGGATGGTGTGCTAATTCTATGTTTTCACAATTTTCTGTTTTAACTATTTTGCGTTTTCAAGGGTGAACGTGGGTAATTTGTAAACATCAAACTTTACGCATAAACCAGAGATGATAATTTGCTGGTTTGATTCTTCCCGGTGTAATATACGATTTTAAAAATATTTGCAGTTGGAACCATCTTCTGCTAATTGATTGGACGAATTTTGAAGCTAATGGTTTTTTTTACAATACGATTATTTTTTCATATTTGGTAGAGCTGAGAAGCCGTGATTTTTCCATCTGCTTTTTAGGTTTTCTGCCCTTTCGTCGTTATCTAAGTGCAAGATAACGTAATCAACGCTTAGATATTGTCTACCAACAAATAAAACACCCAAAGAGTCCGCCCATAACGGTAAAAAACAGGTAGAATTAAGAGTCTGACTGGGAATCTTTTTTTAACTGTTTCGACCTCAGTCAATTCGTGTTCGGTCTGGTCTATTCAAGATCGGTTCAAACTAATTTTACATACTCTTATATAGATCATAACCACATGTCTTGGTCTCAGTATTCCAGACCACGTGATCATGGCTATAAAATAGGTTTACATAAAAAATAAGGTTGTTACTGTCAACATTGCGATGCAAGATTCATCGCAGATGCATTGAGTTTTTGATTTTCTACCTTCTCCTACTCCAAATAATTTACAAGAAAATGGAATCAAAATGGTATCAAGGCATTCCAGTAGCTTTATATTGTATAATTAGTTTAAAATACGTTTGTGTTTTGCAACATTCCCCCAGTTTTATGAGGATAACTGTCTTTTTTGGTAATTGAAAGTCCGAATGATTTTGATCAAAAATAACCGACTTTAGCTCTAAAGAGACCCAAAACTAACCATTACACTGTCTTATTGTTTGTTTTTGAGGTTTAATTATCGGTAGCTTCCTTTCACATTTTTTCGAAGCTGACTAACTCTCATTTTGTTGCCTTTGTTAATAATAATGTCTTTGTAGTTCCCTAAAACGGATCTCCCTACATCTTTGGATCGATTTTTACTTCTTCGCTGTCAGCTAGCAGTTATTCACTGAGTCAGACAAGAAATCTAATCCAATCTTTGCTTCCCCTTGTTTCAACCTATTTTTGGAACAACAAGCGCATGCTCACAATCCACACGCCTTCGAAATCATGTCCCGCAACTCTTAAACTTTTAACCTATAAGCTTTTAAATTTAAGATACTTTTTATTGAGAGCAATCACTTCCGCCCCCAGTCATTTCCACCCAAACTAGTCATTTCCGCCCTAAAACTATTCCTTTTTTTGTTGTTCCGACTTTCGATACGAAAGTAACGAAATATTTGTACTCGGGGTGGTTTTTTTCTTCAGACAAATTTCGACTTTTCAACTAGCCATTTTTGACGGAATTTTTTTGATATCATTCCAAAAGTTTTGTTGTCTTGAGCTCAACTTTGAAAAGATATTTCAACTGTTATCATTTTTGGTAAAGTTATGTGGGCTTGAAGATTGCCATTTTTGCCAATTTGGGACAATTAACGCGCGATATATTTCGCGCTATTAACGCGTACGCGGAGAGTTTATCCGTCTTAAAATAATTACAAATTGTTATACTTAATAATCACAAAGGGTATACATCTATACACTATATCACAAATCGTAGAAGTTAGCTAAAAAATTCAAGTATCGGCAAACTCGAGCTCCAAAAAACTCGGGCGCCAAAATTTTTTGAAACTTACCATCTTAGCATCTGGAACCTTACGATCGTAATACATTAGGAATCCTATTCCCTATCCTAATGAGTTCTTCATTCCCTTCCATGAATTTCTAATACATAGGGAAGTCTATACACTATACATGGGAAATTCGGGCGCCGAAAAAATTTACCATCTGAAACTTACCATCTGAAACCTGGTATCTTAATATATTGGAAAACCTATTTCTATCTTAATACATTGGGAAATCTATAGCCTATGTTAAAATATAGGGTGATGACCGGATACTTTACGGCCTATGTTAATACATGGGGGTCATCATCATCCCCCCCCCCCCCCCCAGGCTGAATTCATCCAACATATACTACTATACGATCTAAATAAATAAGGAATGGATTTCATTTCTCACAACACTAAATCAATGAACTTTTCAAATTATATGTTAGAATTTGAAAAATAACCAAAAAAAACAGCACGGATTAGTATTATAAGAAAAAAATTATCTGGCTTTATCAAAATGTAATTCGTGATAAAAATATAACTATTAAACTAAAATCATTCCGCGTTATTTCAATTTCTCCAGCAGGCAGAGCTTTCAAAGTAGCAACCTGGTAACATCGCTTAGAGGTGATATGTCCTTGGAACATAAGGGCATTATTGCGCATAGTTTATTTAGTAACAATGACGAAAAGTCAAATTATATCGTACTGTTGATGTTTTCTTCTCACGCAATTACGAAAAGCATGAAGCTTACTGAAGAGAAAACTTTCAAACTGAAATGTATTCTTTTGTATAAAACAATATATACATACAATACAAAATAAAATAAAATGAGTGGCATTTCTTTCAGACACCCAAAAAGATATGGCAAAAATGCGTAATCACGAAGTAATTCCTCAACCGAGATGGAAAACAGTCAAGTACGCCAACAATTTTGGACCATCCTCAAAATCAGATAAAGATAGAAGGATCGGAGCCTAACGGCTGAGACAAAAATTTTTTTTCGAAACCAACATATTTGCAAAAAACTGCAAAACGTCTTCAGCTTAAAATAATACAGTTGTACGAGTCTTTAATCATTTCATTTTCAGATGGTTTTCTTACTGAAAAATCAGTATTACACTTAATTGAATTTAAAATTACCCTACGTACAATAACGAGAAATAATACAGTGAAACCTTAGATGAAAGAACTAGCCAATATGAAATTATATCAAAACTTATTCAGCGAAGTTAATTAGCACCATCAGATTCGATTCCTCTTAAGGCCCAAACAGGGACCAATGACATTAATTATTAGCTTTGTAGTTTTCAAATTACAAATTGCAAACTAGAAGAAATTCATCAAAAAGTGAAAAATCATTTTACCAAAATTCATTATCATAGAATGGGAGAATAAAGTTTTTCGACCCGACCCGCCGCAGATTTATGGTAACATTTGTTGATGGCTTTTTGTAGCCTTTTAAAATCATTTGTTGGCTGTATGCAGCCTTTGAGACTATTATGATTCGCTCCTCAAAATTTCTGCAAAATTACTAATTCGGTAGTTTAGAATCCACAACACGCAGGCATTTAAACACTTAATTACAACAGATATTTCAGAAGCAACAATTTGTATTTATAGGGCGAAACAAACCCCCCAGACAGGACCAATCTGAAGGGAGGCTCTAGATCACCTGGCTTGATTGACCCAAGCCCAACTGTAGGTGGCACAGTTTTTTATCTAATTGATCAATTAATTGTGGATGGTGTGCTAATTCTATGTTTTCACAATTTTCTGTTTTAACTATTTTGCGTTTTCAAGGGTGAACGTGGGTAATTTGTAAACATCAAACTTTACGCATAAACCAGAGATGATAATTTGCTGGTTTGATTCTTCCCGGTGTAATATACGATTTTAAAAATATTTGCAGTTGGAACCATCTTCTGCTAATTGATTGGACGAATTTTGAAGCTAATGGTTTTTTTTACAATACGATTATTTTTTCATATTTGGTAGAGCTGAGAAGCCGTGATTTTTCCATCTGCTTTTTAGGTTTTCTGCCCTTTCGTCGTTATCTAAGTGCAAGATAACGTAATCAACGCTTAGATATTGTCTACCAACAAATAAAACACCCAAAGAGTCCGCCCATAACGGTAAAAAACAGGTAGAATTAAGAGTCTGACTGGGAATCTTTTTTTAACTGTTTCGACCTCAGTCAATTCGTGTTCGGTCTGGTCTATTCAAGATCGGTTCAAACTAATTTTACATACTCTTATATAGATCATAACCACATGTCTTGGTCTCAGTATTCCAGACCACGTGATCATGGCTATAAAATAGGTTTACATAAAAAATAAGGTTGTTACTGTCAACATTGCGATGCAAGATTCATCGCAGATGCATTGAGTTTTTGATTTTCTACCTTCTCCTACTCCAAATAATTTACAAGAAAATGGAATCAAAATGGTATCAAGGCATTCCAGTAGCTTTATATTGTATAATTAGTTTAAAATACGTTTGTGTTTTGCAACATTCCCCCAGTTTTATGAGGATAACTGTCTTTTTTGGTAATTGAAAGTCCGAATGATTTTGATCAAAAATAACCGACTTTAGCTCTAAAGAGACCCAAAACTAACCATTACACTGTCTTATTGTTTGTTTTTGAGGTTTAATTATCGGTAGCTTCCTTTCACATTTTTTCGAAGCTGACTAACTCTCATTTTGTTGCCTTTGTTAATAATAATGTCTTTGTAGTTCCCTAAAACGGATCTCCCTACATCTTTGGATCGATTTTTACTTCTTCGCTGTCAGCTAGCAGTTATTCACTGAGTCAGACAAGAAATCTAATCCAATCTTTGCTTCCCCTTGTTTCAACCTATTTTTGGAACAACAAGCGCATGCTCACAATCCACACGCCTTCGAAATCATGTCCCGCAACTCTTAAACTTTTAACCTATAAGCTTTTAAATTTAAGATACTTTTTATTGAGAGCAATCACTTCCGCCCCCAGTCATTTCCACCCAAACTAGTCATTTCCGCCCTAAAACTATTCCTTTTTTTGTTGTTCCGACTTTCGATACGAAAGTAACGAAATATTTGTACTCGGGGTGGTTTTTTTCTTCAGACAAATTTCGACTTTTCAACTAGCCATTTTTGACGGAATTTTTTTGATATCATTCCAAAAGTTTTGTTGTCTTGAGCTCAACTTTGAAAAGATATTTCAACTGTTATCATTTTTGGTAAAGTTATGTGGGCTTGAAGATTGCCATTTTTGCCAATTTGGGACAATTAACGCGCGATATATTTCGCGCTATTAACGCGTACGCGGAGAGTTTATCCGTCTTAAAATAATTACAAATTGTTTAAAAGAAGTTTTTTTTGCCATAATTGATTTGTTACAAGGAGTGAAGATTATCTTTTTTACTTTATATGGCGTGTGGGGGGATGATTTTCCTAAAAAATTTCAAATTTTAGAAAAAAAAATTTTATTTTATTTTAATACATTTAATTTTTTAAGGATATTACTGCTCCATAAAACCTTAAAATGCAGTCGAAATTTTCAGGGCTTTGCCCTGATACGAGCAGTCGTGTTCCGACGTTCGATACGAAAGCAACGGAATATTTGTGCTCGAGGTGGGTTTTTTCTTCAGACAAAAATCGACTTTTCACCTAGCCATTTTTGACTGAATTTTTTTAAAATTCAAAAGGTATTGCTGTCCTGAGCTTAAACTTGAAAAGATATTTTACTTGGATAATTTTTCGTAAAGTTAGGGGGACTTAAAGATTGCCAATTTGGCCAATTTGGGACAATTAACGCGCGATATGTTTCAGGCTAGTACCGGGTAAGCGGAGATTCAATCCGTCTTAGAAATTGTTCCAAATTGATTGAAAGAAGCTTATTTGCCATAATTGATTTGTTACAAGGAGCAAAATCTATCTTTATGTACTTTATATGGCGCGTGGGGGGATGATTTTCATTGAAAACATTTCGAATTTTAGAATTTTTCTTTAATAATCACACTTAATTTTTATAGCTAATTACTGATCCATACCCCTTAAAAAGTGGTCGGAACTTTCAGGGCTTCGCCCTGATACGAGCAGTCTTTTTTCGCTTTGATATACATTATCAAACACAAGGGATGTTTTATTTCTGTCCCTATTATTCGCTTTGGTATACAAGATTAAACAAACGGAATGTTTTACTCGTAATGGTTGGTTATATACATCAGTTGAGGTGGAACTGACTTTGGTTTGGAACTGACTGCTCTTGGGAGAGGTAATGCTTTGATTGGAAATGACAGTGTTTTTGAAGCGGAAATGATTGAAGCGGAAATGAGTGAGTGCCTTTTTTCATAATCTGGCACATTATATTGTTTTCAATTTTTTTAAAGCTTAACTGTAATAAATTAAAAAAAAATCACTATCAAAAAGAACAGAATCTACTCGTCATGTAATCTGTGTAGAAAACAAACTTTTTCGTTTTTCCAACTTAAATCTGAATAGAGTGTTTCCGTTTCAGTCTTAGCTTAAATTATTTGACAGTTTTTGCAAATTACATGTCCGATTTTCCATATTCATCAACACTAAAATTTAGATATTTAAATCAACCCAATGATCAAAAAATTTTATAAAAGATTTTCTTTGTTTTTATGCAAAAACAGAATGAAAGGCTAGTTGATTGCAGATTCGTTCGGAAAATACAATGCGACAGAATTTAGTACAAAATGTTTCCGAGTGCATAAAGTCAAATACTTAGTTCTACATGTTTTTCTGTCTCGAACTAAGTCAAATTTGTTTCGGTATAATCAAGATCAGTGCAAGGAAGTTTCACCGAACTTCCGATTCATGTAAAATTGGTGTTTTAAGTGTCAAATCTATAAATTTTTGTCGCTATGAGAAGAATTTTAAAGGTTGTTTTTTAAGAAAATCTACTTCATTCACAATGTTGCCACAAAGCAGTCGCTCTCACACACCAGATTGAAACAAAAACATGCAAGTTTAAATACAAAAAGTTCTTCTAATCATGATTCATCTAACTAACAACCCACTTATTTGTAAGTGCTGAAATTACTTGTAATTTCAGCACCAGAAAGATTTGAATTTAACTTAGAACTTAGTTGCATCTCCAAGAGACCTACTCGCAAAAAACCAGTATACTCTAGATTTATGGTCGTACTGCAAAAGCCAACACAAACTTTTATAATTGGAATTTTATTAGAAATGAACTTAGATTTTCATTTGCAAAAATAGAATCCTTGAAGAAAAACCTACAATGATTGTTACAGGCACTAAACACCTCTAATCATTTCCTTCAAAACTGCAGTAAATTTCAAAAAAGATATCTGGAAAAAAATATTTATTGAAAAAAAAACATAAAAATTATTTAGTATGATCATAAATTATTAGTATACACAAACCATCTTGTCATCTCCAGCTTCATCAACTATACATAACAGCAATAATAAAACAATAAATATCGTTCAAAACAAAACTTTGTATCAATTGAACTTAAAATTATTTCTAAAAGGCCTATCCTACTTTTTACTCTTATTTAACCTAAATTTGTTTAAACTTAAAACAAATCATCAAGGCTATCCTTGGATCTCAATTAAACATTTAACTTGATCAATTTTATATCATTAAATCTATATCCTGATCATCAAGGCTTATCCTTGGATCAAATAGAACAATTTTGTTCTCACCCACCCAATTAATGAAGTGTCTAAAGACCTCAAACGTCCATTCACTACCCAACCCTTTCAAACACCCAGGACAAATAGAAAATTTTCAATCAACCTAACCATTCTAATTAGGCTGAAAAGTGAAGAACTTCGGTTAGTCATCCTTCACTTGACCCCCCCCCTTTCTTACCTGACCCAGGCTAATACTTAAACTTAGTAAGCTTAAAATAGTACCTTACGAACTACTTGCGTTCTAATTATACCTGAACCTTGTGGATTGATTTACTATTCTCCAACCCTTAAACAAAATCATTACCCCTAAGTATGATTAAGTAAGTTAACACCTTAACTTAGAATAGTCACGAGAAAGTAAAAATCATTCTCCGGAATCGAGAATCCTCCATATACTTTTCTCTCCAACCCTATATACAAGACCCAAGCTGGGCTAACCCCAAAAAAACCTTAAGGACTAACAGTCTAAAATTTTAAAGTCACTAAAAACAATCTTGCATCCATCATCCTAAACCTTATGTCACTAAACAAACTAGGAAATAAACAAACAATCGTATTACACAATTGCGAAATCAATAACGAAATATACGATCTTGTAATCACCCCACACAAACAAACAAAAGGATATATTCGAAGAAGGCAAACAATAAAAAAATTTCAAGTAAACAAAGACAAATTACATGAAAAAGATTTTCAAAGCGAAGAAACGCAGTTTCCGAATCAGAAACCAGTAATTTAGATGCACTCTACAAACTAAAAGACTCAGAAAATAGAAACTACCCAGTTCATGATCAACTATGTTTTTCTGACTCAGAAACCACACCACAATCATCAATACAAGGAAAACGAAGAATGAAAAGGATATACAAAAATAAACCAGTACAACTATACAATTCGAATCAACCAATCAGACATATTGAGCACTACGCATTAACAGTCATAAAACGAAGAAATGAGTCGTACGGCAAAAGCCAACACAAACTTTTATATTTGGAATTTTATTAGCAATGAACTTAGATTTTCATTTGCAAACATAGAATCCTTCAAGAAAAATTTTCAACAAATATTACAGACGCTAAACTTACGATTGTACAATAATGATTGATAAAAACACTTCTAGTCGTTTCCTCCAAAACTGGAGTAAAATTCAAAAAAGATATCTGGAAAAAATTATTTATTGATAAAAAAAAAATATTTAGTATGATCAGAAACTATTACTATACACAAATCATCTTGTCATCTCCAGCTTCATCACCTAAACATAACGGCAATCATAAAACAACTATTATCATTCAAAACTAAACTTGATATCACTTAAACTCAAAAATATTTCTAAAAGGCCTATCCTACTTTTTACTCTTATTTAACCTAAATTTGTTTAAACTTAAAACAAATCATCAAGGCTATCCTTGGATCTCAATTAAACATTTAATTTGATCAATTTTATATCATTAAATCTATATCCTGATCATCAAGGCTTATCCTTGGATCAAATAGAACAATTTTGTTCTCACCCACCCAGTTAATGAAGTGTCTAAAGACCTCAAACGTCCATTCACTACCCAAGCCTTTCAAACACCCAGGACAAATAGAAAATTTTCAATCAACCTAACCATTCTAATTAGGCTGAAAAGTGAAGAACTTCGGTTAGTCATCCTTCACTTGACCCCCCCTTTCTTACCTGACCCAGGCTAATACTTAAACTTAGTAAGCTTAAAATAGTACCTTACGAACTACTTGCGTTCTAATTATACCTGAACCTTGTGGATTGATTTACTATTCTCCAACCCTTAAACAAAATCATTACCCCTAAGTATGATTAAGTAAGTTAACACCTTAACTTAGAATAGTCACGAGAAAGTAAAAATCATTCTCCGGAATCGAGAATCCTCCATATACTTTTCTCTCCAACCCTATATACAAGACCCAAGCTGGGCTAACCCCAAAAAAACCTTAAGGACTAACAGTCTAAAATTTTAAAGTCACTAAAAACAATCTTGCATCCATCATCCTAAACCTTATGTCACTAAACAAACTAGGAAATAAACAAACAATCGTATTACACAATTGCGAAATCAATAACGAAATATACGATCTTGTAATCACCCCACACAAACAACTAATAGGATATATTCGAACATAAAGACAAACAAACAAAAGAAAAAGTTTGAGTAAACCAAGATAAATTACGCGAAAAAGATTTTTCAAGCGAAGAAACGTAGTCTTCGAATCAGAAACCAGTAATTTAGATGCACTTTACAAACTAAAAGACTCAGTAAATAGAAACTATCCAGTTCATGATCAAATATGTTTTTCTGACTCAGAAACGACATCACATTCATTAATACAAGGAAAACGAAGAATAAAAAAGATATACAAAAATAAACCACTACGTCTATACAATTGGAATCAATCAATCAGACATATTGAACACTACGCATTAACAGTCATAAAACGAAAAAATGAGTCAAAGTGAAGAAAGTCCAGACGAGAACTCTGTTTTTCCATTTCTCATCAACTCACTTACTGATGATAGAGGACAAATACAATTTTGCCATAATTTGATCGCAAACTTGATCAAACGAGGAATTAGCCCATGTAAAGCAGAATTCCCAGAAGTAAAAATCAAAAGACAAATTATTGATCATTGTTTAAAAGGAATATGTAAACTGACACAACAGTATGGAATTTTATACCATAGAAATCAGTACACCAAGTAAATTTCGTGGTAAAAATGTTATTCAAACAGACGACGTTGATTTAGAGTTTTCAAAGGTATTCACAGAATACATTAAAAACATACAATACCAAAATTCACAAAGCGCAAATTCAAAAATTACTAACCAAGTTTTTTCAATAATATATAGTTGTTTATCTAAACTAGAAAAAACAGAAACACAAATTTTGTCACCAGTTCAAACATCGAGACACACAAACGTAGGAAAAAGAAATTGCAGCATTTTCAGTATTTTTAAACGCAATTCGTAAAAACTTTTCAAATTATAAAGTATCACAAAATGTCAAACATAATTTACAAAAAAAATCTTAGCATGGTTTAATAATGACTATTTCACACATAATATTGATTTAATTTCACAAGCAAGAAAAAATTTTAGAACCAAAGTACAGATGACGAAACTGTTCTTGCAGAACAATCAGTTTATTTTTGGGACCCTGATTGGTCTCATCTACTATTTCTGAACATACCAATAGACATCTCAATTCAAGCAATTAATGCAATTTCTATTCACAAAGATTATGTAAAAGTGATCCCACTCACAATAGATGCAACACCCTTAAATTACAATTCATTTTTACCTGATAGAAGAGAAAATAATAGTTTAAACTCAACTATTGTACAACAGGAAAATCTAAATGGAACTAGAAACCTTACCCAACAAGACATTCAAACACCATCACATTTCATAAATGAAGAAACAGTTGAAACAATAGTAATAACCACACAACAAAATATTTCACTAATACATCCAAACTTTATAACGCCAAGAACCATAAATCCAATATTACAACAGGTAACCTTACAATCTACGGTTAAACCCTCAGTTGCTCCACAATATTCACATATGGACTATCGAACACATATACCAATGACGCAACCATCGCAAAAACGAAAAACATTCACCAGAAACAGTTTTGCAGAACACAATTAGAATTATGTCAACCCATCACAAACAACTCATTCCTCCCGAATAAATACGCAAATCACTTTTGTTTTCACAAAAAAAAAATTTTTCCAATTTATCATCAAATTCAATAAACTTCCATGACTATCCACATCCCTCACAGGATCAGAGTGAAAGTTACCCATACATCCAACTAACTATCATCAGATGATGACGATTAGTATCAACCAGATTTTTTTGCAACATATACTCAAGAGTATCTTGTACAAAAATCTCGACAAAATCAAGCATCTCAAAACATAAAATTTTATCCACGAACCTCAGCTAATACACAAAGTCACCAACCATTGCACATGCAAAACCAAATTAGTTCACAATCCCACCAACCAGTACAGTTACAAAACCCTGTCAGTACATATTCTTACCAACTAACACAAATGCGAAATGAAACCCCGTTACCATATTATTTAAAACAACATGAAATAACAAAAAGTCAACTTACAAACTTCTCACAGAAAAGAAATGACGCAGAATCACTACAAATGACAATGAATCCATACCTAATGGGTGGATCGTCAATAACATCAAATGAACCATTCATGGTATTTACAGGCACAAATCATCTTGTCATCTCCAGCTTCATCACCTAAACATAACGGCAATCATAAAACAACTATTATCATTCAAAACTAAACTTGATATCACTTAAACTCAAAAATATTTCTAAAAGGCCTATCCTACTTTTTACTCTTATTTAACCTAAATTAGTTTAAACTTAAAACAAATCATCAAGGCTATCCTTGGATCTCAATTAAACATTTAATTTGATCAATTTTATATCATTAAATCTATATCCTGATCATCAAGGCTTATCCTTGGATCAAATAGAACAATTTTGTTCTCACCCACCCAGTTAATGAAGTGTCTAAAGACCTCAAACGTCCATTCACTACCCAAGCCTTTCAAACACCCAGGACAAATAGAAAATTTTCAATCAACCTAACCATTCTAATTAGGCTGAAAAGTGAAGAACTTCGGTTAGTCATCCTTCACTTGACCCCCCTTTCTTACCTGACCCAGGCTAATACTTAAACTTAGTAAGCTTAAAATAGTACCTTACGAACTACTTGCGTTCTAATTATACCTGAACCTTGTGGATTGATTTACTATTCTCCAACCCTTAAACAAAATCATTACCCCTAAGTATGATTAAGTAAGTTAACACCTTAACTTAGAATAGTCACGAGAAAGTAAAAATCATTCTCCGGAATCGAGAATCCTCCATATACTTTTCTCTCCAACCCTATATACAAGACCCAAGCTGGGCTAACCCCAAAAAAACCTTAAGGACTAACAGTCTAAAATTTTAAAGTCACTAAAAACAATCTTGCATCCATCATCCTAAACCTTATGTCACTAAACAAACTAGGAAATAAACAAACAATCGTATTACACAATTGCGAAATCAATAACGAAATATACGATCTTGTAATCACCCCACACAAACAACTAATAGGATATATTCGAACATAAAGACAAACAAACAAAAGAAAAAGTTTGAGTAAACCAAGATAAATTACGCGAAAAAGATTTTTCAAGCGAAGAAACGTAGTCTTCGAATCAGAAACCAGTAATTTAGATGCACTTTACAAACTAAAAGACTCAGTAAATAGAAACTATCCAGTTCATGATCAAATATGTTTTTCTGACTCAGAAACGACATCACATTCATTAATACAAGGAAAACGAAGAATAAAAAAGATATACAAAAATAAACCACTACGTCTATACAATTGGAATCAATCAATCAGACATATTGAACACTACGCATTAACAGTCATAAAACGAAAAAATGAGTCAAAGTGAAGAAAGTCCAGACGAGAACTCTGTTTTTCCATTTCTCATCAACTCACTTACTGATGATAGAGGACAAATACAATTTTGCCATAATTTGATCGCAAACTTGATCAAACGAGGAATTAGCCCATGTAAAGCAGAATTCCCAGAAGTAAAAATCAAAAGACAAATTATTGATCATTGTTTAAAAGGAATATGTAAACTGACACAACAGTATGGAATTTTATACCATAGAAATCAGTACACCAAGTAAATTTCGTGGTAAAAATGTTATTCAAACAGACGACGTTGATTTAGAGTTTTCAAAGGTATTCACAGAATACATTAAAAACATACAATACCAAAATTCACAAAGCGCAAATTCAAAAATTACTAACCAAGTTTTTTCAATAATATATAGTTGTTTATCTAAACTAGAAAAAACAGAAACACAAATTTTGTCACCAGTTCAAACATCGAGACACACAAACGTAGGAAAAAGAAATTGCAGCATTTTCAGTATTTTTAAACGCAATTCGTAAAAACTTTTCAAATTATAAAGTATCACAAAATGTCAAACATAATTTACAAAAAAAATCTTAGCATGGTTTAATAATGACTATTTCACACATAATATTGATTTAATTTCACAAGCAAGAAAAAATTTTAGAACCAAAGTACAGATGACGAAACTGTTCTTGCAGAACAATCAGTTTATTTTTGGGACCCTGATTGGTCTCATCTACTATTTCTGAACATACCAATAGACATCTCAATTCAAGCAATTAATGCAATTTCTATTCACAAAGATTATGTAAAAGTGATCCCACTCACAATAGATGCAACACCCTTAAATTACAATTCATTTTTACCTGATAGAAGAGAAAATAATAGTTTAAACTCAACTATTGTACAACAGGAAAATCTAAATGGAACTAGAAACCTTACCCAACAAGACATTCAAACACCATCACATTTCATAAATGAAGAAACAGTTGAAACAATAGTAATAACCACACAACAAAATATTTCACTAATACATCCAAACTTTATAACGCCAAGAACCATAAATCCAATATTACAACAGGTAACCTTACAATCTACGGTTAAACCCTCAGTTGCTCCACAATATTCACATATGGACTATCGAACACATATACCAATGACGCAACCATCGCAAAAACGAAAAACATTCACCAGAAACAGTTTTGCAGAACACAATTAGAATTATGTCAACCCATCACAAACAACTCATTCCTCCCGAATAAATACGCAAATCACTTTTGTTTTCACAAAAAAAAAATTTTTCCAATTTATCATCAAATTCAATAAACTTCCATGACTATCCACATCCCTCACAGGATCAGAGTGAAAGTTACCCATACATCCAACTAACTATCATCAGATGATGACGATTAGTATCAACCAGATTTTTTTGCAACATATACTCAAGAGTATCTTGTACAAAAATCTCGACAAAATCAAGCATCTCAAAACATAAAATTTTATCCACGAACCTCAGCTAATACACAAAGTCACCAACCATTGCACATGCAAAACCAAATTAGTTCACAATCCCACCAACCAGTACAGTTACAAAACCCTGTCAGTACATATTCTTACCAACTAACACAAATGCGAAATGAAACCCCGTTACCATATTATTTAAAACAACATGAAATAACAAAAAGTCAACTTACAAACTTCTCACAGAAAAGAAATGACGCAGAATCACTACAAATGACAATGAATCCATACCTAATGGGTGGATCGTCAATAACATCAAATGAACCATTCATGGTATTTACAGGCACAGACCTGAATATTCTGTAGAAGATTATATAAATGCAGTCACAGCAAATTTAATTTTAAATGTAGGACCTGAACCAATAAATACACCACTTCACCAAAATTGGATACCTAGACGCACAGCGTTAATCCAGACAACACTTGATAGCGCAGCTAAAAAATGGTTTTCAGTTTTACCTATAGATATAAAATCAGTTTGAAAAGGTTCACACAAGAATTTTCAAAAATGTTTGATTCCGAGAGAAACAAACAACATCAAAGAGTTTTATGTAATGAAATTCGTAGACTACCAAAAAAAAATCGAACAATTAGCAGTTAGAATCGAAACACTAGTTCGAAAAGCATATTCACTTAACACCCATGATTATAAAAACACGAAAATGACAGAAATCTTAATGATGACTCTAATACCTCAATTAAGAAAATAGCAATTAAAAATAGAGCATTACATCCTTCCTCAATTCGAGAACCAGATTTAGATTTTAGGAAAATTATTCGATAAACTAGAGCAGGCAGAAATTACAATGAAACAGAGAATCTTAAACTACAATACATTAATAAAATCCAAACAAATACTACACATATAAACAACATACAGCTTTCAGATGTAGATTTGTCGAAAAAACCACTGAAATTTCAAACATATACGAGAAAGATCCAAATTTTAAAGGTAAATCATCTTTCCAAAAATGGTGTAACTATTGCCGAAGATACGGACACCGCATCGCCGAAAATCGACAGAATTCGCAAGATAACCAAAGTAAACCACAAAAGTACAAAGAACCAAATAAATCTTTTTACCAATATATAATAAAAGACCAAAACTTACCAAATAAAAATTTACATAGTATTAATAGCTCTGGAAAACCACTTCTAACTAATTCAAATTATTCAAGAAACCAATCACCTTATAACTCTAGTTATAGAGGAAGATCACCAGATCAAAGAAATTCAAGAAATTTCTCACAAAATAGATACAGTCGATCAAATAGTCAAAACAACCAATATCGAAATAATTTTTCACGATCAAACTCTAGGAATAGATACTATTCAAACCAGAGTTCACGAACCTCATCGTACAATAGAAACAGGAACTATTCCAACAATAGGAGTAGAAGCTATTCAAATAATCAAAATCAGCGTTATCAAAACAGAAGATCAAGAACTAATTCATACAGCAGATCCAATTATCAAAGACCTAGTAACAATTCCTATCATAATCGATTACGAAATATTTCTTAAAATAGGAATCCAAACTATAACATTCAACAAAGAATGTATTCCCTCTCCCCTTATAGGAATAATAACCGTTACCCCGATCCCCCGATCCCCAAAACAAGTATAGAAGTAACACACCTAAACATCAAAGACAAATTAATCAAGTACAAACAATTGAAGAAACAAATTCAGACCCCTGGTATCGATAATACAGAAAATACTGAATTACAATTAAATCACATTAATTGTGAAAGTGATACAGATAACACCATCTCAGTCAATATGATAACAGTTGAAAATGACTATGAACCTGTTATATATGAACAACCCTTCCATTCACACATTTACAAAAATCAATTGGAACTTCTTCAAAATTATAACACTAGACCTATTAGTAGTTGTGTACCAGTTATACAAGAATTGATTGAAATTAACACTATATTCAAACCCGAAAAAGACGAAGTAAAATGTTAAAGTGCAAACCACATTTATCAAAACATACAAAAAGAACTACCAAAAGAAAAATTTTGGACATTTCCATTGCTCTTAGAAAGTCCAAAAAATAAAGAATTTCAGCCACCAGACCTTGAAATAGATTTTTTAATCGACTCAGGAGCAGAATCAAAAATCATCAATATTCCCACTTGGAATGAAATCAAAATATTACATCCAACTTAGTACCCGTGAAAACAGCCAGTAAATTAGCAACATCACAAGGCTCAACATTAACTAATTATGAAAAAATCCAACTTTTCCTTGTTTCCACTAGAACGATGGAACAAAATAAACTCTTAAGCAAACCGTTTAATCAAATAATTCCACATAACGGATATAAAACACAATACAATTGGGATACCATTTATATTTATATATATTCTAACAATAAAAATTTTAAATAGTAAATTACATATAAAAGATAAGTACACAAGAACGAAAAACACAGATTTAACGTTTTTTGAAAGATTAAACAAACAACCACCATTCTTCTCCAAATTTTACCCTACATAAAATCAGGAAGGAAAATACCTGAAACCACTATCAGAACTCTATATAACTTTTCAATCACACAAGTTCACCAGTATGATAACCACCAAAATAAACAACATCTCTTTATGTCCGAACTTGAATCTAAACCAATTCATAAGTTTTTAGAGTAACAATTTATCCATAAAATATATGAAATATTCAAACTCTGATATTATTTGGTTACACGTATATAACAATTCACCATACCAAATAACATTAGATATAGGACTCTTAGGATACTGTGAAACAAATGCAACAACTTCGCCCACAAACGAAGTAGCATATCGAGTCAATAATATCTTAGAACTATTAAACATATGTCAATCAACAATTCTCGATGAAGAATTATCAATAAACAAAATAAAAAGCAACGAAAAAAGAAATTCAGATTATTTCACAAAAACACCCGTTTTTAAGCCAACATTCAAAATATCACATTATACAGAAGAACAACGAAAATTGTTAACAAAGTTCAATTTTCAACACTCTCAAATAACGCAAAACGATTTTGACAAACTAGCCGAATTATTATTAAAATACCCAACAGTTTATGCAGCATCTAAATTTGACGTTGGAAAAGTAAATTCACTATTACATCTACCTTTGAAAGCTGATGCAAATTTCAAAAAATAAAGAGCAAGCAAAGTACCAATACACCTACATGATAAGGTAAACAGATTATTCGACATCTTAGAACAATATGAAATCAATTCTTGAGTAACTAAAGAAAAACAACCAAAAAGAAACACTTTGTTTAACCCAGTTATCATCCTCGCTAAATGAGAATCACTAAAAATAGTTCTAGACGCTAGATATCTCAATTCACTAATTGATGAATCTGAATGCAATTGGCCTATTGGACCCATTCAAGTAATTCTAACAAAAATAAACGGTATTTAAATCTTTAGCCTCCATGACTCACTTGACACAATCCTTCTATCAAAACTAGAAGAAGAAAATACTTTTCTACCACCAAGAGACAATTACACTACAATTATTACAAAAATACCAAAAACTTGACCCTGTTATTTGACAACTCAAATCATGGCACAAATATAAAACAAAACCAACAAAAGTTGATGCACCATTTTTAGGGAATAAAATACTCCTCCGATTTTTCAGACAAATTATTACTACTACTATAAATGAAAATACAGATCTTCTAGAATACCAAACATCTGATTCTAAAGTACCCTGTCTTCTTTTAAGTATTATGTTGATAGCATTCAACATATCACATACAATAAATACAAAAGGACACTCAGGATCAAAAAAGACATACTCAAATTTTACACAAAATGTTTACTTCCAAAATGCACCAATTTCGATTAAAGTAATATGCAACGATTGTATAATGTGCCAATTAAATAAACCTTACCCATATCAAAAGCAAATAGCACAAAAACACGATGTTAAAAGAAAAAGTCTTTATTTCAATCATAGAATTTCATTTGACACAAAAGGAGCAATTTCGCCATCCTCCGAAGGAAACTCTTATATTATGGTCATTGTTGATGCATTTACGCACTACGTAGCACTCAACCCAGTACCACATTGTAATGCTTATTACGCTTATACAACACTTTACGAACATTGGATAGCTAAATTCGGACTACTCGAAATATGAGTCACAGATAACGGCTTAGAGTTTATAAACAATGAAATCACCACACTATGTCACTTGTATAATATTAAACAAAAACCACGTACATCTCATGCACCTTGGACAAATGGATTAGTCGAAGGTATGAACCGTTCATTGCAAGAATACCTTGGATGTATCATTAATGGAAATGATACACGATACACCGAATGGTCAGCAGATGTAAAATTATTCCCTATATCTTATAACTCACAAATCACAACAATTTTAGGAATGTCACTGTACGAAATTTTATTTAATCAAAAACCATGAAAACCATTTTTATTCACAGCAAATGCTCACAAAAATACACAAGGTTACTGTCTACCAAATAAATATTCAATATGTTATAACCTACCATTACATACACATTATACACATGATGAAGATCACTTTCATCATCCACAAATTTTAAAATTAGCTTCCGGCACACATACTGAATGGATATTCAATAGAGATAATTAACATAATGAAAACTACCAAAAAGTAACAAAGAAATTTTTACAAAGGCAAAATATAAATATTCAAATAATTCACGCTTTATGCCAGCAAACGATTTAAAAATAGGAACATTTGTTTAATTCACATTTTCAGTACACAAAAAGGAATTTCCAAAAATTTACAACCACTCCAAAGAGGACCATATCAATTAATTGAGAAACCCACTGAAGTAACATATAAACTTACTGACCACAGTGAAAAAGAAATTGTTCAACACCGTAACAACCTATTGCCTTATTATCCAGAAGAATATGCACTTCGCGAATTAATCCAATTTTATTCTTTCACAGGTCTACAAATTCTTCAGAACAGTTCAGAAACGGAACAAAATCAACATACTGATAAAAATAAGAATCAGAAAACAATTCAACAACAAAAAACAAACACCCAATTATCTTATAAATCAGAAACAAAAACATCTCAAAAAGAAAGAAAAAAATAGAAAAATGACAGAAAAAATTTCATTACAGGATCAACAACAAAAATGTGAACATAGAGAATCATCACGACTTAGAAGTCAGCCACGAAAAAACTATAAAACATTCATTCCACAATATAAAATATTAAAGAAAATGAATTTCAAAAACACCTTTAATTAGGACTAAATTTCAATATTCTTGTTAATCATTTTGAATCTTCACATTTCCGAAATAACATGCTGAAAACACATTTGAACAACTCTAGTTCAATTTCAGCCAGTATAATTCACTCAAATTTATCACTTTATTGACACAATCTCATCAGCCGACAGATAGTAATCTCCAGGCATATCTATAGTTATAACTTTACAACCTCCAGGCCGATAAATAAGCAACTTGCTAAAAACTGACAACTAAAATGAACACTACTTCAATATTACAACCCTCTTCTATCAAATAGTAAAAAGATCAACAATATTTTCCCGACCAAGTCTTCAAAAACCCTCCAACCAAAATTAGCAAACTAGCCTAAAGAGCAAAAGACACTTGATCATTTGGCCTAAAGTACATTCTAAGATACCCCAATTATCCAATTTAAAAAAAATTAAAAACTATGAAGACCTCCCGAACATCATAAAATAACCCCTCAACAATATTTGACAAAACCGAACCCATTTGTCAAAAAATCAATAAATAATCCGACCACACTTGAATTTAGCCCCAAAACCTTGAAAAAGATTCGACGAAACGAGTAATTTCTTAAATGCTTCTTTCTATAACAGTCAATAACTTTAAACGAATAATTTCAAATTGTTTTTATAACATTTTCTACTCTTCTTAATTTTTTAATAATCTTTTTAGCCGAAACTTTTGAAACCCTATTCATTCTTTTCATAATTTTTTGCAACCTTTTGGTAATTTTCTATTCCCTATTTGAAATATACCTCCAACTTTCCCAAATCCTTGACTACATCTACACGTACAATGACACTAAAATTATTTAAATGTTTCGAACCATCTTTAGTCGAAAAGATATTTTTCTACTGTTCATAATTTTTCTTCACATGTGTTGTATTCAATGATTGGCAAGATTGGTATCCCTATCTTAATAAATTAGGAAACCTTTTTCATATCTTAATGAGTTCTTAAATCCCTACAATGTATCTATACATAGGGAAATCTATACACTATACAGGGGGAGATTCGCGCGCCAACAAAGACTTACCATCTGAAACTTACCATCTGAAACCTGCTACCATAATACATTGGGAAACCTATTCCCTATCTTTACACTTTCTGCGACGGTCGGCAAACTCAAACAATTGTTTTTGATCTTTCTTATAACACTTTTTACTTTTCTAAAATTTTTCATAATGTTTTTAGCTGATACCTTAGAAACTTTGATAATTCTTTTAAAGTTTTGCAAAATTTTTATAACTTTTTATTTCCTATTCGAAAAATTTATCTATCTTTTCAAAATCCTTGATAACCTCCACAGGTACGATAATTCAATATTTTCTTAAATGTTTCGAACCCTATTTAGAAGAACTGATAATTTCCTACTATTCATAATTTTTCTCACATTTTTAACATCCCTAATCATGACAATGTGCAAATATATACAAAAGGCAATTGTCACATTCGCCTTAGCAACCATTTTTTTAACTATTTTATGGAAGAATACTATACCAAACATAAATTTTCTCTATGAAATTTTGAAAACTCAAATACCCTTTCAAAATTGCTAATAAACCACCACCAAACCAGCCCCCATCAACAACTTCCGAAGAAAATCCAATAACACCTACAACTACACCAAACCCCTAATCATCAACATGCATTTCTTTTCAAGACAACCCATACACCTTTGAAGAAAGACACGCACAACCATCTGAACCATTAGAACCAGTTGTTCGCCACGCAACTTTAAGCGAACTGCAATACGAACCGACATATAATCTAAATCCCACTCTACAACAAGTTCTGAATCGAGTAAAACATGTTAGTCAAAATGAACATACACTTGAAATTAATAGACAAATTGTACATCCAAGACGAAACAAAAATTTTCAAACCCCCAGAGTTCATTTTAGTATACCTCAATCACCAACACCAACTACCGCAGAACATTCCAGTAGTACACTGCCAGAAACTCCCACTCTTGCCTCACAACAAAGCATTTCAAAACTTCCATCAGACTATTTAGGTTCAACTCCAACATCGGAACAAATTAGAGAATATCTTTTTCACCCCTTAGAATCCACCGAACGACTATCGTAACACATTCATATACTCAAGGTGAACCCAATATAGTAAATGACCCAATAGATATTTCTTCTGATACAACATTATCATCCCTACCAGAAACCCTTTCATTTCCATCAACACCTTCAATTAGTCAACATTTTTCCCCCTGAACTTTCCAACAAATCTTGAAGCCAGATACCAAGAACAATCATCCACAAATACCCCCCTACGATTGGATTGGAATACATTCGTAGCACCTCCTCCATTATTTGGACAACATCAAGAAAGTAGTCGACTTTACAATTGGGCACTAAAGAGATTACAAAAAAGACAAGACATTCACAAAGATACCCAAGAACACAGTCTCACATTATTTTGAAATCACAATAAGACTTAACAACATTACTCAACACCCTTTTCCCCTAAGCCCACAAAATAGAACAGCTCAATCATTACCTCCCCCATTTATAACAACTGAAGTCATATATAAATACGACAGATATACCAAAAAGACAATTGGATATATAACTATTTATAACCCATATTCAGGATTATCATACACATGTATATCTTAAGGTTTTTCTTATTCCAACGCTTTTTTTCTAATTTTTTCCGCACAAAATACAACTCCATCTCCTCGCACAGTACCTCAAGATTTATTAGTAACACACTACGATTGCAAAGAAAACAAACAAAAAACACTACACAAATATGCTATAAATCAAGTAACACAATGCGAATCAGAACCACATGCTATAGCAACTACAAACATATTAGCTACATTATACTCAAAAGCCCAAGCAACAACACTTACAGGCTATTAATTCACAGCGACATTTTCCGAAAAAGAAGTACATTGTTCACAAGTCTCAAATGAAAATAAAAACCAACTTGATCACGAATTTTTCTATCAAAGCAATATAGAAGGACTTTTACATCTAAAACCCGAAGATTGTAAAAATGAACTACTCTGGTTAAATTTCAATTAAAAACTCAAACAGGAAAACAGTTAACTTTCAAGTTATCACCGACTCCGCACACCAACCAGCACTTGAAAGATACCAGGGACATACTAAATTAGAAGAAAAATACCCATACAAGGGCGCACACGGAAAATGATCTTCACGACAAACATTGGATACCAAACATTGGAATAAATAATCCTTCAAACTGCAAAGCCGACACAAAAAATAAAGGATACCAAGAAATATTGTTTTTTGATTGGAAAATACAACTTGAAAAATGACAACTCACACAATTTTTGAATGATAACACTATAATTTATCAAGGAATCAGACTACCTTGCAAAAATGACTAAGGCTACTCTGATCCTACAACAGGGACACAAGCAACAATTGTCTGGTTTCCCGAAGACACTTGTACAACATTTCAAGTCGCAAAAATACACGCTAGAATGACAAGGTTTCATGAAAAATTTTTTCTCTAATCAATACCATTTGAAAACGTCAACCCAAGTCAAAAAAAGACAGCAAAATTTTATTTTAGAAACATCCATAATATAGAAAATAAAATAACACGTTTCCGAATTTATCAAGAAACAGAATTTGCATGTAAATTTAAAAGTCCACTATATAAAACACAAAATTTCGAAATACTTGTCGAATACGAACAAGGTTTTGATATAAACACTGGAAAAATAAAATAGTATCCCTACGCATCACATCATCCTCTAAATGAAGGAACCTCATACATCCCCTGAACCTCATACATTTCTGAGAAGTAAACCTTCTCAGAAACGCAGGAAACACTCGTGGAAAAATAAAACCACAAGACACAGAAAGCACACGACTACAAGAACTATCACTAATGAACAATACATTTTTTGGCGCAATTCATTATGACATCCACTTAGATATGAAATTAGACTACACAATTAGTAGAATTTTTCAATAAATGTCACTTTCAGAATTAGAAACCTTACATCAACTATGTGAACAAAGAAGAACCCAGATTTTACAATCGCTAGCACTAGCAGTTCTAAGAATACCCTACGCAGGATATTTATCATCTGGAAATAGATCAAACTTCTTTGATTATGAGGGAAACATTTTATGTTTTACACTTGCACCAAAAAGTAACATCTTTGTATGTTTTTGAAAACAAACGATGTTATAAAAGACTCCCAAAATTCTACAAAATTTAAACGTATTTTGTTGATACACTTTCAAGAAGAACATGTTTTTGGGATACAGCAGTTCTATGTGGATCAGAAAGTAGCCACAATGTCGTACAGTTAAATCGCGACGAAGAAAAATACTATCTAATTACACCATACCCCACATTAATGCAACCATTAAAAAAATTTTCACCCAAAAAGTTCCAGCTATTTCTCGCAATCCCAATAACGATCTACAATTGTTAGGAATGTACTCTAAATATGATATACAACATCACATTCGTACACAACAGTTTCAAGAACTACTAACAGAAAGGGATACTATACAACGACAATCAATAGATCAAAATTTATGAAAACTTGCAGAAACCGCAGACTTTTCAGACTCTTATACATAAGACTACAGTGGATATTTGAAAGATATTAAGGACTACATATATTTAACCGGCGAAAAATATAGACTACAAGATATCTCACCAATTAATATTTTTAGCTTCGTAACTCTGAAAAACGAAAGTTTTGCATTTCTAGGATGGTCCTATTACATCTTAGAAAGATTGACTATATTATACGCATTGCCTAACTTTATTGGAGTTCTTTTGTCATTACTAAAAGGAATCTATAACACATGCGCAATGCGCAATACATACACAAGTAAACCGACAAATAAGCGTAGCACGGATACTATTTGCAGGATTTTTTGGAACATTTTCATCATCAATAAATAAAACACTCTTAGATGCACAAAAAAAAGAATATAAAACGAAACTATCAATAAAACCAAACACATGCGACGAATCACAAAACAATACAAATGTATCACTTACAGCACCACAGTTAACGAATTTACATCACAACCATCCTTTATCATTAGTATCACAAAATTTTAGAAACCTAGCACTCACAAACCCTAAAAATCTAAGACCCAGTAGTACGCAAAGCCCCATTCACCATATAGTACCACAACATCCCCAAAATGATGATACATATGAACAAATAATTGAACAGCCCCATACCACCACTTTTCAATCTCAAAAAAATCATTTTTTCAGCCCACGATGAGCAGACAAATTGGATCACTCCACCGTTCTAACTCCCAACCTGCCAATCTCCAAAACCCAATCCCCATTATCCCACTTTTTGCTTTTCCGCCACCCGATTCACCTCAATTTAACACATCATCAGGCATGAATTCTGATACTAACTCAGATATCACAGTTTTTCAAACTACATCACAATTTGAAAATTCCGACTTAGAAACCCCCGATGAATTTGCCGACTCCGAACCATGCCCTTCAACTTATTCCTAAACCAGCCCCTCTAACTATTCCAAACCTCCCTTTCAACCCATCCACTCTCACACCCACTGTATATCCCCCTCTACTCCTTCTCACGTTTCCCAAGTAACTCCAACCTACTCCCTATTTATCTCTGAACGTTCCACAAACAACTCCCCTGACAATACCCAAACTTCCGATGAAATAAACAATTTTATAACACTACAGCAACCCCACACCCTAACTATTCATCAATTATCATCAACAATAACATCATCAAATCCACCAAATCGTACACCCACATCAACGGAATCATCCATTAGTACTAACTGTGCTTTAGAACTTTTAAACGAAAAAATCCCCAAACAACCATTCCCATCCAAACCCGGAATCTCCCGTGAATACGTTAACCACCCATCCCATACCAATACTGCCAAATACCTCCAAGTAACCTTACCTTTCTTTCCCCAATATATTCTAAATCAATCCGACCCTAACCCTGAACCACGAATTTATTGAGACGAACATGTATTAATACCCACATTTCATTGGACACCCTATTATAATTAAACAAGTCCCCTTACTTTACCACTCCTTAACGCCAAAGAGGATATTGAAAAAAAAATAAGAACGACTTATTCAGACTAACAACAGCACTAACACCCCGACAATTTACATACATACGATTTTAAAAATTACTAAAAACATTCACGCACCCCGAGCTGATGACTATTCAATTGAATATTATGACCACAACATCATCAGACTTAACCACGACCAATTTTTCGACGGAGATCAATTTGCAAACCCACAACTAACAGAAAAATTCTAAGCATATGAATAATTTTACGAAAAGTTTGAAACTTTTTCTTTAACCTATCACTTCCTTACACCAAAAGAACGTGATTTGCACTGTTCACACGACATCATGTTGAGAACTAAACAAACGCACACCTACACATATTATCGTTTCATACAAAATCATTTTGACCTACACACACCATCACCACAAACCCACCATAGATTTCAATTCCAAATACACATCACCGTTTTTTCTTAATTTCACATATTGTATTAAATACACTAACTTTCAAGGCATCCTCCGTAATTATGACCCCATCACGCAAATGTATATATTCTGTCCCGTCGCCAAGACCTTCAATGAAGAAGAATTCCGACCACTTATGGTCGCGCATGAATATATTCAACCTATAGAAGTACCCATTTTAGAACTCATCCACAATACTGAAAATAATCACAAAATTTACAACCTAATTTAAAACACACCTCAAGAATTTTCCCTTGGCACTGAAGAACTAAAAACCATTAAAGCACTACAATTGCTTTGGCCACTGCTTCAAACTAAAAATATCATCCGCATATTAGCAAAACTACTAACCACATCTGATGCTATTCACTACGTTTTCCCTCATGGCTTCTTTCCAGATGATTAGGTAAGTATGAAATGAATAATTTGAAACTAACTATTTCAAATTTAAAACTAACCATTCTTTATAATTTTTTTCATTTTCTTTAGTTTTCACATCACGATCATCTACAAACAAGAAAAAACAAAAAAAAATACAAAACTCCTTTAGCCATTATAAATTTACTTAACCAACAACGCTAAATGATGCTGTAAAATTTCATACCTACAGTAGTAAAATGATTTATGAATTATTTTCCCCAATTTAGTAAAATTCATTACAATGAAAATCAATTAAAAATTTCAACACCCACAAAGCAGTAAGATTCAAAAATCAAGTAGGAAATTTGTACAAGAAGTAAGCAGTACTAACATTTTCAATCGCTTCACTCGCACAAGAAATCTATCCAAAATTGAACAGCTTGCCCACGATGAATTGTTTGAAATAATGAATTCAAATTTTAACTTTCACTAACAACAACTCAAACCAGCGATAACAAGTTTCCAACTTTCTTTTAACCCGGTTGGAAAGGAATTATATAATAACCTAAGCTAACCAACGCAGCTTACTAAACACCATAAACTGCAGACTGACAGCATGACAAAGCAAAGAAAACCCACGGTACCCAAACCGAATTATCCCAGTTGAAGAACTGGATAATTCATTCTTTTGAAGACTATACACAAGTCTAAAAAAGAAACAACAAAACACCAAAAAATCGCAAGACAAACCCAAACCAAAAACAACTTAATTTTTGAAGAAAAGGACGCAACCAAAACATTAAAGGAAAAAACCAGTAACAATATAATATAAAACGTTAGCACAAAACAGGAACCCTCAAAAAACCAGCATGCAATCATACCCTCACTCCTGGCCTAACCCACCAGAAGAGGACGTCCTGAGCATGCTCTATGGCCGGCCTTACCCACCGTGCTACAGCCACGCTTTGTGACCACTCGGTATTTTTGAGTAGAGGTACTCAAGGGTGGGTAACTCATAAAAATAACAGAACTAAAATCAAGATGCTTTTGCGAAAACAACTAATAGAAATCATAACTAAACACTAAATTAACAAAAAAATTTTAAAATGTAAATCATAAAAATGCAGTACATAGATAATACACAACCACAAACACGAGCATCAAGAAACTAGATGACCCCCCAACACTCAACCTATAGAATGGCTAAACACAACCGACATGCTGCTCACAATCACAACTTAAAAGAATTTGGAATACGACTTGACTTCGCAGAAAAGGACTTCATTGAACCAGACCAATGACCATCTCGATGTTCAAGTATAGGTACAGATCCGAGTTACAAGGCATTCCCTCCAAACTCAATCTTCACGCCATTCTCAGACGAGAGTGAAACACAGTCAGTTCTCCGCGGAAGCAGAACGAACAATCATAGCAAACCATATTGAAGTCAGATTGATTTCATTGGCGGTCACAGTCATCGTCGATCGACAACTAACAACTTCATGTCGACGATTCTAGCTTCCTGGAGCTTCCTTCTCCAAGAACGGAATAAGAAATGATGTTCGCCAAATACCATCATCCATCCTTCAATTACAGAAAGAAGATAAAAGATTTAAAAACTCTGTAAACCCCGGATGGGTGGAACCAGATCTAAACTAAATTTTATTATTGAATATTTTATCACTATAAATTATTTAATACTAACCAATCATGATCCATCTAACTAACAACCCACTTATTTGTAAGTGCTGAAATTACTTGTAATTTCAACACCAGAGAGATTTGAATTTAACTTCGAACTTAGTTGCCTCTCCAAGAGACCTACTCGCAATGAACCAGTATACTCTACATCTATTGAGACTAATTGAGACTAGCATAAATAAGAGTAAGATTAGGATCGGTATTAGACTAAGAAGTTGCACGAATCTATCCGGCCGAAAATAGGATAGCGTGACGAGCAGACAGTGTACCTTATCTGAAGTTACTCTATGAGTTAGACATTAGGACATAACTCAAAAACTAGTAGTAACTTTTTTTGCTATTCAGGCCAATTTCCTCTAGAATGATAAAGCCAATCCAGAGCACTAGAGAACAATACAATTTCTATAACAGAGGAAATCTCTACGTTTTTAAACTCTCATTAACTATTCTAAATTAATGTAGTTTTTTTTTCAGATTTTTGATCATTTAGACGACTGAGATTGTGGCTGAAGTAGTCTTGCCACTTGCGCAGCTGCCATCTATTCTTATCTTAAAAAGTATTTTAATTCAATTTTAAAATTATAAACAACGGCTGTCTGGGGAAAGTTCAATTTACAACACTTTTAATTGCCAAACCAAGGCGCGGATCTAAGATTTCTCGAGAGGGCGGATTTTCAAAAAAAATTGGAAACTTTTGTCGACTTTTTTCTTAGCTTGACCCAAATGATTTTTGAGTTCTCTCAAATAACTAAAACTCCATGTTTTGGCCAAATTTTCTGCGCCGCAGGCAAAATTTTGAAAAAAAGGAACAAAAGGCGTTTTTAGGCCTTTTTTGAAAAAATTGGATCAGAAAATTGCAATTTTTTAGCGCGCTCTCCCCTCAAAATTAGTGTATATTGGCGCCAAAGGCGCCCTTAGAAAGTTATTAGGGTTCGTTACGAAAAATGGATGTTTCATAATAGTAAAAAGGGGGAACCCTTTGGGTCGGCAGGGGATCGAATCCCTGAGGGAGGGGGTGGCGTCCGCCTCCACCCCCCCCCCCTAAATCCGCCCCTGGCCAAACACAAAATGCTAATCATACTGTTTTTATTCGGATACTGTTTGAATGGATTTATTTCATCCGATTCATTTGACTAGGTAAAATGACTTGCAAAACTGTCTTGAACAAATATGAAACATTCGAGAAAAATAATGTATACACGTTAGGAAGCTGAATTTATGTGCGATGGAGTTTATAATGGTTAGGAAAAGCCCATTGGTAAATGTCTGCAAATTTACCAATGGGCTTTTCCTATCCATCATAAACTCCATCGCACATAAGATCACCTTATTAACGTGTATACTTTATTTTTCTCAAATGTTTCAAGCCTTCGAAAAATAGCGATCGAGAATTCAATGGTTAAAGACAAAGTGAGAGCTGAAAATAAAACTTTGAAACATTGTTACAGTTTTATAAGACACCGCATGCGCTATGTTTTTAGGTTGAAGAGGCTGAATTGGCTCATTTTACACTTGGCGTCGATGGAAAGAATCCCGATAATGAATCCGAGCTGGATGACCGAAACAAGCTGATGGAGGCATGTCAAACGGGGGGCAAGACAGAAGAGGTGCTGGATGTGACAATCAGGAGGAACTGCTGTAAGAAGTGTATTGTGACTGTGAACACCTCCAGAAGTTGGTGGCGTTTGCATTATGAGAAACCAGACTCTAGTCACAATATCAGGGGGAAACTTGTAGTGCGAAGAAGCCCAAATGTCTTTGAAGAAGAGCAAACATGTTGTAGTAGCCCGTGGTGTTGCAATCCGTTGGATTATGTTGGCAGAGAGAAACGAGTATCCAAAAGCGACATGGGAGAACGGAGCATTAGCATCGACCAGTACTTTGAGCACCTGTTTAGCAGTTCCACTGATCCATGTGGAGGTTTTGACTCCAGCAAGGCTAGTGAACATCCGAACACTGGGAAAAAATGGGAAAATTTGGCGGAAGGATCCTACAATTTCTTTGTTTATGACATGTTCAAAGTGTCATCACAGAAAATGTGGTTCACTGGATTTTGGGTAGTTTTGCTGATAATTTTCCTCGTCTCTGCCGGTCTGTTGACGATCTGGATTAGAGCTGATTTCAAGCATGCGTTGGCAATCGTAGGCGCCGGTGAAGTTCGCATTCTATTGACGTTCGGCGGGACTTTGATTATTATCTCTACGGTTTATGTGTTGATTTCCTTCCTTGTGCGACTTCGTGAGTTCGAGTTTCGGCTACAGACATCTTTTTCTATCTCTGTTTTTATGTTGATTGTGCACACTGCTGTCGTCTTTGCATTCTTGATGTATATTTGGGATCAGCGCATCATGGACTCTCAAGTAATGAATCACGAAATGGAGAGTAAATTGAATCTGGCCAGGATTGTGAATCAGACCACTTCAGTGACCTCTACACGAGGCAGAATCATCAAGAGTGTCAAACGAAGCAGCATGAGTCCTCGCAAGCAATGGGATGATGTGCAGAAAAGCTTCAACTGCTGTGGAATCCGCGATTACCAAGACTGGACCTCTGGCAAGGTCAACTCCCTCCAAAGTGTGCCCACCAGTTGTGGGAAGAATGAGACAGAAATAAAGAGCCGTTTTGGTTGCCGGACAAAAGTGAAGCATCATATCCAAAAATGGAGGATTGGCATGGCAGTTATAGGTTGCGTTGCATGTATTCTGCCCATTATTGCTTTTGCGATTTTCGTCTTTCATGCTTATACTACTAAGTTTTCACTCGAAATGGGGAACCCCAGTTTGTGTTTTTTCGACAACGGAGAATTCAATCACGTCAAACACCGCGTGCTGGCTAATGAAGCAGAAAAATTCCTGAAAGACCTCGTCAGGAACAAGCCGGGAGTTCTTGAGAACGACTACCTTAAGAACGGTGCTAATGCTGCAAAGAGAACAAAGCAACCAACAGTCTCAGCAAAAGGGGATGCGGATGAGAGCGATAAATCGAACCCTATATCAGTAGGCAATAGTGGGGGAGTTGGAAGTCGAGAAAGTAAGCAATTTGAACAAGTGCTGGAAGTAATCATCAAGTCTGTGGCATTGCAGTCCAAAGTGTCATTTCTGCAGCCGACCAAGATGTTGTTGCATCACTCGTACCTTGTGATCCGGACCACCAACTGGTGGTGGAGTGTAGAGAGAGAAGACGGCTACATCCTCATCCAGAGGAACAAAGAACGCAATATGGTGGACGACTGTAGATTCGGAAAGCCCAGACCCAGGAACTTTTTTGGACGCAGTGGGCCACATCAAGTGAAAAAAGTGGGCTTAATGGACATGTATGATAAGGTAGACATCATGGAATACTTCGAGCGGGTGCTTCTCACGACAGACGAGAAGCAGAAAACAACAGAGCAAGGCGGCGAAGAGTCTCATTCGCAAACAACAGAGCAAGGCGGCGAAGAGTCTCATTCGCAAACAACAGAGCAAGGCGGCGAAGAGTCTCATTTGCAAACAACAGAGCAAGGCGGCGAAGTGTCTCAATCGTATGATCTACTGGAGCGGAACTGTCAACACTTGACAGAAAATAGCTACAGGTTCTTCCGCTCTGGGAGAATCGAAGAAGACATATTTAATCGTAGACTGCTTAGAATCTGCGTTCCAGTTTTTACTGTCTTGTTTGTTTGTCTTATCGTGATCCTTATGGCATTCGCCTGGATTCCCAGATCCATAGCTGTTCAAGACATGCTGGATTCCACCGACACTAAGGTTCTAATGACCTGTTCAGTGGCCTATGGTCTGATACTTACGTTTCTGGCTGTCTACTCTATTTTTAAGTCTCGTGTGATTGAGCTGGATCCGAAGGCACTTGAAGTTCTAATCATTAAGCTGTTGAAGGTACTCGTATACTATTTTCTGATGACTGTTGCATTTGCACTCTTATGGCTCCTCTACGTCTCAAACGATGAGCGCGTGCAGTTTAAAATGGACTCTAAATTTCTACTTGCCAGCAGTGTTCGTAATCAAATGCATCAAACCACTTCAACAGGCAGTAGCGGTTTAGAAAAAACAAACAGCGAGGCACTTCGCAACTGGGACCGGCTCCAAGAATGCTTTAAATGCTGTGGGATCACCTCTTACCAGGATTGGGGAAACTCAACTGGCTCAATTCGACTGGAAATCATTCCAGACAGCTGCGGAGAGAGTGCACAGGAAAAGAAAACCAGAAGAGGGTGCAAAAGAGCGGTTGAGAAGTTCTTGGATAGATTTGAATTGGCAACTTCTATAACTACAGGAATTGTTCTGGCATTCGGGTTGCTCATCGTTTGCGGCTTCCACTGTAAAATAAAAGTTGATTCTCAAAGGAATCTAGTCAATAAACTGAAACCAGTGAAGAAAAGAAACAAAAAACCCCTGGAAACAAATGTATAATTGGAAAATGGCGATGGTTCTAGAGCTAACCCAATGCAATGATTCTTAACTGTGGAAACAAACATTTCTAACTGTTTCAAGCAGGGGCAGATCTAGAATTTTCTATACAGGGTTCTGAAAAATTGTCGGTTTTGTGACGATTTTTTTTCATTCGACCGAAACTATTTTCTAAATTCTTCCAAAACAGTAAAGAGACACCGCATTTTGCAAGCTTTTTTTTCAGAAAACAGTAATTACAATAATCGCTTTCTAGAAGGACATATTTTGCCCATTATATACAAATTAAATTACACAAGCTAAATTTTGAAAATTCATACCTTTGAAGACTACCAATAAGGCAGGCCAGCGTTAGCTGCTTATCGAGTTATGGCTATGACATATGTCGAAAGGTGCGTCATTGGAACTTTCTAGAAGGTGTTTAGTGTTATTTTAATTTTTTTGAAACATTTTATGATAAAACAGTGCTAAAATATATTTCATAAGACTGTGTGTAACCTGCCCCCGCCGCCATTTAACCTGCCCCTGCGTTCAAACTACTATCTAATTACTATCCAGGAGTTTTTTATCAATCTCCAGGATTATGTATCAACTTAACGAGTATTATCTTTGCTCATGTTACGGCTTACAAGTACTGTATGGCAGGGCCATAATGGGCTCCAAACAGCCATGGAAAAGCCGTTTTTCTAGTGTTATCAAATGTATGTGCAAAATCAGTTGTCATTTGTCTTTTATTGCACTTCTCAATATCTCGTGGACAGATTCTGGCTGAATTTTGATCATACTATTAAAATATTCAATGGTGATTTTAAAAATCACTTGAAAAACTCTATCGACCGGGAAAAAAGTTTGGCTGAAAAGCACCAAAAAAACGAGCGGAATCTTCCATCTATTTCAGTTTCAATGTGCGGCGCCTTGTAGAAAAATGCTGATTGTAAATATCTGATTGTAAATATTTTAAATATCTGAAAAAAATGATTACTACTCAAACTATCAACGCGTTATTTGAATTCTTAGTGTAGCATGTATGTTTGTAGAAGACAAGGCAAAAACAATTTGCACCAAATAATCACAGAAGCATGACATAATATCTGACATAATTTCAAGCCAAACATGAGGTTGAAGCCGAAACATACACAGTATCTTCGTGAAAAATCCCGTAAAAAGAGTGATTGCGAAAAAGCCCTGAACAATACAATTGGCATCTAACGTCTATGGAATAGTTTTCAATTTAGAGACAATTTGAGGATTTTTTGAAAATTATCCCCAACAAGCTGCAAAAAGTACAAGGTGATATGTTTCGCTTATAGAAAGGAGACAATACTGTATTTATAACAAGGCGAAGCTCGGAGTGTTCCGACTTCGCTTTAACGCCAATTAGTTTGCTTGAAAAATTGAGTTTTTTTTTCTCATTTTTTCGTGATTTTATCGCAAGCAAGCAATGCAATTTCTAATAACAAACAGTAGAGTATCAGCCGAACACTTACCAGTAAAGGTTTGAAATTTTCAGGCTAAATGGTAAGGAATTTAGTTTCCAGTTATCCGGAAATGCGTCTCCGTTGTGCACTACCTTTTCAAAATCCCATAAGTTTACGAAGATTGATCACAGATAAAAAATTCTGAAAAAAAATATCTGCGCTCCGGATAGCAGCCCAATAGCATCAGAAATTGTCCAACAAAAACGGTTAGTAAACAATCAAAAATTGACTGAATAAAAAATCACCCCCAGCACAATTAATCTGTCTTTTTTTTCGAAATGGGATACAAAAATTACAACACGAAGACTGCCTCAATTCAAAATAGTAAATTTTCTGAGCCGGATTGTTTCGCCGCTCAGTCTTAAATACCAATTTCTATTGTGTGTTTTATGTCTAAGTGACACACGGATTAGATAATATTAAACGCGATCTGTAATGAATAAATTTAAATTAAAAAAAATCTAGCGAATTAGGCTCCTTTTCAATAGCATTGTCAAACTAGACTTCAAGATTTTGTTAAGAATATAGCATTGCCCAGCAACTAAATAAGACAGTTTTTTCCATAAGTTCAGAGACCTATATCTACATTTTCAGATAATAATTAAGATCAAAAATGCATAAAAAAGTTTTTAAAAAACATTCACGGCTGGTTTGCTGAAGTCTTAGTAGCCCAAAATCAAAAGCAGTATTCTTAGATTTTTTTGGCTTAAAGTCACAATTTGTGAAAGAAAAAAAACAATTATAGCAGGTCAGAGCTCAGAATGTGGAACAATTCATTAACTGAGGCATCATTGATCGAAGTCAAAATCAGTTGTCAGTTGTCTTTTATTGCACTTCTCAATATCTCATGGACAGATTCTGATTGAATTTTGATCATACTGTAAAAATATTCAATGGTGATTTTAAAAATCCCTTGAAAAACTCTACCGACCGGTAAAAAAGTTTG
Organism: Symsagittifera roscoffensis; assembly: GCF_963678635.1. Classification (NCBI taxonomy): domain Eukaryota; kingdom Metazoa; phylum Xenacoelomorpha; order Acoela; family Convolutidae; genus Symsagittifera; species Symsagittifera roscoffensis. Next base: position 74,173,293 of record NC_087063.1, on the reverse strand, counting down.
GCTGAAAAACATCAAAAGAACGAGCGGATTCTTCCATCTATTTCAGTTTCACTTTGCGCCTTGTAGAAAAATGCTGATTGTAAATATCTGATTGTAAATATTTTAAATATCTGAAAAAAATGATTACTACTCAAACTATCAACGCGTTATTTGAATTCTTAGTGTAGCATGTATATTTGTAGAAGACAAGGCAAAAACATTTTGCACCAAATAATCACAGAAGCATGACATAATATCTGACATAATTTCAAGCCAAACATGAGGTTGAAGCCGAAACATACACAGTATCTTCGTGAAAAATCCCGTAAAAAGAGTGATTGCGAAAAAGCCCTGAACAATACAATTGGCATCTAACGTCTATGGAATAGTTTTCAATTTAGAGACAATTTGAGGATTTTTTGAAAATTATCCCCAACAAGCTGCAAAAAGTACAAGGTGATATGTTTCGCTTATAGAAAGGAGACAATACTGTATTTATAACAAGGCGAAGCTCGGAGTGTTCCGACTTCGCTTTAACGCCAATTAGTTTGCTTGAAAAATTGAGTTTTTTTCTCATTTTTTCGTGATTTTATCGCAATCAAGCAATGCAATTTCTAATAACAAACAGTAGAGTATCAGCCGAACACTTACCAGTAAAGGTTTGAAATTTTCAGGCTAAATGGTAAAGAATTTAGTTTCCAGTTATCCGGAAATGCGTCTCCGTTGTGCACTACCTTTTCAAAATCCCATAAGTTTACGAAGATTGATCACAGATAAAAAATTCTGAAAAAAAATATCTGCGCTCCGGATAGCAGCCCAATAGCATCAGAAATTGTCCAACAAAAACGGTTAGTAAACAATCAAAAATTGACTGAATAAAAAATCACCCCCAGCACAATTAATCTGTCTTTTTTTTCGAAATGGGATACAAAAATTACAACACGAAGACTGCCTCAATTCAAAATAGTAAATTTTCTGAGCCGGATTGTTTCGCCGCTCAGTCTTAAATACCAATTTCTATTGTGTATTTTATGTCTAAGTGACACACGGATTAGATAATATTAAACGCGATCTGTAATGAATAAATTTAAATTAAAAAAAATCTAGCGAATTAGGCTCCTTTTCAATAGCATTGTCAAACTAGACTTCAAGATTTTGTTAAGAATATAGCATTGCCCAGCAACTAAATAAGACAGTTTTGTCCATAAGTTCAGAGACCTATATCTACATGATACTGATTTCTGTGCAAAGTTTTTTTTAAATAAAAAACTGGGTTGAATTTTTTTTGTCGAGTATTTAGTATGTTTCACATTAAGAAATCATAAAAATCCTTGGTTTTTATGGCTTAGATCTACATCAACAGAAACGGATAAAATAGATTTTAAACGGATAAAATTAAAAATAAGGGCTCTGATTCTCCAAATTGTTCTCGAGTGGCACCTGCAAACAGGCTTGTTGCCTTACGATGACCATTCGAATCGGCGCTACCCAAAATGTGCATTTATAATAAATTTTTTTTTAATGTGCCTGATTCGTAAACGAATTCATTATTATGTCCGAAAAGGGCCACGAATTCATTATAAATCCACACAATTGATCAGAACGATATGTTAATTTTCGAATTTATGCTCATATTTTTATTACTTTTCAGGTGGTATTCTGTCAAGACGGTAATTGAAAAGTCGAAATTCTTCTGGAAAAAAAATTAGTTCCGTCGATTATTAAAAAATAAAAAAAATTAGCACGATTATTCCGTCACTCTACTCAGAAGTTGGAACATAAAATACCAGCCGGTTGAAAAATAGTTGAAGGGAATTGGCACCTTCTAGAAGAAGTTTATATATTTTTTTCTTTTCTTCTTCGATCTTTAAATCGACCAATAAAGATGTTACCACCGGAAATTTTTTGTCAGTGTTTTGCTCACTTATCTCAAACCGGCGTTTCTTGCAACATATTTACGAGAAAATACAAACATGACTTGAGGCAACTGATGTATATGAAAAAAACAGTATACTTATAGAAATTGCAGAAATGGAGTATTTTTCCAAAGTTTAAAAACAAAAAAACTATAATCGTGTTAAATTTTGCATCCAAATTTTTCAAAACAATTTTATAACAATATAATAAGTAGAAATTGAAAAAGGTAGTCTTTTTCCAATGTTTAAAAGCAAAAAAATGTAATCGTGTTAAATTTTGCATCCAAAATTTTCAACCCAATTTTATAACAGTTTTCAGATTCTTTTTCAACCGCAGTCCGAACTGTAAAAAATCTATAACATAGTCTAGTTGAAAGTGAAAAAGCAGAAAAAAATTTATGTAAAATGTTGTTTTCTACTTAATGTTGATTGAAACAAGGATAGCCGGTTATTGTGCAAGTAGCACAGAACATTCCGACCATAATCTTAAGAAATACAACGAAGTTTTTTCAAATTTTGTCGTTTTTTCGGCGTGGTAAATTAGGTATTTTAGGTACAAAAAACTAGATTACAAACCCTGAAAATTTGATATATTCGACATCCATATTGAAATAAGCAAAATTCAAAAACCATTTTGCAGAAAAATTACTATACTGGAAAAACAAAAAAAAACTCGATATTCAAAAAAAACATATGATTTCAAAACTCGATATTCAAAAAAAACATATGATTTCAAAAAAGCGCTAAAATACTCAGAATAAACTAATGTAACCCAAAAAAAAACTAAGTTTTACGTTTTAAAGTAAGCTATTATAAGCTTTCAGGCCATAATAAGACTGCTCGCTTGCTCAAAATGAGACAAAAAATCAAAAATTTTCAAAACTTTATAATGTGGTTCGAATCACGCCTGTAAGGGCTTTAATATGATATATCATTCAACCCAGTCCAATAATTTTTGTGGTACCTGATTTTGCGTGGAAAACAAAAAGAAAAAAACGTAAATAACAGCCGATAACAAAGTTGCTACCAATTTTCAATGGTCGGAACAATAAAACACACCCGAATATGAAGTTCCTCTCCATTTTCATTGGTTTGAACAATAATTGAAGCTATTATAGCAGATAATGAGATTTTAAATTTCAATTAGAAAAACACAGAGTTCAGTAATCATCAAAACAAACGCAATGTGAAGCGGTCCGCCTGTGATTTCCACCTTAAGTGACTAGGAGCACCTATCTTAGCATTAAACAAGTAAGCGTTACATAAATTACCGCCAAAATTTTCTTGTCCAAAAAATTTGAAGACAAGTGCAGTCTCTGTTAATGCTGATTTTGGCAGTTTTTTCATGGATTCTGCATTTAATTTTTAAATTTCACAAAAATGAAGCTATGTAATAACGTAAATATTTTTCAGCGAAAAAAAAACATCTTCATTTTTTGACATTTTTCGATTTTCCGAAAACTGACAAATACAAACTAAATTTATTCGAAAATGCCAAAAGGCATTTTGCATGTAAAATTTGCACCAGTCAACTCGCTTGTTCACAGTTTCAAATTGATTTATTACAGGAAAGTTAACAATAAAACGCATTAAAAAAATACAAATAGGAAGACCCACAAATTTTGTCCATGTCCTGGTAACTATTTTGCTTCATACTTACATTGACAATTAAAATATAAATGTGTCTAAAAAGTTGATTAAAGGTCGTTTGCTTAAATAGTTTCATTAAATTTTTTTAAATTATAAAATTAATTCAAAATAATTTCATTTGTTCACACTGATACGATTCAATCAATAACACTTATTAAAAACGCATTTCAAAAAAATGGCAAATAAATGTTGCCCATTTCCTGGTAGTTATTTTGCTAAGGCCGAGCAAAATAAATTCTCATTTTCTGAGGGCAAAAATTATTGCTCTTCAAAACCGATCCTGTTGCTTAGAAAAAAATCTTAAATAATTTCTTTTCTGAGTTGGATTTTTCTGATAAGCATTTGCGATAAGCTGGAACACAAAATATTTTTTCTTCGTCTGAGAACTCAGAAAGCAAGCCACTTTTGAATTAAAAATGGACAATGTTTTTCTACCATTTTTGCGTTTGGAGAGCGTCATTTGCTTTCATTTAGCAGATGAACGTAAATAAATCGAAACTGAAAACCACCAAAAAAGACTTTTTTGTTAAATTTTAAGACTTTCTAAAATTTTCACAGAAGTAATAACTCGTTTCGTTATTGTACACTTAACAAACCAACCAACAGTAGTTGTACTTGAACAAACTTGTAGCTCATCTTCTTATGCCAACAAATTCGGTACCTAGATTTTTTTAATACATTTTGAGAAACTCTTCTAGATTGTGCGCGGACAATAAATACTTTGAATATCGAAGATTTAAAAAAAGATCTAAAATGCAGGTAATTTGAATTGATGAATAAAATTTACAATTTTTATACTACAATATTTACAAGCTGCGCCCATTATGTTCAACGCATGAATTTCTTTTCCTAGACAAGTGTGACTTTTTCAGTTTTGAATTTTATGTACAAGTTTTAAATTACATGAATCGAGTCTATAGATAATTGATTCAAACGATTATAAACAATAGATTTTGCTCCGATTATAAACAAATTCCCAGTGTTTTTTCTCTATTCAACTTTCTCTGTGTTCGGTTAACTTATCACTTGCTCCTGTTGGTCATATTTTGTTCATTGGCGTTCTCGCCGAAACTGGGCGAGACAGCATTTGCAGGAGGTGGGATGAGAAGTTTGGAGATCCAGCGGCCAAATTCGCCTAAAACAGAGTCTCTGGATACAGATGAACCATTGAGCGGATCGGATATCCTAATCAATTTCTGTGCAAAGAACCAATTCCTGTGCAAGTAGCACACAATGTTCTCGACTGCACGAATTTTTACTACAAATTTTAAAAATAAAATCCAAACCAAAAAAAATTCAAAAATTTCCAAGTTTCATAGTTTGTGCACATTTTATATTTTGGATTTTTTTTTCTTTTTTTTAGTGTCAGCAGATAGATTTTAATAATGGTCCATCAGAACCTGTTCATAATAGATTAAAAACTTTTTTAAAAAATCCCAGAATTAAATTGGAAATTCAGTAGTTTAACTTAAGACTCCGAATCACAAATCAAAAGTCTTCGATATGATAGCTTGAACCCCCTACGAGCTTTCTTTGGGGTGGTCAAAATCGACTGGCAAAAACAGACCCTACGCCATTATTTGTTCCAACTTCGTGAAGTGATCGGAACAACAACCTGATTATCCGAGGAAATAACTAAAGTAACTAGTAGGCATGCAAGACGATTGGACTTGTCAGGTGGAGTAATTTTCCAATCACAAGTTGAAGAAGTAAATCGAGCGTTACTGAACTGTCTACACATTCAGAGGCGCTTGGAATTTTTTTCAGTGCGCAGGAACTATTCAATGAACAGGGTGATTTTTCGAGTGGCCCTATTTGACCTAAGATATCTGCGCGGCAGGTAAATTTCAGAAGAAAAACAGGCAAAAAATGAAGCTGTACGTTATTTTTTGGAAGGTTTTGAGCCAGATATTTCGTTTTTCGGTGCGCGCTTTCCCCTCAAATTGCAATCATTTTGCTTTAACTTTAAAAAAAAAGATCCGCAAATTCTGTAGAGCATTACAAAATGACGCATGATAAATACTCTTTCTGCTCTTGATGGTAAGCTTCCTGAACACCATTTTCAATCATTTTAGTTTCAAGGTCAGAACTAATCGTATTGACTAATCATTTAACTATTTCGTTTTACTCACTTGACTTGATGAGACTACCACAACTTAGGTTGAATGTCTGTTCGATCACGCGCACTTGGGTGACCTTGGTTGAGAGGCTCGGGATCTGAAAAAAAAACAATCAGTTCGAGGTCAAAACGAAATCAATTTGGGGAGCGGTGGTGAAGTGGCTACGTTTCCGCTTTTAAGTAGAAAGCTCTGAAGTTGGTGCCTTCCCTTGTGATCAAATCATCTTAGTGCAACGTAATTATCCAACATGATGTAATTGAAAACTTTCTGGCTCCCACAAAGTGTTTAATGTGGTTTTTTAATGTCTCTCACTAGAGGTCTAGAGGTGAAGCGGTTGCTTTAGTCTCTAAGGTCTGAGAACCCGGTCGGACTTTGTTTTTGTTTACAGTATCTATCAAATTGAAAACAATTTCTTGGAAAATTTTGAATTTTCGGACGTTCGTTTGTCTGTTTATTAATTGCCTGCTTCATTTTCAAAGCATGGATTTTGCTTCTGATTTGAACATTTCGTTCCATAATTGTGTCGCACTGTTATTTAGTTAGTTTAGCGACTCGGATTTCAAATACGGTTTTTTCCTCAAATTTAAATGTTATTAAAATGCTTTTGGTTTACGTTTGTCGGCTCAATGGCCGTCTACCCTAATATTGTCGGTTTATGGCCACTCGTTAAAGGATACTAAAAGCTGTTGTTTGTTTGTTGCTCGACTGTTTATCCGAAATATACTTTTTTTTTTAGAATTTATGATTTCCGTCTCATTTTCTTTTCACTAGTTGGCAATGCTACGTTGCGTTGTATCGCAAGCGAATCGAAGCTCCGCTTCGCCTCTGTGTAAACTTCTGCATAGTAGAGTCTACGGGTTTCGAATTTTTGTCATTTATTCAGCAGAAAACAGAACCATTTTTTACAAGTTTCGAATGTGCTGTTTAGGTTTTAACGAAAGCTCAGATTGACATTTAGGACTAATCATTTTCTAGGGCTAACAGTTTTTCTTTCTAAGCAATTGTATACACTAACACGTATTTTTGATCAAAAAAAATTTATGAATTTGATCAAAAAATTTTTTTTTTTAAATTGTTTTTTTTTTGCGAAAAGTAACAATTTGTTATCGGAACATTCCTGTTATTTGGACAGCAACCTGGTAGTAGGACATGCATTATAAATTAATTTTACATTTAACGCCAAATTATTGGCTATATCTTTTTCGGTCAACGAATATGAACGAAGTTAATGAACCTTAAAAGTGCTCAATTGGACGTCTGAAACCCTTTCCAAACTCATTTTAACACGCAGAAAACCGTGTCTAAAATCTAATTAAGCTACAAAGAGCCGTTTTGTGGCAGTTTAAGTTGCTCAATCTTGCGGATATTTCCAACAATTTGGCATTAACTATAATTTTATGAGAGAGCAATTCTGATCGATTGGCGGTACCTGTTCTGGCCTGGTCAGCCCGTCGTCTATCTGCGTGAACAACTGCAGCACCATCTGCAGACAGTCTTTGAACAGATCCTATAACACAACATAGTGTAGAACATAGTCTGGAAGAATAAAATATTTTTTACTGGCCTTTACTGGATTCTAAATACTTTTAGACACAAAACAGAAGGTTTCAACGAAAGATTTCAATGCATCCTATTCTAGCCGACTAAATTCATTATTGTCTCACGCATAAAGCATCAGTTCAAGACGAATTTAAAAATATCTGAAATGAAGCCGCAATTTTTGCTTGAAAACATAGAGGGGTTTCACATTCTATTATGAAAAACTTGGAAATGAATATCTCAAATAACTATTTCAAATTGAAAATTGACTATCGCACTGATAAAATGAAGAAAAAACCAAATTCCAGTGAAAAGAGAAATAAACGTGCCCAAGATCTATTCATTTAAACATGTTGAAAATAACGAGCTGACAGTTGGAAAAGTGTTAATAAACTCGCAGAAAACGAAGAAAAGACGGATACAAATTTCAGAGAACCTATTACATCACTTTAAGACTCTGTCGATTTTCACACAGTTTCGATGGTTGATATTTTCGAATGACAAAGAAACGGGTCTGTTCTAGACACTGAACTTAATAGACAATCATGGGAGACAGTAATGCAAACAAAACCAAAGCAAGGCGCCTAATTAAAAAAAAAAATTAGACCACTATGCATAACAATAATTACAATAGTTTTTGTCCGATATACTTATCAAGCAGTCAGTGAAACAAGTATTTGTTTGAGAAGATTATTCTCCTGCGCGAAAATCCTCAATCAATCAATACCCTTCAAACTGCCCAAAACGGGGACCGATATTTTAGTTTAAAAAAAGCTATAACATGGATTTTTTGCCAGACTCGATAAACTTATTTGATTGACAGATGTAATGACGCCGTTAAGTCTGGTTCAAGACAATAAATTCACGGTTTCTCAGCGAAGTTTTGTTTATCCTGACCGCGTCCTTTTCCAACCTTCCACTAATTTAAACTTATCTTAATTGAATTATTGCATTGTGGTCTAGTAAAAGGTCGGCCTGGTAAAAGATATATACCTCGTCCAGACTGAATGAATTTATAGCTTACTTCATTGAAGTTTGCGCACTTAGCCAAATGTTTAATAAAGTGTAAATAATAATTAAAATTCGTTCGCCAAATAATTGTTTTTCATATTATTTGGAAATTTAGGCAACTTTTTTTCGTCTACATGAACACCTAATTAAAGCAATTATAGAATGTAATAGACAAAAAAGTTTATCGCTACTCCCGCCTAATTCGTTAAACTACCCAACTGGACTAACATCGGCCCAACTGGAGAAAACTTGATCAATAGGTAAAGTTTTTATTCCGCTGGAAATCTATAAAAAAAATCCACTTTCGAAACTAGAAATGGTTCACATTTTTTGCGCCATTTTCACGTTCGTTTTTGAAGAGGGGTATTTACGTCACTTTCGGCAGACGAATTTCAATTGAACTCAAAATGTGCATATATAGCTAAGTAAATTCATAAAAGCATCAATATGTATGAATGCACATCTGTAGTTATTAGAGACTTTTAAGAGTTTTCCTTAAAAAATCAGCAAGACCTATATAGGAGTCTTCACTACGTTCATTTTTCTTAAAGAACAGAACATTCCGGTCTTTTCTGTTATACGGCCCAATTATTTTAGCTGTCAATAGAGCTTCTGTGTTTTCATTCAATCAGATTCGAGGATTATGATAAAATTTTCAAAGTGGCAAAAAACCCGAAAATGCACTCAATTTCAAAGTTGATATTTTCTCTTTACAAGGGTGGCGTGTCACGGAGCCGAACACCCGGATAGCCGAAAAATGAATTCATTCCCGGACAACCAAAAAATAAAATCATTCCCGGATAGCCGAAATCTGTTTTGTGTCCTGATAGCCAAAAACTTCGATTGCTTCAAAGCCTTAAATCGATCGTTGATAATAATTAACTCATATTTGAAAAAATTTCTGCGAAAGGCAAATAAATTTTTCAACAAAATTTAAAAAAAAACTTTTCCAAATTTTTTTTCGCGTTTTGTACTTTTTTCTGCGTGCTCCTCACGTCCTTTTCAAAACACTTATTTACACAGAGACGAAGTTGCACTTCGCATACACAAGCAAAAATATTACCGATAACGCTACTGGCAAAAACTGAATGAGTAAACTTTGAGTCTACAAAATTTCTTAAGTGACGCACGCCAATTAAGAGTCTAAATAATTGCTAAGTGACGCAATTCAATCATGACGCATTAGCAATACCAAACAATTTGAAAAAAAAGAAGAAATTTATCAACTAACATGCCTCAATTTATAGAGTGGACGCATTTTAATTAGTATACAAAAAATTTCATTAAAAACACCCGGCCCTGCCCAGGTTCGAACCCTCTTAATTTGTTGCGAGTCTCCTTCCCTACCTCTACGCTACAGATCCATGATACCTTGAAGCTAAAGTGCTATTTGTAATATTATAGTCCATGTTAAAATCCTGAGCATTGGCTGTACTTAATAGCTGGTTATTGATCAAATTGAAGACTTTCAAAATGAACACTAACATTTGCGACTAAGGTTGAAAAAAGGAGAAATTGTTTACTATCACAAAAGCTTTGCTTGTGTAAATACTGCTGTTTTTTGGTTATTCACAGGATAGCCGAAAAAAATTTAATTCCCGGATACCTGAAAAAAAAATTGTATCAGATATTTGAAAAAAAAAATTTGTTCCCGGGTAGCTGATTTTTTTTGTCCCCGGATAGCCAAAAAATTAACGAAATTTACATGTAAGGATGAGCCTGGTCACCAATTGTGCGGCAGTAAGTGTTCGGTTTAATCCAATAGGCCGGGGTGGGCCTGGTCTCTTTTTACCTGGATCATTGTTCAAGTCATTTGTTTGCTTAATTTTCGGCTATCCGGATCAAAAAAAAAAATCGGCTATCCGGGAATGCGGATTTGTGGGTACATACCGATGCAAGTAACATTAACTAAAGCATTTCGACCAAAAATTCGCTTCATTTCAACTTTAAACTTTTTCTGCTTGCAAGCCACATTAACTAAATACTTTAACTAGACGCGATCAAAAGATCGTAGAAAATGAAGAAGAAAAATTGTACTCAGCTCATTAACACTTAGAACTAATTAACAGCTAATTACATTACCAGTCTTTTATGAAACAGCAGTACCAAAACACAGAGCTTCGATGATCTCAGCAGATCTTATTAGTAAGCAACATGATATGAATTTAGAGTGCAAGACTTTGAACTTGCTTTCTCTTTCAGATGATGATGGTTTGACTAAAATGAACAAAACCAAGGGTTAAGATTTAAAAATTTTCTTATAAAAATTATACATACATCATTGGTGCACTAAAATACGAATAAATTAGCTTTAAAACATTCTTTTCGAAGACTATTTTTTCTCTTCTTTTTAAAGTATTTTATGCACTCTGGACGTTTCGACATTTTTCTGTTATAAACATACATATTTCATCAAAAATCATGTAATTCGAAATTCGGATCAAATTAAAATCCTCCCCCAAAGCAGTTAAAAAGGTCAGAAGTTTCCATCAATAAAAATCAAGAACTTTACGCGAAGCACTGAGCACTTTTAAACAGATTGAAGCTGTGGATTAGAAGATCTTAAATTGGCATATTTGATCTTAAATTGATCCAAAACTGTTGTTGAAAAATAACGAATTTTATGCACATTAAAAAAAAAAGTAAATCATCGGTATTGTTTCGGTGCCTAAACTTTTGTTTAAAGCTAATTTTTGACTCGTGCTCTAAACATCTTCCCTTTTTTTCAAAATACGCATTTTTTCTCTTTTTAATCATTGTTCTGATCATTTAATCATTGGACGTCTTTCGATTCAGCTATTCTAAGATTTATTTAAAGAATGAAAGGTATAACAAAAAAGTTTGTTGGTTTCATTTCAACGAGAGTATTTTTTTTTATTCAGGTCATTTATTACCTCCAAATTTTCGTTCTTTAATTCTTTTTCTTTCATACTCGTTTCTTTTTAACGTGCGCTTAAATAGTAATCTAAGTTTTCGTATTCCATTCAACCAATTAGTTTTCACAACTCAATTTTTTGAATCTGAAACCTGATAATTATTTCATAAGTGATTTTATTTGGTGCACTAACCGTAGCCAATAAACAGTTAGAAACAGTAGTGAAAATTGTCAACTTTTGAGTTCTTTGAATTTCAAAAATTGGTTATGATAAACACCTTTTTGATATAATCATTCTAGTTTGAGAAAAAAATGAGCCAATAGGTTTTTTTATACGGCTGGTAAGTCCAAAATTTCAAAGTTTTTTGGCGTATTTTGCACTTTTGTTATTGAAGAGAGTAATGTGCCTTCCAGTCAGCAAATGTATTTGAATTCATTACTAGACCAAACTGTGTAAGTTATGAATTGTGAGCGGATTCCGCAACAAGCTGAAAACAAATTTGACGAGGAATCCGCAACACGGATAATTTTCTTTGATCTTTTGCTATTTTGGGTTCCGCGATTAAATAGCTAAAACACTGCATCGCTCAAAAAAAAACAGCAAAAAATCAAATTTGAACGAGACTTTTTCCTTAAAAAGTTTTACACTACCTATAAATAAGTGTCTTGAAATTAGGAAAAGAAACTGTGAATGGATTAATTGTTCACCTCCAACTTTTCGTCCTTCTTCAAGTCCTGTACTTTCTTGGTCTTCCTGCTCTTCACCACTGGTCTGTGTCTTCTGGATGGGATCTTCTCCACAGCTGCCAGCTGCACATCTGCCCTCTGCAAGAGAGTCATCAACATGTCATGCACACTCATCAGGGAGTTGATGTTTATGGGCAACACTCCAGCACTGCAACAAACACAAACAGTCAAATCAGAAAACAGGCGTCTTACTTAACGCCTCACTTAAGTGTACTGCTACATTATCATTTAAATGCAGAATGGAAAAAAACGAAGGTAGATGGCAACCAAAACATGCTTGTATTAAACAAAACATTTTTTCGAATTGATAAAAACAAGCTGCATAATCGTGATACTTACTTCTTATTACAACAAAATTAACTTCATTTCGCATTTCATTTTTAATTTTTCTGTTTTCGCGAAACATTCTGAATTTTAGTCACAAAGGGGAACTTATTAGGAAGTTATCGGGTTTCGGATAGATTATCATGATTTCAAATTTGATTACTCGTTGTAACTTATATTTTATATTAATTCTAACTATTTCTAACCATAGTTCGAATGGGTCCTCCTTGTCTTTGGGTTTGGATCCCAGAATCTTCTTGCCCATTGAATACATCAGTAGCATGCACTCCTGGTTTGGACCATCCAGGGGCGAGATGTACCTGGAAAGAGAACGGCCCAACATAATAGAAGATGCAAAGCATGAAAGGATTTCTTTAACAATTTTGAAAAAGTTTTTTTTTCAAAGTAGCGGATATATTTAACTATCTCTCATTGTCCGTAAAAAAGAATATCCACTCCTGTTAAGGATTGACTCAATAGTTAAGCATACGCGAACATTTTAACTGGTATAAGATACAATGCGGGGTTAGTTAAAGATATCCAATTCAGCAAACTGTCACAAAACAGAAGTCAAGAAGGCTGTGGTATTGTATGGGTTCATGTGAACAGCAAGTATAAGCAATGGGTCCAAAAAAATAATCTTCGGGGACCCATATATATTTTATTAATATAACTATCATACTGCACCAAATACTTAACTATATTCACTACTCACCACTACATGCAAGTTGTGAAGTGTTCGATATATTGAGAATGATGAACTATTTCTTCACGAATTACATCAAAGATGAACTTTTAACACAAAAGAATCTTGACCCTCGCTTACCACTGTACAGACAACTCGCCATCTCCGAATGGGATATCTCCCATGAGTCTATCTCTCTCCATCTGTGCTGCAGTCTGAGTCCCTGCAGCAGCCGCAGCCACGCCCCCCGCAGTAGTAGTCAATGAGGAGGAAGAGAGAGTGGAACTCTGAGTGGCCAGTCTCTCTGGAACCATAGCTGGAGCAGGAGACTGCTGGACAGTGGTGGCCACAGACGAAGAGGACACACCTGAGAGTGCAATAGCAACACAATAGGGGTTGTTCAGGAGCAAATGTAGGCGGGGGGGAAGCTTCCCCTCCCCAAGGATTCGACCCCGCGCCGACACAAAGGGTCTCCCCTTTGTACTAATTTGAGATATCCATTTTTGGCTGAAGGAACTTGATATTTTTCTAAAGGCGCCTTTGGCACCAATATATACTAATTTTGAGGGGCAAGCGGGAGCAGAAAAAACGCAATTTTATTATAATAATTTTCCAAAAAGTGACTAATAACGCCTTTTTTGGCCTGTTTTTTCAAAATTTTGCCTGCGGCGCAGAAAACTTTGCCAAAACAGGGTCTTTTCCTACATTGTGAGGGCTCGGAACCTCAATTTGGTCTACCTAAGAAAAGGTAGACAAAATTTTCGAAAACCTTTTGAAAATCCTAGATTCCCCTCGAGAAAATCCTAGATCCGCCCCTGGGTTTGTTCAAAACTATCAAAGATTTTGCAGCCTCTAGTTACTTCTGACTAAAACCATGTCATAAGGAGCATAAAGTTGCTTTTAACTGCAAAATCGGCTTAAAATATTGATAATCTAATTATGAATGGAAACTTTTGCTTTGGGAGTGTTTTTTTCCTCTTACATTTCTAGTGTATTGTTGATGAAATACAACTTTTGTTGGGTTCCTTAAAGCCTTCTCTTAGTTTGGGGTCGATATCTTAAGAAGTTAAGTTACGAAGAATAAGATTTGCGTAGCGGAGATTCGACAAATAAGTATCGCAGATTAGCCATTTATTTTGAAATGCAAAACATGAAGCATTCCACGCACCCGCTTTGTCTGTTGACGTCGCTGGATTCTTGGAACTCGAGTCGGCCTTGTCCTCATTTGCAATAACTCGGTGCAATTGGTCGTCATAGTTGTGATTGTAGATGCTCAAAGTTATTTCTAAAAAACGCGACTGCAGTATTTATCAATATAACTTTTGTACCCTAATTAAGTTTTGATGAGGTGTCATCAGTCAGTAATTATTTATCTAATAAGTAGTTTATACCACTTCATAAATAGTATTGGGAACCATGAATCTTATAAATCTTTTAACTTTGATTGTGATAATTGCGGGAAAGTTTTTGGTATTCAACTTCTTCTCACAATTTTTTTTTGAAGAAGTTCATATTGAAAATAATTTTTTAAAATCTGAATAAGCCAAAAAACTAATGGGAACAAGGACAGCCGGTTACTGTGCAAGTAGCACAGAATGTTCCGACCATGTTCTTAGAAAACTGCGGTTTAGTAATTTTTTTTTTCAAATTAGTGTAGTTTTTCTGCTTGGTCAGATAAAAGGATCTGATGTACAAATATAATTTAGGCATAATAGACAGTCATAGTAATATAGGCAAATATGACATTTTTTTAAAAAAAATTGTAGAAAACTTTTGAATTTTTTGAAGTTTTTAATTCCCTAAATGAAGCTTAAAAAAACTTCAAAAACTAGTTCTACTTGCTTAAAATTAAGTTTTAAGGTCTGAAATTAGGCATAATTCAGCTGTTTTAAGCCTGCTTGCTTGGTTTTTCAAAAAATTTCAAACTGGTTTTTCTCGACACTGGGAAATTTTTTCGAATATTTTTAATGTGCTTCTAATCATGACTAAATGGGCTTTAATATGATATATCACTCAATTCAGTCCGATTATTATTTGTGGTACCTGAGTTTGCGTGGAAATTAAAAAGAAAAAACTAAAACACACCCAAATACAAAGTTCCTCCCCATTTTTCAAACGGTCGGAACAACAATGCGAAACCATATACTTACAAAGAGTAATCATTTAAAAGTACTCATTTTGATTTAAAAAAAAACACGATTGTAAGACATGAATCAAAAGTAAATCTAAATTGTACCAGTTTTTGGCGGGGGCGTCAAGTAGTCTGGGGGACAAGGAGCCACACATGTATTGGCATAAGTAGGCAGATTAGTCTTGAGGTACTCGTGCATGGCAGAGTATCGGAGGTTCATGTTCACTCCGAAGACAGGAGTTCGCAGGAAGGTCTGCTGAAGTCCCACTTCTATCATTGGGTGCTCGTAGTAGGCGAAGGTCGCCTCCGATATGTGGCTGGAAGTCTCCTGAAAACCAAATCAGAAAATTTTAAAAGAAAATTTTAAAAGACTGCTTTTTAACACGTTCGTAATCCAATGTTTCATTGAAACAAAAAAAGATGATAAAAACAGCTTAAGAGTTGCGAGGAGATTTCCTTTAAAAGCTGCAGAAGTTCGAAACATTTCAAAAAACATCAGAATTTCACAAAGTCTTATTATGTAATTTTATTCAGACTAAATTAACGAGCAAAACCATCATTTAACCATTCTTAAAAAATCTTGTAGCATTTCTATAACTTGTCGTTTGTAATTAAAAACCTCTATACAATAGTATTTAAATTTGGCTTCTTCGCCTGTGGTTCGATGGTGCCTGGCCTCACGAATGTCAGCATGCCCCCCAGTCTCTCAAGCAGTGCAGAGTAGCCCAACACGTGCACCCAGCTGATGTGGCTCTCCACTGTGGGAGGGGGGTCCGGGAACTGCTCCCCGTAGATCAGCTCCATACTCGTCATGTCCCCACGTGACTTGCCCGCAACTAGAAAATTCATACCAAGGTTCAAAACGTCGAACGAAAATTATAAACAAAAATATTCATTTTCAAGCAAAATAACAACTGCAAATATCATTTTAAGATTCAAAAGTTCGGAAACCAAACAATTTATTGAGCTTTGGCAGAAAAACAACGAAAAATTTGACTGCTTCGCAAAAAAGGCTTACATTGATTGATTATATCTATTTTATCTACATTCTTAAATCATTCTTAAGGGCGCCTAAAATTTCCTCGACTAAACAGTGTTTCCTAAATTGATCAAAGCGTTTGAACAAACGTTTCACATCCACGTCTCTGTATCCGTGTGACTTGGCCAGATCGTCCAGACAGAACGAGGGCAATTTCCCTCTCTTGTCATCTTTCAGGGGATTGTTCAGCACCTGCAGAAAAAAAAACACACAATAAACCTACTTAATTTTTTTTCAGATTGTAAAATGCACAAAAATGATTTTAAAGATGAAAAATTGCTCAAAATCGGCAAATGCGTACAAAAATTTAACTTGCCAGTGGTGGAAAAAAAAAAAACGTTTTTCTGTCAAGATTTCGAAAATAACTACAAGAAAAAGTGGAAACAGATGTAGAAGGGGTGGCTTATAATCCATTGCTAATATTGTTACCTCCTCTTCGGCCGGAAGCATGAAGAGATTCTGTTGTGCCAGTGCGACTAGTGCAGCCCCCTTCACTGCTCCCCAGGCGGCCTTCCGCTCCACCTCCACCTCCCTCTGAGCCTCCCTCTCCTCCTTCTCTCTCTTCAAATCGGCCGCCGTCTTCTTCGGCTGCTTCTTCGACTAAACATTTAACCAATTTTTAAGAAAAAAAATCATTTTGGAGATTAAATAAAGCCGCCAAAGCCACAAATCGACTGTAAATCTCGATGATGAAATCTTGGAATTTTCATATCAAATGACTTATAATTTGAAGCAAAAATTGCAACTATTTGAAATGATGATGCACAAAAATGAGCCTTAATAGTCCTAATGAATATTGCCTCTTGGAATCAGGGGCGGATCTAGGATTTTCTCGAGGGGGAAGGCGGATTTTCCCGCAGGCTAAATTTTAAAAAAAGCTGGCCAAAAAAAAGCGTTTTTAGACACTTTTTGGAAAATGTATACCAAAAAATCGCGGTTTTTCGGCGCGCACTCCCCCATAAAAATTAGTATATATTGGCACCCAAAGCGCCTTTTAGAAAAATTTTAGGGTCCGTCAGCCAAAAATGGGCATGTCAAAATAGTAGAAAGGGGGACCCTTTGGGTCGGTAGGGGGTCGAATCCTTGAGGGAGGGCGTACGCCCCCCCCCCCCCCAAAAAAAAAATCCACCCCTGCTTGGAATGCTACATTTTTAAAATCAACTTTTATGGTCAAAAAACTAATTGAAATTTGAGATGACATTTTTCAGATGAAGTTGGTCTTCTCATTGAAAATGAACTTAAAAAAAGTCGAGTCACCGCAACAAAGCGACATGAAAAATAAGGCAAAATTGTACATTGTAAAAGGGTTTCACTTAAAGTACAAAAGTTGACATTTATCTTACATAATGAGGCACAAAAAATGAATTAGTTCAGATTAAAGGCCGCATATCATAAAGGATGAATAAGTACTCTGGGTGTCGCGTCGCTTTTCGTGGAGACATTTGAATCAACGCGCAGCAGCGGCTGAAATTAATCAATTGATTAGCTAAATTAAGACGAAGTGTTTCGCAGAAAAACGTAGCGTCTAAGAATTTTTCACAAGAAAAACTAGGAATAAATACACCTACTTGCGTTATTGTACGGCTACATAAAATGTATCGATACAAGAACAATCTACACAAAGTTACCTCGGGTGTCTGAATCAAGTTTTCCTGTAAAACAATCAATCATCGAATAAAAGGTCATAACTTGAGAAATATTATAGAGAATTACACGCGATATCAAAAAAAGCTGTTTACGAGACATTATCGATAAGTGGTGATTTTTTCACCACGCACTACAGAATTTTATATACTCTGAATAATTTGATACATAATAGAGCCAAATTTGACAGATATAATAATTATTAAACCTTGATAAAACAGGTATCCATCGAAATAATTAATTGGTCATGACTAATAGCTAAGATGTAGTTCCCCCACCTTGGTGGCCTTTTTGGAGGGCGGGGAGGGGTCTTTCTTGCTCTCCCGCTCCCTCTTCTCCACCGTGGTCTCTCTGTAGAGGGGGTTGTCGGGTGTCTTCGCTTCTGTTCCAGGCGGCAGGGGCACTCCTGGGGTTCCAATCGCACCCATGAAGGTCATCGCCATCTCCAGATAAGCCTGGCGCATCAGTCTGCAAACGTTCAAAAAATTCATATTATAGAAAACTATTAATTATAATAGAAAAACTATGATTATGAAAAAAACTGTGCCACAAAAAAATATATTTTAGAGTAAAAAATGTTTATTTTTATTGATTCTTTTTGGAGTAAAAAGTTAGGAAACCGGATGAACTTTGTAAATTTTATAGTACAACCGGTTCAATCGTGAAATTGGGATACGATTCTAATACAAAATGCTTAAAAAAAAACAAGCAAACTTTCATTTCAACGGCACTTTAATTGAAAACAGGAAGTTATAAACTCAGCAACCGATTAATTTTATATAACCCACATATAAAATCTTTTTTAATGCGATCACAGATTAAATCAAAGATTAATAATGATATAAGCAAAGGTGATGTTGCTTCAATGGTTCTGATTTCATTGCACAGAAATCAAGTTGAAAACTCCTAAGACTTCGCGAAAAGATGCATGTTGAATGTTATGATTTTTTGGGTGTAGCAATTGCGCCTGACCCTAAGTCGTGATTGAATTCTTGAGAGACTAGAATGGCCTCTTTGAGAGGGATGACCACACTCCTCGGATCCACCTGGCCCATCACGAACAGCTGTCTCAGAGCCCTCCCCTTCTGGAAAAACGAACAGATATTGGAATGAATCATAGCAAAAAATGAATTTTGGGTGTAGAAATTTCACTGGATTCTTAATTTATCGGTTGCCACCGGATTCTTGGTAGTAATAGACAACACGATGTATCTAAGTATGTAACACTACGCGCCGCTTACGCTTCCGCAATGTAAAAATGATCGTTCCAACCACGTGGTAAAAAAAGATGATAAACAATGCGACTTTTGTTAACGGCTTTATAAAAAAGATCTTTTCATTTTGAGCCCCTTGACAAAAAATATTCGATTAGTTGTAATAGTTTTCGAAAAGTTTGGAACGATTAGTGATTTGTAAAACATTTGGAACAATTATTGATCATGGCATTAATGTTACATTGAATGATGAGCAAGATTGAACTAAGGCGAATTGATCTAAAAATTTACCTGGAACAGGATCTCCGCCTCTAGACTGGGTTGTTGCTGACTCATAGCCCGCGAGATGGACAGGGCAGTGGAGAATAGACGAAGTGAATGAGTCAGAGTCGAAATCTTCTTCTCGGATTCCCTACAAACAAGTTTTTATAATACAAAAGATTGTCAGTTAGGTCTTGATACCTATTTGATCTTCACACTTTACCTTATAAAACCACTTATAAACCACTTTACATCATGAAAATGATGATCGTGTGAGGTGGGGCAAACGAAAAAAGAGCCAAGAAACAAACGCGTAGATGATGAAGTACTTATAATAAAACTAACAACTCTCAGGAAAAAAAGTATTTTTTCACAAAAAACCTGATTGGTGCGAGACAATAGGCAGAAAAGTGTTGCATAGCAATCGAATCTTCAATGTGTTTTAAGTGCAATGGAATGATGGGGGGTCCCTGATGTGCGAATTTTTTGGCAACCAATCAGAACTAATAAACCATAAGTTCGATGGACAGCTTAAAGGGTATTGATTAGGTGTCCTTCGCCTGTGAGAAAAGCAACACGTTGGAATACCTTGCGGAGTCGTAGTTGACAGACATTCTGCAGAGACAGTGGCCTAGTCTGAGTTTGATATGAGCCAGCAGTGGCAGATAAGTGGTCGAGAAGAGGTTCTTGATAGGGGCCTGAAACAGTTATGATTATTGCTCTGACACTACTGATTAACAATTTAGCTATCTGACGGCCACAACATTGGTCCATCAGCAGTTGCTTGCAATTTTTTGACAAGCATTTGGTAAATTTTGCCTAGTTTTATAGATCATGATTTAGAAAAATAAATCAAGTTTCAGAAGAAAAATAGCTGAAAATTTTCATTCAGTAATTTAGAGTCATTACATTTAGAAGTTTATCAGTTAAAACACAGACCAAAGCAGAGCTTCGTAACACTTACAAAGAGCACAGAAACATGTACCCAACAGACAATGGAAAAGTGTCATTGAACGCAAGAAAACTCAAACAAAATGACTTGGTTTTTGAAGAAAACAAGACTGCTCGTATCAGGGCGAAGCCCTGAATGTTCCGACTGCCTTTTAAAGTTTATGGAGCATTAATAACATAAAAAAAATTGAATGTAATAAAACAAAATGAATTTTAAACGTAATTTTAAACGTAAAATAATAAAACGTAATTTTTTTTTCTGAAAATTGAAATTTTTTCTGAAAATCATCCCCCCGCACCTCATATAAAGTACAAAAGAATAGATTTTGCTGCTAGTAACAATCAATTATGGCAAATAAGTTTAATTCAACCAATTTGGAATGATTTCTAGAACGGATTAAATATTCGATTACGCGTTAAAAGCGCGGAATATATCGCGCGTTAATTGTCCCACATGCCAATCTTTAAACCACCATAACTTTATGAAAAATGATCACAGGTGAAATATCTTTTCAAATTTAAGCTCAGGACAATACCTTTTGAACGATTAAAAAAAATTCCGTCAAAAATGGCTAGTTAAAAAGTCGAAATTTGTCTGAAGAAAAAAAAACCCACCCGAGCACAAATATTCCGTCACTTTCGTATCGAAAGTCGGAACAAAAAAATGTTCAAAATTCAGAGAAAAATTATATGGTCTTAAAGCTCCATAAATTTCCAGAAAAAATTTTGTTGACGGCGGATTACAATAAAATTATCCAAATTTGGGAAAATAGATCAAAAAGGACTTTTTCCGCTGGAAAATTTAATAATGAAAATCCACTTTTTGATAATAGATTTTGCGTCAATTCAGCATTGGTAACTGAAGAGCGTATTTGCTTTCCTTTTAGCCAAGAAACATGAATTGAATTCAAAAATAACTCGAAAGTCAAACCGCAAAAGACTAAATTTGGTTTGAACAAACTTTAACAAAAACCTGAAAAAAAACCAACACGTTTTATAAAAGTTACTTCACTACGTTCATTGAGACTTTATAAACTGAAAATCTCTGAGCTTCAAAGATCCAAGATTAACAAGGAAAATAACAGTTAACTCAGAAAACTCAACGCCACTATTGTGAAAGAGGGATCAAATATTCTATAGATAAAAACGTAGTAGGTTAACCGGTAGCAGGATAATTTACCCTCTGCCATTTTACCCCATACCATTTCATCGTCGATAACAATTTAACGTAGGCCAAATTACCCATGACAAATTACTCCACAAATAAATTTTATCCTTTATCACACTAGGTGTTAGGGACATGCATGAAAGTGTTAGTTCATTTGAGTTTTACGATGTAGACTCAAATTTTGTCGACCGAAAAAGTAGCTTTTAACACAATTAGCAGGTTTTAACCCCCAACAACAGTAATTAAAATAGAAATGAACACCAGACTCGCATCAATTTATTTATAGCAAAGTATACACTATAAGCCAAATGACACGGGGATGCATAACACAACAAAATCGCAAAACGCTTATCATGGAAGAAAATGAGTTCACGAAAAAGCAAGAAACCAAGAATGGCGAAACGATATAATCAGGTTATTTTTATGGTTCGTTCATGCTTTGAACTCATTCGGTTTTTCTCATTTGATCTGTTCGGATATATTCGGTTTCGGATTCTTCAAAGAAATGGGATAAGTTCTCATGCTTTAATTATAGATTATTGGGTAAATTGGTTTGCGGTAAAGTGAAACATAGTGTAAGATAGTATAGGTTGAAATAGAGTTAAGCGTCATGAAACGAATTAGTCAAGTAAAATGCAAAAAAAAAGATAATCAGCCAAAAAATGCGAAATTCTTAAGAACTAAGACTGCTAGCGATTGAAAGATCTGAGGAAAGAATTAGCGATGTTGAAGCCTACCATTGCGCATCTTGAAAGTAAAACTGACTGTTCGGCGCAAAATTACAAACTTTGCCTAATTTGTTTCAATTAGCAACAAAATTACCATTTAAAAACTAAAGTTTAATATTTAAGAGAACGTACAATTTTAGAAAAATTAGGTTTCATTAGCCAGCCTTTATGACACATCATTGTTTCAACCACTTTACGAAGTGAGAAGAAACTATGGAGTAGGGTGTTGCTTTTCCAGCCGATTTTGACTATTCTAAAGAAAACTTATTCGGGGATCATATTAAAACATTTTCAGCCGTTTTTCAAATTCTTACAAACTGCCTAGACTTTGTCAAGAAAAACTTTTAACGTTTTTTTTCAGGCTATGGATTTTTCAGACCGAAAATAATAAGCTAAATTTCCCATCCCATTGTTGTTGTTTTTGTTCATAGTTTCATATACAATTAACTGGTCCCCATAACCACTTCAATCTTCTCTCAGTAACTGAAAGAAACAACCAAAATTCTAAAGTGAAAAAAAAAATCAGAACAAAAAGTTCTCTTTTATATTTTATATCTTTTATATTTATATTCTCATGTCTCTTTGGTATATTTTATTTTTTTTATTCTCATAGACGCATTCGAAATGCTTTGTTTGCAAACTGTACACCACTCGCCTGTATAGTGGAGTATGACTCATCCTCTCTCCTCTTCACCATCACCTCCCCGTACTTGAAGCCAAGCTCCACCGCAAACTGCAGGGCCTCCGCATAGGTGTTGTAGATCTTCTGCGCCATCCTCTCGTTCTCCAGTGAGTCATCTACGCAACAAAGCATACAAATAATTCAATATAGGCGAAACTTGTATTTCCCTTTAGAATCCACATCATTAAGGCTAAACATAAAAATCTTTTTGTTGTTGAGAAAGATGTCAAGAATAATGTTTTATAAATAAAAATCTGCACCTCATGAAGGTCGTGAAAATTTGCAGACAATTAAAATAAGGAAAAAATGGGAAACAACTGCATAAGCAACCATTACTAAAATTCATATGCACAGATTTTCTTTTCCTAGTTGATAAAAATATCATAATTAATGATTCCGAGTTAAATCTAATGTTTTCTCGGGATTCGTCATCGATACGAGTCAGAAAAGGAATTTAAAAAGGTAAATTTCGGTTCAGTAACCTGTCTTCTGGAACCAGTCGAGTGCCTGCAAGTCTCCATGGAGTACTTTGGCACAGATGAAGATGCGATATTCGAACACTGAGGAGACACGTTGGCCAAATGCACTGATGCAGTCCTGCAAAAAAAAATGCTTAAGAAGATCAATTCTCTCGCTTACTAAATCCTCTAGGAAAAAATCCCCATGTATAAAATCCAACCAGATACAATCGCCGGAGTTAATATTTAATCAATTAACCGAGAACTAAGGAAAATTAAGTTCCAAATTAACTTTTTGAAATAATTTTTTCTTATTTGAAAGGATTTTAAGTCTTGCGAAACAATAAAAAATTCAGACGTTGTTTCAAAAAAATATTTATGTAAAAACATATCGCCAAAATTGGCTGGATTTCATAGGAAGAGAAAAAACTCCCAAAACATATAAAGAAAGTGTTTGTCGTCTTCACTTTAAGCTTTTTTGAAATAATGCAACAACTCTTTTCAACTTGTTGTCTATTCTAATGTGTACTCACCAATAGGTTCTCCATGATGTTGGGAATGGGTTTTCCTTCTTTCAGATCTAATAGTGTGGCCAAGTAGAGATACTGAGCAGTGAGACTGTTGTCCTCATATTTCTCCGCCTCCATCACTCCCTCCGCACAGTGCATCCGACACCCGCCCAGCTCATCTATCCACACTTCGCCTACAAACGCACAAAAATACAAACTACAGGATCAGTGGCAAATTGGTAGCCAAAAGTTGGCATCAAAAATAAGTGGTTCCAGGCCCACCCAATTCATTTATCCACACTTCGCCTACAAATATACACACACACAAAAAAAACAAATTAGGGGAGCAGTGGCAAAATGGTATTATTTCCGACTGTCAGTCAAACGGTCGGAGGTTCGAGGCCCACACAACTCATGTGGACAATTTTAACCACTTAATTTTTGATAAAAAAAAGTCCCAATCTGAATTCTTTGGTCTGAGATTTAAAAAGATGAGAAAAAAGAGATCATATCACGTTAAAGTTATGGGAATTTTGATAATTGTTAATGATTGACACTTTTTCAAAGTTATCCCATTAAGAGAAAAATAGATCAAGAACTTCGTAATCTTTACACTTTTGCTCTTCGATAGGGGAGATTGCCTTCATTTCAACAAAAGAAAAATGAACTCAATGCAAAAACAAATCAAAACTCAAACAGCTAAAAGTCAAATTTGGACAAATTTTTTTTCCTGAAAAAAAAACAACAACAAAAAAACCATCGCGACCTATATAAGTGACAACAACTTCTGTTTTTTACACTTAAGGAGTTTCTTACTTAATGAAACAAGAGAGCAATTGCCTTTTAAACAATTAAAAGGAAAAAATAATCGAATTTCTCACTTTAAATTTATAGTACTTTTTGAACCAATTGAAAAAATAGCAGAGCAGACCTTCAAACTCAGATTTATTCAAGGTTGTTCTGACAATTTTACGGGCACTTTAGCGTCTCTTTTCTCTAGATTATCGTAATATGCTGGCCTTTTTTCGGCTAAACGATACCTACTAAAAATAAGTTACAAGATGTGTCGACGTACCTCCAATAGCACCCATCTCCCTCACTTCCTCCAACAGAGCAGAGGTCAACTCCAGCCGGATATTCATCCACAGCTTCATGTCCAGTCTCACTCTAGAGTCTACATCCCAGAAGTTGTCCGTGTTGTACTTGTGGTCACTAAACAATCACATACTTAGACATGCGAACAGTCAAAAATTCCTTTCATTATTTTTTCTTCAAAATTTCGCCCCAAACAACTATATTCAAAATAATGTTTTTGGCTAAGGCTTCCCATTTTTACGGTTTCCAAGTTTTCAAAAATGAGTTTGAATAACTTTCACAATCTGAGTCCATTCATGCAAAAACCGTGTTTCAGCCAGTACAGTACCAACAGTTGCACCTAAAGATGCACTATTTTCCTAACACAAAGAATAGAATACCCATTTCATTGAGTTTCGTCAGATTATTGTACCATATCTTAAGTAGAATAGTTGGATGCCCGAAAAAAAAAACGATACATCAAAAAACACCCTCTTCGGTGAAGTTCAGAAAACGCATGGTCGTTTGTTCAATAGTAATTTTAGTCATATAAAAAAATTATGGAACATGCAAACAGTCTTTTTCATATTTTTCATATATGTTGCTTTCAACATGCACCAATTGTATCATAAGTTATCAGTTCTTTTCCTTCACCTGTGGTTGAAGAGAGGGTGTTTCTGGAGTGCGTTGAGTGCCCGCATGAGGTGCAGTGCCTGTTCTGTCCTCTGCTGTCTCACTCCGTAGATCCTTCCCAGTCCAATCAGAGACTGGATGAAGAAGTCCAGCTCAGAAGGGGACAAGTCCGATACTGAAGCACGGTCAAAATTCAAAAAGACTAAAACTATAATCTAGAATGCTTGCAGTCGTCTTTGAAGTGATAAAGAAAAAATAATTAACAAACCACCGTCGTTAAAAAACTCAAACAAGACTGCTCGTATCAGGGCGAAGCCCTGAATGTTCCGACTGCCTTTTAAGGTTTATGGAGCCGTAACAACATAAAAAAATCAATGAAATAAAACAAAAAGAAATTTTTTTTTAATTTGAAATTTTTAATGACAAATCATCCCCCCACACGCCATATAAAATACAAAAGGATAGATTTCGCTCCTGTAACAAATCAATTATGGCAAATCAGCTTCTTTCAACCAATTTGGAACGATTTCTAAGACGGATTAAATCTCCGCTTACGCATTAATAGCGCGAAATATATCGCGCGTTAATTGTCCCAAATTGGCCAAAATGGCAATATTTAAACCCCCGTAACTTTACGAAAAATGATCACAGGTGAAATATCTTTTCAAGTTTGAGCTCAGGACAACAATACCTTTCGAATGATATAAAATAATTCCGTCAAAAATGGCTAGTTAAAAAGTCGAAATTTGTCTGAAGAAAAAAAACCCACCCCGAGCACAAATATTCCGTTACTTTCGTATCGAAAGTCGGAACAATAAAACAAAAAACCGATTTGTTTTCTGCGTTTGATATTTTGGAAGCAATGAAACGCAACCTAACCTTTCACGAGCAACACGAGCTTTCACGAGCAACACGAGCAAGAAAAAAGCAAAAAGTAGCTCTAAACCTAGCTCACAGACAGTTGGAAAAGAATAAAGGAACGCAAGTAAACAGAAAAAAACTTTCGAACTTCCAAGAAAAACAGATGGCCTTAAAGGTCTTTGAATTTCGGAAACAAAATGTGATTGACAATTTTTCGATAAACTTAACCCAATTGGACAGAACTGGATCAACAATTTTGTTGTTTATTTCGCTGGGAAATCTAATAATTAAAATCCATGTTCAAAATGAAAATTCGATTACGTTTTTCGTGACCTTTACACTTTGGCTGTTCGATAGTGTAGTTTGCTTTCCTTTTAACAAAGGAAATGAGTGTAACTTAACAAGAAATCAAAAATCAATCCGCAAAAAAATAAATTTGAGACTAAAAAAAATTTAAGATTTTCTTGAAAAAAAAAAACTAGAAAAAGTATCAGACCTATATAAGAGTCTGAAACATGATCATCGACTCTTAAAAAAGCGCGAACGTGAAGTAATATAAGAAAAAGCGAAAGAAGCATGGAACAAATCAAATTTTGCTATGCGTCAGCACCAAACCACCGATCAACAGATTCTGAGTCTCACATCCACGCATCTGCGCCATTGTCGCTTGCAAATATTAGCCAATAATCAAGACGATTGGACATGTGCTGTCAATGCTATGCGGCAAAGCGCCATCAAATGAGCAATTTTATTTGTTATGCTCACTTTTATGAGCTGAGTTAGAAAAAGAGAATGTTCGTAATATAACACTGCACTAGCTAGCTCTTGCGTGTAATAAGTGCTACAATTAATTCACTGCTGGGATTTTATGCTTGCAGACATTCAGTGGGATTTCCTGCTATTTATTAGATAACGAAACTCCAATTGTGTAACCTTTTTTTAGAAGTTACGCATTTTGAGTTTAAGGAAAAGCTTAGATTGAGTTTATTTTTGTCCATGAATATAAAACAAGACTGATATCGTACCAGGACAAAACCCTGAATGTTCCGAATTAACTGGCTTCCCACTAGTCTCGAGTAGTTTTTCGTAAATAAATTATAAATTTTGGACTACCAATATCGAACATTAGGTGCTGAAATTTGAGTCGTATACAGAATTAATATTTAGACCAAAATTTTTGTCACATTACGGAGTATATGTGATCGTGATGATTTTTTTCTCCAACTTTTGACAAAACTTTTTCAATCATTCAAAAAATAAACGCGGTACTGGTTTCTGGTTGGTCAATATTTCAATCGCAATTAGTTTATCTTTTAAAAAAGTTTAAGTATCAAATTAGTTTCAACCAACTACCCAAATTACCTGATAGGCGGTTGCACCCTCCCCCGCCTAAGGCATGATAAGAATATCAGCGTAACTGTGTGGCCAGTACGTGGTAGGGGTGGTCAGCCCTTTAACTGATATCCTTTTTGACCGCCTGTAAATTCCCAATTTTGGGTCTGCTTTCGTGTAAATTGGTTAACTTTTAAGTATTGTGCAGTTTTTTGTAGAGTTCGATTTTTGCTTAACTATTATTCCAAAATTGGAAACATAATGAGTTGTATAAAGTTTTATTATGCTTAGGCATTTTTGGTTCTGTTAATTTTAATTGTTTTATGTGCATTTGAAAGGAATTACTTATAAGTCGTCTAACGAAAGCTTTGATGTTTTGCCGCATGTGAAAAGTTTTTGCGCGCACGTTTTAAAACTTTAAAATTGTCTGAATAGTCTTTGGCCGAATTGTCTCACTCATTTTGACTGAATTGTCTTAATTTGAAATTGGCTGAATTGTCTGTGGCCGAATTGTCTGAACGCGGAAACTTTACTTTAAGCAAAATATATTACTTTGTACTTTACATAAGGGGGATGAACTTTACGTGTGGGGGATGGTTTTCAAGAAAATCTACAAATTTTTTTTTAAACTTCATCAATTATTTTTAATTTAAAGTACTCTATAAAAACTGAAATGCGGTCGGAGCGCACACTAAACGTTGCTCCAAAAAACGTTAAAATGAAACTGCTGTAATAATAATCTACAGTTTCCTGTTATAAAACTTGCAAAAACAGCATAGTTTCTTTTTGGCTTAAAAAACGCCTTTTTGGCCAGTTTTTTCAAAAACTTGCCTACGGCGCAGAAAATTTGGTCAAAATGGGTGTTTATAGTGATTTGGTAGAGTTCGGAAAAACAATTTGGTCGACCTAAAAAAACTATAAGAAAAGGTCGACAAATCTTCGATTTTTTTTTGAAAATGCGCCCCCCCCTCGAGAAAATCCTAGATCATCCACTTATTTTCTCCATATTTTTCATTTGCCTCAAAAATTAAAATAGCTTAAGCCAAGCCTTGCCGCCACTTATTCACAAAATCATTAAACATAGGCAACTGAAAGTTGGAAAAGTAATGAGAAGAACGAAACGGAAAAAAATTACTTGTTTTTTTAAAAAAACTTCAACTTCCAAATTTTCAAGAAAAAATATATGCCTTCAAATCTCTATGAATTTCACGAAAAAAAAATATGTATGACCTTTTTTTGATAAAATTCCTCAAAAACAAAAAAACACCAAAAAAAACACTACGTTCATTACTCTTAAGCCTTAATTAAAGGTTCCAGAATAATATTACTGATATATGAAAGGTTTGAAAGGAACGATTTAAAAGTAAATTAACCTGGAGTGGCACTGAGTGTAGTGCATATGGCATTGAGATCCTGGTAGGCTGCATCTAGTAGCAGACCGGCCACTAGGCCGAAAGTAGGCTGCGAGTTGGCACTGGTCAACACTCGAGTTACTCCTGACACTTCGGCCTCAGCGTCGCTATTAGCATCGTCCTCTTCTGCAGAAACATCATGTTTAATTTTTCCAAAAAAATGAAGAAACCAATAATGTGCAGTTGAAGACAGAAAAAACAGCAAGACAACAATTGACAGTAGTGCAGTTTCATGTGAAGTGTAGATAGAAAAGAGTATTTTTAAAATAAGAACAAAAAAATTTCGGTTACCCGTCACCATAGATTTAATGAAAAACAAAAAAAAACATTCTGCAATTTATGTGCAAGAAAATGGATGTTATCAGCAATGTGTTCCAACAAGTTTTAACTTTCCCACTCAGATGATAATTTTTGCTCCAAATAAAAAAGTCAGAGTATTTGTGTCTTGTTTTGAAGCCTTGCCAATAAATGTTAGTATATTGAGACAATAGATTAATTTGATATCTACTTACTAAATTTGTCATTGTCCACCGAATCTATTAAACGAAAAGTGCAAGCGCATTAAATCGAGCTAGATAAGAAATCGACGACAAACTATAAGAAATACACCAAGGAAGACCTACTCTACACACCTCAGATTAGACAAAAAATCAAATTATAAACAAAAAATTAAGAACTTCATTGATATGCAAAATAAATTGACAAAACAAAAATGTAAAATTCAAAAATACTTTCAAGCATCTTTGACAAACTTAAAACTCGACATGCAAATTTCTGTTACCTGCTTCGATTGAGCGAATCAAGTTATCTATTAAAAATAAAAACTTTTTAAGAAACATTTCGCAGTTACGGAGTCAAAATAAGTTAAAATATAAACAATTTGGTACAAAATGTGATCCAAATATAACAGAAACGACCAAAAAAAATTTCTCGAACTTGATTGTAAGTTATCTTTTGTGCCAATTTTCAGACACAGTATAGCAATTGCCTACAAATACACATTTAGTTATCGTGTTGCTAAGCTAACATGATCTTTTCAATTTGAAACTAAATTAACGTGACCAGTTACCGACGACAATTGAAGGCTTTTCCGGGTTAGTTGTCCCTGTTCAAATATGAAAAAACATATATCGAAACATATAAGTGCTGAAGAGAAGCATTAACTATAACCTATAAGAAATTGTCGGCTACTGAAACGTTTTTTTTTTGAAAAAATCTTCTTCTGATAGATAATCTTTATCAAGAGCTAATGGACAGGTTTTAGAAACTTTTACTATAAAAGATTATTTGGAATATCTACATCAATTAGCCCGTTGATCGAGTTGTATTTCGGAATTTGAAACTTTACTTACTGCGGGGTGCTAAATGATAGGAAATATCGATGAGTATCTTGATTTTTGGAACGACTTCTATAAAATATTTGAAAATGTAATTTATGTGAAACAGATAATAACGATATTCTCCTGCAAATATGCCTGCTGCATATCATCACTTTTAATTTTTTTTAAATCAGTGCTCGTTTCTGAAACATCCGCCGTTTTACGAAATTTTTTTTCAAAAATTGCATAATTTTGAATCAATTTCGCAAGGTGCGATTCTCTACTAAGAGCTGAAAATCTCAATAGCTTATAAGATTTTTTCCAAGTTCCGCCTTTCTTGGTTAAATAAATGCCTTAAAAACTTAATAATTAATGAAATCTTTAAAAAAATTTATACAGACAAGTTTCGACGCAAAATATTACCTAAGTTAATATCAAACATCAGTTACACGCCCGAAACTGATTTATTATCGAAAAAAAAACACTGGATATTAATCTCGATCATAAATTTGTCATAGCGAATAGTAAGTGTAATGACGTCATCGTACCGAGTAGCTGCTCGACTGTTCGGCCCCCCACTCTCCTCACTTTCTTCTTCGTCTTCTTCTGCTCGTCTGCATCCGCATCCACAAAATCATGCGCACTAAAAAATTAAAATACAATTTGTTTTGATTGTCAATAGTTGGAAAAAATTTGATTTTTTTAATTTCAGACAGTTGAAAAAGTGTCAATAAACTCAGAAAACCCAAAAAAATGACTGAGAAAATTTCCTGAGAACACTTTAGAAATTAAATCAATAGATAATTTTTTCCGCTATAAAATCTTACAATCAAAATCTACCCTCTCGTAAGACTAGTCATGACCGGAGAAAAAAAAGTCTTGCTAGATTTTGGGATAAGAAATTACGGATTTCTTCAACAATTTCCCCATTGCATAAGGGTAATAGCTTCGTGTTTCAGTATTCATGCGGGTTCATATCCGTTATCAGATAACATAGGAGGAAACTGTCATGCTAAATGAATCAAAAATAACAATAAATCAAATTAAAAGACATGAAAACACCAGATATATTTTTCATTTTGTGTAATAAGGAACTTGTGCTCAAGAATAGAAAATGCAATAAAAACAACATAAAATGCATTTTAAAGAGAGGAGGGCAGAAGAAGGCAAACCTTTTCGTGGTCTTTTTGATTTTAGGCTTGATACGTCTGAAATAGATTCGAAACATGAGGCAAACAGCATTATTTAAAGGGGCCAAAATATGACTAATGGTCAAATGGTATTACTGGAGACGCACATAATCGCATAAATACTGACTCTTTTTTAGTCTTTCTATAAAATCTATAAAAAAAACAGAACTTGACATTGAAGTTGACATAAATAATGTAAACTAGGAAAATACTTAAGTTACATATTTGAACAATGGGGGATTCGAACTCCCTCCCACGGAGCACAAATCAGCCAAACAAAATTCACTAACTGGAATTTGGAGGTGTCAGTGGGAATGCATGAGAATGAAGCAGCAATGGCAATTCGGAGGAATGACTGAACTGTGGTCACTTGACAGGTCAATTCGGGGCCATAAGTGGTGGCTAAGTGAGCGCTCAGCCGCTTTTCGGCTAACACCTCCATCATCTGAAACAGCCATCTGATTCAATTTTTTTATGACTCTCCGGGACATTATGCCGAGAAAGTATGCTCGATTTAGACTGTTGAATTCAACGAATCGGTAATAAAAAATGACGTAGGATTGAAGTTGCACATAAAAAATGAAGTATGATTGACTTCCATGGTCAACGGAAACCAGAATTTATCCTGAAGCCTGTCCATTGTTTCTCTAAAGTTTAGCCAAACTGAGAAAAAGCAATACTTGGAATTTTTCGATTAAGAGACATGGTGACTCACCTTCAGGTTGCCCGTTTCGAATATGGGTCTAGTCTGGTTGAACTTGAGATTGGGCAGAGGGGCTTCTAGACTCCTCCAGCCTAGTACACTCTCTATTTGGGGCAGATTGGCCCCAAACAACACCCCCTTCATCATTTCACACGCTGGGGCGTAGAGCTGCAGCATGGTCAACAGCCGGATCTAAACACATCATATTCAAGACATCACTCGATAGATTGAAGACACCACTCGATAAGCAGCTAAAAAGCGGGCTTTTTGGATGTTCTATCAAAATGGGAAATTTTCGGTCCTTTCGAAACGTGTTCTGATTTGCATGAGTCTGATCTCTAACGAAACGAAAATGACAAAAACAAAAGACCCTGGCCTAGAAAAAATCAGGAGTCAATAAAACTTCATCACTACTGCGAAAGTTACAGAAACACCACGATAAATATAGCTCTATCACAGAATCTTCGAGTCAACTTCTTACAGACATATTATCGACCGTAATTTTGATAACTGAGTCGCCCTCTTGAATGTATTGCAATAAAACAATTTTGACCCAGCGATGAAGCCAAGATTCGCATCATTTCCAATCCAGAACATATGCCAGTGGTGTTTGGGCGAAGAAAAGTGACTTGAAAAAAACTGAGGCACTTTTGATACTTGGAGAGTATGTTTTTGCTCTTTCACACATGTTCTTTCACGACAAGGCATGAATGAAAAATGAAATATTGGAACGCATGAATGAAAAAAGAAATCATATGCATAGTTTCCCGCACTTTTCCGGGCTCTTTCACAATTTTCCGGGCTCTTTCACAATTTTATGGCATCTTTCCCTCAGCAAGAGCAAAAACATACTCTTCAACAGTTCGAACATAGTTGAAGTTGGCCTCGGGCAAAAGAGCCGCACTCGGGCACTGTGCCCTCAGGCCAGGCTCTTTTTCCGTCGGGCGTCTTTCAATTATGTTCTAACTACTACGAAGAGTAGCTATTTTAATATTTGAAATTTTTTTCAAGAGTAGGCACAATCCAGCCATTCTCTAACACACCAATGAGTGATAAAAGCACATTTGACAACCAAACCAGATGAAGAAACCAATTGTCAGAAGAAAATAAAAACGAAAAAACTCTGAGCTTGATAAACATTTTGCTACCAGATAAAATCAAGATTTCAGGCTACCTGATTTCACATGATTATGACTAGTGTAAAAGTCAACAACACGGTTCCGTTCATGGCTTTTTTGCGATTGAGAGGAGAAATAAAAGACAAAACAAAAAGTCACAAAGTCGTCCTAAAATTTCACATCACAATTTTTTTCAAAGAAAAAATATCAGCTAAATTTCCTTGGAATTCATTTACCTGTAACACTAGAAAAATACAAATGGAATACTATAAATGTTAGTAAAAATTGTTTATTTTGCCACAAAAATGTGCTGCGGCAACTAAGCTGACAAACATAGCCAACAGAGAGTTGTAAAAGAATAAATGAACGCAATAAAAATAGATAGCCTTAAGGCTCTTTGAATTTCTAGAACAATTTAGACTGACACTTTTTTTGATAAAATTAACCCAATGTGAGAAAACTGGATCATAGGTAAACTTTTGATTTCACTGGGATATGTGATAATTAAAAACCATTGTCGAAATTAGAAAGCGATTTTCGTGACCTTTACACACTTGCTATTAGATGAGGGAGTTTCCTTTTTTTAACGAAGGGAGAGATCTGAATTTAAAAAGAACTCAAAAGTCAAACAGCGACAAAGTAACTTACAACGTGAACAAACTTTAAGATTTTTTTTGGAAAAAAACATCGCGACCTATACAAGAGTCTGAACTACGTTCATCGACAATCAAAAATGAGACTTTTTTAGCCGTCTGTCTCGATTTGCATAAATTAAGTTTGAGGAGAACACGCCAATTAAGACAACTGCCAGGGTTGAGTTCGCAGAAACAAAAATTAAGCAGCAGTATGTAAGCTGGCAATAACTGAGTAGATATAGTTGGGCCTAAAAAATTGTTGTCGTTAAAAAATTTGGGCTATCAAATATTTTGAAACTAATTTCGAAAATCTACGTCCTCCGAAAACTCACACAAGCGTGTAGAAAACATTTCGCAATCAAAAAACTCAATACGAGTTGACTGAGCCAATATCCTAATAGCCGAAGACTTTTCTACCAAAAAAGCAAAACAGCCAACAGACAGTTGGAAAAGAGTCATTGAACGCAAAGAAACAAAAAAATACTGATTTGTTTTTTAAATTTATATTTTAGAATTTCAACGAGTAAAATAATTGGCCTTAAAGCTCTTTAAATTTCCAGTACAACTCATGATTGACACTTTTTTGATGAAACTAAGCGAATTTGAGAAATATGGATCAATAGGTAAATTTATTATTTCGCTGGGAAATGCGATAATTAAAATGCATTTTCGAAATTAGATGTCAATCACGTGTCCTTTACACTTTCGCTGTCCAAAGGAAATGAACTAAACTTCAAAAAATCAAAACTCAAACCGAGTAAACTTGAGCCAGAACAATTTTTAAGAGTTAGTAAATTTACAATCAACATTAAAATAAACTTATAATATAATATTTATTCAACTTACAGACATGCTCAAAATACATTTGTTAATGACGAGATCAGAATTGACTAAATGATTTGAATGATTTTGTAAAAAAAAAATTCAACCTGAAAAAAATTTATGTCCTGATTAATAACACTTGTGAATCGCAAGCGTAAGAACTACAAAACAATATCGATAATAGCTAATGATTTAGATAGATTGTTGAGTTACCTTAGTGAGTCGGGTGAGCACAGTTCGTTTGAGGTCACGACAGGCATGGGCGCAGATGAACTCACACAAGGTCAATGTAGGTAGACTCTGAAGCAATAAAAAAAGTTGTTGATAATTATAACGCTTAGAAAATTATATACATGCAATGCATATAAGCATATACAATTTCAACTTAAGGTCCTTTAAAAGCCAATAAAAACTAAATAATCTATATAGACCTTACCAAGACCATTCATCCACGAGGGAAAAGACCAACATACAAACTGATTAGAAAATTATAAACAAATATTCATTATTCTTCTGAGCTGGCATATTCAGAACATAGCCAACAGACAAGAATGAATGCAAGGGCAATGAAACAACGAAAACTAGACTTGTCTTTTGAAAAAAAAACGTCAATTTTTGAATTTTGAAGAAAAAAATATATGGTGTCAAAGCTCTTCGAACTTCGACAATAATTTCTGATTGACATATGCATAATAATATTAAGTAGATGAAATGTTCATGACCTATACACTTTAGCTGTTCGATAGTGGATTTTGTCTTCCTTTTAACAAAGGAAATGAACTGAACTAGAATAGAATTCAAAAGTCAAACGGCAAAAAAAATCTAATTTGAGCGCGAACAAATTTTAGGACTATTTCCTGAAAAAAAATCATCGCGACCTATATAAGAGTCTTCACGACGTTTATTAACACTGAAAAAAGGCAATAAACTTGCACCGGTATGTGTGACTAATGATAACTAACCGTGAGTCGGAAATTATTCCTGTCCAGCTCATTGACCACATACAACAGACTAGACACCAGTGTCCTTGAGTTGCATCTGAACTGGTCCGAGGTTATGTCCAGACCTGGGAGGAGATCTGTCATGGCCTTGGATCCCACTGCTGTGGTGTAGTCTGGTCCGATGGAGTAGGAGGCGTAGTCTATGTCCGACAAGGGATAGGGAAGACTGGATCGGAACACAGCTGAAATTGATGACAAATTGATGTGAGTTCTTAATTCGATAGCTAAAAATTCCGCAAAAAACAAGTAAAGCTCTCCTTGTGCGATGACGTTATGGTTGTTTTAAGCAAAATCTGTGATAAAAATAAGAATATTATAGAAATCAACAGTTAATGAGGCCCTATTTTTGGTTAACGAGAGCGTAAATTTCGAGACATCAGCAACTTCCCAAAACAATCTTTTGCGCCAAAAATACCCTATAAAATTTCATTTGTATATCCTTTTTTAAAAAGTGTTTTCTAAATATAAATTAAATGAAGTCAGTTGAACTTCCTGAACGAACGAAATAATAAATTCAAAGTATCAAAAAATTAAATAAAATGTATCTAACTACAAGATGAACATTGGAGATAAAAAATTTAAAAGGATAAGCGACAAAGCCAGCTGACACGCAGAAGCGTACCCTATGTCATAGGTAAATTCCTGAACTAACCAAAATAATAAATAATTTCCAAAAGTCTCTTAATAATAAAACCTTTAAAGCATGCGGTGGCGAAATGGAGCAGGTTTAGCTTGGAGTCCACTTTGGACTTGTGGATGTACTGGGCTATCTTGGACACCAGGATGCCAACCATCAGACTTCCCCACACGCCACACTTGTCCAGTATGACTTGAGACGTCTAAGAAGAGAAAAATATACTTTAAATCAACATCATTAGCATATTATCTCATTTCAACGCCCAGAACCAAGCATACGTTAACTAAAGCTGTAATTGCTCAAACTCGGGATAAATTAACACAATTCTTTTGATTATGAAAACCTTTGGACTGTTTTTGAGAATTTCACTTGTAAATAAGCCACTTCAAAATACAGCCACATAAATTTTGTAATCTAAAGAACCCACCTCTTTATCGCCTAGTCTGGATCTGGTAGCCTTTTTCCAGTCCTTGATTACGTCGCTGCTTCTGAAGAGGATGTCAATGGCGTCACTCCACACTCTGTTGGCCTCTCTAAAGTTGCCCTGGTGCAAGTAGAGGTTGCCCAGTTCATGAAGGGCCTGCACCTGACACCCGGTTTCTTTCTTCGCCGAGAGCAGATCTGCAGAAAAGGACAAAACACATCCTTCATTTATATCAAAAGTCTTGAAACAACAGAAAAAAACTGTTCAACCAATTTTCGCACTTAAGTCAACAGAACCTTGACGATACTTTAAATCATAATGATACATGAAGAATGAAGTTACTTTAAAATAAAATTGACTACTTACTTCTAAATTAACTATGCCAGCTTTCTTGTCAAAACTTTTGACGAAACAGATATACTGGTATAACATTTCCCTAGCATTCTTCAGTTGAATAAAATATCCTCAGTTTTATACTTATAACGTGAAATGACTAACAAAACACCTATTTAGAGCATTAAAACACGCACCGGATGCATGTTGGTATGCCTTGATGACAGTAGCCAGTTGGTTGGGAGAGATGGCACAGAACTGGACCTCCTCCAGTCTCTGGAACCGGACTCCCTTCACCTCCTGCGGCACAGGGGTGGGCACATAAACTGGGTTTTCATCTATCCTCACTTGCTGGCTCTCACTTCGAGTCAGTCCAGACTGGCCGGCTGGGTCTTTGGCACCACCTAAGAAAAAGTTTTCTTTACCTATCACCCGTATGCTCTTTTGACCTCAGTTTTGAAAATTTGGCCAAAACAACGTCTTTTTAGTGCTTTAGGAGAATCAATTTGGTCGACCTAAAAAAAGGTCGTCAAGATTTTCGAAAAATTTTTGAAAATCCGCCGCCCCCCCTCGAGAAAATCCTAGATCCGCCCCTGGTACCGAGAAAAAGATTATTCAGCCCTATTGAAGAAAAACTCAATGATTAAGCACATGCGAACATTGTCCCTAGTAACGATTTTTCTCCATCCCTTGGCAATTGATGAAATAGTTAAAGAGATCGGAAAAGAACTCAGAGATCAAAAGTTAATGAGATTTTAAGATCTGAGTTTTCAATATGATATATGACAGGGGCGAATTTTCTCCTCGATCTCAGCTAGATGATTCCGCTGCCATTTTAGTGTGGTTGCTATTGATACAATATCGCTCTATTTTAGAAAAAAGTTATTATGTCTAGTAGAAGCACAAAAAAATAACACAATAAATTAGATTCATCAATAACTCAAGGTCATCTGCAACTGAGCTGAATCATTGGAGCTAAATGATGTCGCGCCATGTAAATGTGTCTTCAAAAATGTCTATACGACCAACAAGAGTGATTTTTTCCCAGACATACCAAGATGGTGTCCTGCCATGTAGAGTGCGAGTAGTCGCCTGGCGTGTCTCAGTGCGTGGGAGAGGAACTGGGAGTGGTCCATGGCCCTGCCCACTTCAGCAACACTCTCCTCTATGTCCAGGGGCACGCTGGCCACCTGCAGGGCACGCACAGGTGAGGGAGCCTGAAAAAAAACGGTGAGATGAACAACCCATTTTGAATGAAAAGAAACGTGAAATACATGTGAAATGGATGAACGAATTGAGGTGAAAAAAAGAAACGGAATATTTTTTAGTTTTTGTGAAAATCTGGATGAGCAAATTAAAAAGAGCAAATAATTATTAACTATTTGTTCTGTTTTGGATGAAAAATCTTCATAAATACGTAAATTATGAGTTTTTCTTGAATTTGTCGAATTTTGACAATAAGTTTTCCCATTTTCTGTTTTCAATTAAATGATTTACACATATTTTCAAGAAATAACAAGCAACAATATTTAGGTTTGAGGACAAAGCAGAAAATGGTTATGTTTGATTTATATTATTCTAAGCCACAAAAATAGATAGTTTACTCTATAGCTACGATATTTGTGTACGTCTTGTATCGAAAAAGTTTAAAGAAACAATTCTTTTTAGGAAAACGCAGCTTTCGATCTAACCTGAACATTCGCTATCTGTCTCAGTTGCATTCTGTTCGTGTTTTCATCTTCGCCCGGAGGCAAGTTCACTCGGAACACAGGCGACTCGTACTTCTCCGAGTACACCTGTTGTCGCGAGAGGGCGGTGGGGGCGAACGAGGGCTGGGGGATGTCTGGCCCATTGTGGTCCAGCACTCTCTGGATCACTTGGTGCTGGGAGAATATCAGGAGAGGGGAGACTTGCTCCACAAATCGACAGCTAGATGGAAATAACAGAATGTTATTAGCACCAAAATAGACTCATCAAGAATGCTCTCTGAGAACATTCACATAGTTTACTTAGAAGAATGTCTAAAATATTTGAAATTTGATCAATGTATTACTGTTCTCGAAGTTTAAAAAACACTGCTTGACAAAGTCCAAAAACAATCAAAAATTTATTGCAAGAGATTTTTATTAAGAAATAATAATATAAAGGCAAAGCAATTTGTCTTTAAGAAGAAACTTCTGTTTGTCAACTAGAATCAATGCAAAAATGCCTTCAAGATATCCAATTTCGACTTTGGTTGACCTTACTTGGTAATGGCGTTTATCTTGAATGCCAAGTCTGTCATGGTCTCCCATTGTTTGTTGAAGAACAACAGCTCCAGAGTCCTCAGGAATATCCTGTAAGCGAAGCGGGCATCAAATAGAGTGAGGTCGTCCGCTATCTTTTCGAAGGACAGTTTGGATCCGCCCACTTCGTCCTCTTGAGTGCCAAACACACTGCTTTCCATAGTTCTCTTGGGCTTCTAGAACATTCAATGACGTCAAAAATTAATATGATCGCGAAAGAACGAATTAATTTATGAGACACTTAGGGCAAATTTTATAAGAAATCATAAATCATTTCAGCTACTAGTTTTGAAATACAGTGAACAACTACCTATGAAAACAATCTTTTGATTTTTTATGATAACAGTAGATAAAAAAAACTACATTAAAACAATCTATTGATGATGAGAGGGAAAATTCCTTTATTGATATAAAAATTCCTTAATTATATCAGATGATGATATACTTTTTCATCGACAACAAGAGCAAAGCCAGAACTAGAAAATGCCTTTAAGAAACAATTGCCAAAAAATTATGGTACTACCAACGCACAAACGTCAATTACATTTATAGTCACTATTTTTCTACCAGCATTGCTTCAAAACTGTTATAGCTCTTGCACGCTTCCACAATGCATGCGTAAACTAATTTCTACGATTTTATCAACCTAATATATTGCCCATACCCTGTTATGATTTTTCATTCTACATTTTTTTTCCAAAAGCGGTAAGACTAGATGAGCTGAATAGCTCTTTTGAGGACTCTAAATGCATGTGATTAAAAAAAATTGTTATAACGATTATTGTGAGACATACATCTGAATTGAAGAATCCAAATATCTAAACATACCTTGTCCTTAGCGAATATCTGGTCCAGCTGTAGTTGCATGTCCACACATACAGAGTGAAGAGCCAAAGACACCTGGACAAAGACCGGAGCAGCACAGCTCCTCAGAGTGTCCATTGTGAGGATGGAGGTGTACTTGGAGGAGCAGATGAGCGCAGACAGACATTGGTAGATGTTCCAGAGCATCTTGATGTTGTTCTGAGCCAGGATCCATAGACCACCACGCTCCGCCAGATTCTGAAAAGTGAGAGGTGAAAAAAATGAAACGACTGAAAAGATAATTGCATCGCTATGATTAAGTGTTAGTGCCAACTCTTACTCAAAATCTAGCTTAAGGTATGCCAGAACCGAATTAACTTTGGCTTCAATATTGATACCACGTGAAAATTTTCATACAAAGCAGTGAGTTTTGTTTGAAAAAAAAAACTGTTGCGATCTGCAAATAAACTCCAGATGTTGGGGCCAAAATTCATAATGGACTATCGATACACAGGCTAAACAGCCTTCCAGAGTTACTCAGTGATTAGTAAAGCGTAATTAATATACAAAAACAATCTGTAGCTCGGATTTTTTTTGAGCAACGCGCTTTAAGATGCGATACCTTATAATTTATTTCAGTATGTTCTGTCTTATCAATAGCAAAGATGGGTAAATTCACTTACGACACTACGTGAGAAAGCGAGGAACATACTCTCCAGTTCCGCCTTCACTTGCTTCGCCGTCAGCTTCTCAGGCACTGCAACTGAAACACAAAAATACAAAATTAGTTTTAAAAGACAGTGACCAAAAGGGTGGGCGAAAAAATTACATTTTGAAAAACTGCCTATAATCAGCAGAACATCATCTGAGTCAAGCATATTCGGAATGGGTATGGGAATTTTTAAAAAGAATATCGAAAAGTTTTGTCGAATTTCTAGCAGTCATGCTTTACCAGCTCGTTATGGTTTACCAGCATTGGCGCCAGCAGGATTCTTCTTTCCACCCTTCTTGTTGCCACCAATTCCCCCCTTGACCCCATTAGATCCAGTTGTTCCAGCAGGCAAGGCTCTTCCGTCGGACACATCTGAAACACGAAACAATTCATAACTCGAAATAGCAAAGGTATTCGTAGCAGCTGTGTTTAAAGAGCAAGCTACAACGATAACTGACAAGAAACAACAACTCACAAAAAAAAACATAATTGTTTATCTTGTACGTTACTAACGATTTTGAGTCCGACAAAGGCGCAAATCTCCGAGAAAATTGACGCTTTCGGGGAAAAAATCATACAAAACCTTACTCATCTTTGGCAATTTAAAAATCATTTTACTGAGAGACAAAGAATACTTTCGAACCACCAGTTATACGACAATAAATATGCCAATTTTATCGGAAAAAAAACACTGAATAGATTTCAAAAAGAACTATCTATTCTACAAAAAAGCGAAGCTGAGCTTCGTACTACTCGCAATCCAAAAATGATTGACCACGACTAAAAGTAAATGAAAAAAAAAATCAAAAATTAATTAAAAAAACCTTAAAAAATGGTTTTTGCCAAGAAAATTATAAAAATTCAAAAAAGCTCAAAAAATTCTGAACAAAACTAACTGCACTAATAAAAACTGTACAAGGAGGATTGGGAATGCTAGGAAAAATCGGAGCTTCAAAAAAAAAGTTCTGCGAGAACTATGCCGACAAAAATAAGCTGACAGACAAACATCTAAAGTAGCCTGAAATTTTCAGTTATCAATAAAAAAAAAAAAAAATCCCCACTGGAATCAAACACCCGGAATTTGTCGTCTCAGTGTAAAGCCCTGAACGTGCCGACTGCCCTCTATCGTCAAACACGGTGTTTTTGATTATGAAAGTTTAATAATATAAGCAAGAAAAATCATAAAAAACCTTATAAAAAAAGGGTTTTTGCCAAGAAAATTATAAAAATTCAAAAAAGCTCAACAAATTCTGAACAAAACTACCTGCACTAATAAAAACTGTACAAGGAGGATTTTCAATTCTAGAAAAAATCCTAACTTCAGAAAAAAAATTCTGCGAGAACTATGCCGACAAAAATAAGCAGACAGACAAACATCTTAAATAGCCGGAAATTTTCAGTTAGCAAAAAAACAGATCCCCACTGGAATCAAACACCAGGAATTTTTCGTCTCAGTGCAAAGCTCTGAATGTGCCGATTGCCCTCTATCGTGAAACACAACGTTTTTGATTATGAAAGTTTTGAAATATAAGCAAAAAAATGAGAAAATGCTATTAACAAGCTATGTAAACAACCAAGTCATATATTTTGCGGATGTTAGTTCCAAATTGATTGCCTCAATTCGACTTAAAACCTTTCCGTCAAAATACTTAGTGAGAAAATCAGAAAGTGACTGAATAAAAACACCTCGGAATCATACGGGTAAAAGGGTAACTTTCGTCGAACGTGGGAACAACAAAGATAAACGGTAAAATTTCATGTTTTACTAAAAATGAATTCCAAAAGAAAAATGACGTTTTAAAGTGAAACAAAGGATCTCGCAGGCTACATTATCAGTGTGGCCAGGGTGTCTCAAACTGCTTGCATTGACGGCAATCAACAAAAATGAATAAGAGACTTAGATTTCCAAAACAGCTTTTTTCTCCTTTTTGACAACTTATAGCGTTAAGTTTTCAAAGTATGTATTCTGAAAATCTTGCTTCAAAATATTAAATTCAAAATAAATTTTTATGGAAATAGAGAAGAAGTTCGGTGAAGACTTTGTGGCACTGATACTGATTTTTTCTTACTGATATGGAATTGATGGCAATGACAGATAACGCTGCGCACTGACACCGTGGAAACCATGAATACGCTTTCAGAATATCAAACGAGACTTCTGCTATTAGCTAAATTTGTGTCTGATTGTCTTTTTTGTAAAACCGAAACAATTTGTTGATTGTGTTGACCAAAATTAAGACCAATAAGAGTTTGATTTGACACCACACTTCACCCCGTATGATTTTCCTTCGAAGTACCAACAATCAGGCGGAAAAAACAGCAAAAACAAGCTACGTCGCAGTTCCTTCCAATCATTTTCGTGTTGTGAGCAAAAACTAAACGGATATACAGTAAATGAAAAAATTCATGTCTTGGCAGCCAGCACCTTAACTCAGTATTTTGGCCATTCTTTGTACAAAATAAATTGATTGATTAAAATTCGTCTATAATTATTCGGTAGGCTATCAAACGAATCTTTGATTCTGTTAGACAAGAAAACCGTCTAACAAAGAAAACAAGATTTGTGCCACAGGCCTCTGGACTACAACAAAATAGCCAACAGACAGTTGGAAAAACAAAAGAAACGCAAAAAAATTCGAAAAAAAAACACTGATTTTGGTTTTGTAAAATCCCAACTTTTGAATTTCAAATAAACGAGTAAACGCCTTAGATACATTTCGCATATCGCAACGTTTTTTGTAGACTAAGATAGCATGCATCAGTTCAATTTAGAATGATTTCTAATGCCGATTAAGTCTCGCTTAACC
This sequence comes from Symsagittifera roscoffensis, assembly GCF_963678635.1. NCBI lineage: Eukaryota > Metazoa > Xenacoelomorpha > Acoela > Convolutidae > Symsagittifera > Symsagittifera roscoffensis. Next base: position 74,129,560 of record NC_087063.1, on the reverse strand, counting down.
GTTAATAGCAAGTAATATATAGCCCTTTAATTATCCCAAATTGACAATCTTTAAACCCCAAATTAAAAAAAGGACCACAGGTGAAATACCTTTTTACACTTGAGCTCAGAACAACAATATTTCGAATGATATCTAAAAATATGTCGAAATCGCTAGTTAAAAAATCGAACATTGCCAAACTTTGTTGGGATACGAAAGAGGCTCACTTTGATATAGTTTTGTCAATAATTGACTAGGTAGTTTTTGATATAAAAAATTCCGTCAAAAACTGCTAGTTAAACAGTCAAAATAAGTCTGGAGAAAAAAACCACTACCTAGCACAAATACTCCGTCACTTTCTTCGAAAGTTAGAAAAACAAAAATCAAACAGCAAACAAAATTTGAGCGTCAACAAACCTGAAGACATTTTCTGGAAAAAAAAACATCGCATCCCATATTTAACTCTTCAATATGTTCATAGAGTCCTGAAAACATGGCCAATAAAGAGCTGGAAAAGATTCAAGAAACGCAAGGATAACAGAAAAAGAAACTGACATTTTTTTTGATAAATATTCAACTTTCGAATATCAAAGTAAAAACATGGCCTTAATGCTCTTTGAATTTCAATACGAATTCATGATTGACCGATTTTGGTAAAATTAAAACAATTTGAGATAACTGAACCCATTGGCAAACTTTTGATTCCGTTGGAAAACCAAGAAATTAAAATGTACTTTCAATACTGGATATCGTACTCGTTTTTGGCGCCATTTCAACGTTCCTATTTGGAGAGCACAAATTACCTAACTTTTAGTAGATAATTTTGAATTGAACTCAAAGAGTGCATATATAACTAAGTGCATTCATAAATGCATTAAAATGGATGAATGCGCATCTGTAGTTATTAGAGCATTTTATAAAGTTTTCCTGGAAAAAAAAATAACCAAGACCTATATAAGAGTCTTCACTGCGTTCAATGACTCTTAAACAAATAATGACAACCGATTCAGTTGTTGCCTACATTCATTTCCCATTTATCAGCGGCACATTTTTTCAACTTTAGAAACTCCTTGACGCAGATTTCTTTGAAATTGACGTATTCACTGCTTTTTAGGTTGTTTTAGCAAATAACAAAGCTGAAACAAATCAAGAAACGAATAGCAATGGAGTTTTGAAAACTTTGGTGACATACTAGAGCGGTTAGGAAATTTCCACGCCTGAGATAATTTTTAACGTTTTGTTTTCCTTTATATCTTCTCGCATAAACCTGAAAAAACCCGAATCTGAATTATACCACTGACCAACAGACATAGACATCCGCTTAGGGGGAGGGGGCACTGGCATCATGGGTGGTGGGGGTCCCGCACTGTCACTGTCATCCGATCTGATGGACCTCGGAGAGTCCCCCCTCTCGTCCACTCCTTGACCTTGAGGGGCATCAATGGATCCTAGAAATTTTAAACTCATCTCAGATGTGTGTTAAAGATTAGCACCTATTCTGATTTCGTGCATCCATTCTGATAGCTGAAAAAAATTCACGAAGAATTGGTAAATATGTGCTACAATAAAACGAATTTGAAGTGTATAACTGATTTGACTGTATAACCAACTGGCCTTGTTTCAGTTGCAAAACAAAAGAAACGACAATTTCATGACCAGTAATAAAAGAATAAGGGGCCGGGGACGCCTCTCCCCCTTCAGGAACACGACCCCCAGGGAAAACCAAAGGCTACCGCCTTTCTTATACTTCAAAAAACGCAATTTTGGCATGTTCTGTTTAAAATTCGCCTCTGGCGGAGAACATTTTGACAACATGGTCTTTATACTGTTTTCAGAGAGCTCGGAATATCAATTTGGCCTACCTACATACAGGTCGACCTAAATACCAAGAAAAACCTAAATCAACCTATGAGTTAAATCTAGATCCCGGTCTGTTGATATGTTGATGAGCATAAAAGAAAATCAGCCAAAATATTTACCTCTCTGAGTGTTGTTGGCATTTGTGGGCACTTGAAGGGGATCTTCTGGCGGCTCTGTGTTTCCGTTAAGTTCCTTGTCGTTTGAGTCAATTTCTGAAAGTTTTTTTAAATTTGGCTACTAATTTTACTATTTCATTTTTAAACGACAAAGATAATTTCGAATATCTTTTAACGTTCTCTTTCAGATTTTAAGCCTATTGAAATCGTGAAATTTTCAAATGTCTGAAATTATTTCGAAAAAAGTTTCATAATATTTCTCAATTCGAAAACAAAATAGAGCTGAATAAGAAACATTTGCATCAAAAAACGTCTGTTAATTGCATTTCTGATCATTTTGCGTTTGCCCCCCCCCCCTCCCCTTATAAATGCCCTGAAATGCCATCTCACCTCCAATGACAAGTCTGGATGCCAAATACAACACAGTACTATGTGTATGAGTGGAGTCCCCTCCGTCTCTCTGCTCCCCCCTAGAGGTGCTTCCCCCTCCCGCTGAGGCACCCGGCCATCCGACAACAATGCGACCGGCAGAGTCAAGCGTGAACAAGTCTATGTCCAGGAAGGATACTCTGAAAACAGACTCAATATGTTGTTCTGCTTTAACCATTTCCCGCTCCTAAAGTGCGCCCGAATAAGAGTATAAAGACAGTTCGTCATTGGATTCATATAGCATGGAGATCATCAAAAGCACAAACAGAACAAAAAAATCAAGTATTACATCAAATCTTCAACTGCCAACAAAAAAAAACTGTCAACAACACTCAAAGCCTTCTACAATTTACTGCTTCAAAATAACACAATCTAATATATTTTTCTTGATCGTAAAGTAAACACATGATATAGTACTGGAGATGAACAACTTACCTGCTGGCTGTATCAACACTCTCAAACACTTTGAACAAGGTCAGTTTTTTCATCAGACTCGAGAACACACACACTCCATGCAGAGCATTCAGCTGAAACACAATAGAAAAGTAAAATTAAATTTTGCGCTGAAACAGTCTGTATTTCTATAACTTCCCCAAAAACTTTTGGTGACTGAATTACAAATGTAAATCAATAAAAATCTTCATTTGGAGGAACACTGAGAAGTTCTTTTTTGAGAGCGCACCATGATATATGCTCACAGGTTAAGGAACTAAGGCAACAAGTGCAAAAAAAACAATTCCAAATAAATTTGAAAATGATCGCAACTATAAATTTCCCTAAGAGCTCAAAACAACTCGGAACAAGAAAAAGAGTACGCGGTGCGAGAGGTAAAAAAAATGCACCTATTGGACCAACCGTAAAGTTGCAAGCAATAGACCAAAAAAACTACTCATTTTTACTCATTTAATTACTCGTTACGAAAGTCTGAAGAACAAGCTTTCATTTCTGGAAAACTAAGAAAACTGGGACGCTCATATTTGTTGCAACTGCATAGAGTTGTTTATTGTTAACCAGCATCTGTACAATAAGTGGCAAAAATTGTCAGCCAAATATTTGGAAATTTCAATAAAAATCTCAAAAACATAAGGTTTGAAAGTTTCATGTGCTTAATCCAAACACAAATCTCTAAAGCGCATAGTGTTCTAAATTTGAACACACAGGCGAAGCAGAGCTTCACACTTTTTGCGATAAATCACAAAAAAAAGCATGGCAAGCTAGCCGACAGAAAAATTAGACGAAAGCCTTTAAGACCAGGAAATTGTTTGAAAAAAGACGAGCGAAATAAATCTACCAAAATGTTTATATGCTTGTCTCTATTTGTCAAAAAATTTCCCGTCAATTTCCATGGCTGAATAAGAGTTGAAACAAAAAATTTAAAGTGGTACCTAATCCGACAAAAAATGAGTAGACGCCCGTTGAGTTGAAAAAAGCTTTGTCATTAAAGATTTTGAGCAACAACACGTATAAAAACCCATTTTTTAAAAAGTTTTTTATGCCCAGAAACGCGCACACGAACAATAAAAAAATGCTTTTCGCACAAAGCAATCTGAGATGAATATGCCAGTATAAAAACAGTCCAGAACCTTTGAAGCCGAATACAGTTTTGGCGAAAAAACAAAAAAGAAAAAAATAGTTTATTTACAATCGAATAAACACAAATTTCAAACAAATGCAAATTAAGAAGTATGCATGCTCAAAGAACATCTGTCGACCAGATAACCCATCATATAATCCGCCAATTGTTGCCCCGGATAATTCTAAGATTTTGTTGACTAAGTAAGTGGTTTACTTGAAAAGTTCGGGTTTGATAACCTTTGAGTAATCAAATAGTAATTCAGATAAGGCTGCTCATATCAGTGCAAACTACTGAATGCTGCGACGGCCTTTTAAGTTCTACACAGAGGCGAAGCCATGCTTCGCACCAATTGCGATATAATACAAAACAGCCACTAAATCGGAAAAAACGAATGAAAAAAGTATCAAAAATTCAAACCAAGACAATAGAAGGTAAAAAGAGAATTAGCAGAAAACTTACCAAGCTAAAAACAAGCCATAAATACTTGAGAGAAAACCCTTTAAGCCAAAAAAAATTATAAAGAAAAGACTTTAAAACTATTAAAAAGTTTCTATCCCCCATTCCATTCAACACATACACGAACACAATTTTATGCGATCATTTAGCAAAAAAAACTGAGGCCAAAAAGCCGATACAAAATAGGCCAAAACTTATTTTGAACTGAGAAGGAAAAAGGAAAAAAACTTAAAAAATGAAATTTAGAAAAAAGACTTCAAAATTGATAAAAATTTGTTCAAATCCCATCGTTTTGTTACACACACGCGCAATTTTTTTTGTTTATTAAAAGCGTAATATAAGGCCAATAAGGCGAAATAATATAGGTCGAAACTTACTTAACCGAGAAAAAAGAAAAGTATCAAAATTTTACACAGGCGAAGATGCGCTTCGCAAACACAAGCAAAAATATGACCGATAACGCTGCGACGCATTAGCAGAAACAGTCAATTTGAAAAAAAAGTTTACCAATTGCACATGCCTCAATTTAAAGAGCGGACGCAATTTAGCTAGTATACGAAAAAGTTCATTAAGATATCTGATCCTTCCCAGGTTCGACCCTCCTATTTTGTTGCGGGTCTCCTCCCTACCTCTACGCTACAGATCCATGATACCTTGAAGCTAGTATCAGGGCAAAACCCAAAATGTTCTGACTGCCTTTTAAGGTCTATGGAGCAGTAATAACTTGATAAAAATGTTATTAAAAATAAAATGGACTTTTTTTTTCCAAATTTGACATTTTTGTGGAAATCATCAACCCACACGCCATATAAAACTCAAAGTGATAAATTTTACTCCTAGTAAGAAATCAATTATGACAAATAAGCTTCCTTCAACCAATTTGGAACGATTTCTAAAACGGATTTAATCTCCGCCTACGAGTTAATCGCGCGAAATGTATCGCGCATTAATTTTCCCAAATTGACCAAAATGGCAATTTTTAAACCCTCATAACTCTACAAAAAATGATCACAGGTGAAATATCTTTTCAAATTAAAGCTCAGGACAACAATACCTTTTGAATGAGACAAACAGTTTCCGTGAAAATTGGCTAGTTAAAAAGTCGAAATTTTTCTGAAGAAAAAAACCACCCCGAGCACAATTATTCCGTTACTTTCGTTAGGAAATTCGGAACAATAACAGTTGATGTTAATATCCTTCGCATTGGCTGTACTTAATAGCTGATCATTGATCAAATGAACACTTTCAAAATGAATACATTTTATTGCAATAACATAAGCGTCGCAACAATATTTGCGACTTAGTTTGGAAAAAAAGATAGTTCCTACTATAACACAAGCTATGCTTGTGTAATAAAATGTAACTAAAACAAATAAAACAAGTTGATAAACCTACAATTAACATAAACAGCAAAATTCTAAAAGGACCTATATCGAAAAGCTAACATGCTCAAAATATGTCTGTTGCAGTTTTCAACCGCGAGACTACTGCTGCAGTTCACAGTGGAACGGGCTGAAAATGGAAATCTTGAACTTGGAATCATCCTGTGGAAAAAGTTGTTTACGGGAACAAGTCTAGTGCCCCATGACAATACCTTTGCTTATCAGCCACAGTTATCAAAATCAATTACCTCAAGTTTATAGGATCAGTTTAACTAACTCAGATAAAGTTCTGAACAATTTTTTTCACTCCAAACTCAAGTAGAGTGGGGTGCTTTTATAATTCCTAAATAGGTTTTGTCCGAATGTTTTAAATCATTGCTGAATTTTGTTTTACCCTAACGTCTTAATAAACAAATTGATCACTTCTTAGAGCGTGTTTTTGATCCCACCATTTGAAAAATGGGGAGGAACTTTGGATTCTGGTGTGTTTTAGTTTGTATTTTTTTTTAAATTTCCACGCAAAATTAGGTACCACAAATAATTTTTTTACAGGGCTGAGTGATTATGATATAATAAGGACCTTCCAGTCGTGATTCGAACGAAATTTTAAAATTTAGAAAAAAATTCCCAGTGTCGATAAAAACCTGTTTGAAATTATTGATTTTTGTTCTAATTTCGAGTTATAAATTGAGCGTCCAGGCTTGCGTATTTGTGTGTGTTTTGTTCAAGCCGTGAAAAATTTGTTTTACTCCAGCAAAGTTAGTTTTTGAGTTTTTCAGTGTCATTTTGGAAGTCAAAAAAGTCACACCACACAGAAAAAACTACACGACTTTGAAAAAAAGTTTTTTTTTGGATGGTGGAAAAATTCTGTGCTACTTGCACTGTAACCGTCTATCCTTCTTTCATTTTTTTCATACTTTCCATCACGAGTAAACACTCTTTAAGCGGCTAACTCTCTGAAGAATAGAACAACCGATATATAACATAACACGTACTTTATATGGTGTGGTGGGGGATGATTTTCACAAAAATCTCATTTTTAAACAAAAATTCATTTCATTTTATTACATTTAGTTTGTTAAAGGTTATTACTGCTCAATAGACCTTAAAAGACAGTCGGAACATTCAGAGCTGCGCCCTGATACGAGCAGTCTTGTTATAGGTAATGTTTTTAGCATTTCAAAAACCAGCTGATGTTAATAACGGATGTTTGAGTTATTAATTGTTGCTTGTAACAATGCACATGCTGGAAAACTTTTGCGTAACCTCATAAAGCTGCATAAAATGTATTTTTTTTTTTCATGTGAAATCCTTTCAATTTGAATTTCTGCCAACCTGTTGCCCTAGACCTTCACCTTGAGTGTCTTGTAGGTGGAAAAATAATTATTCATATTGGTTGTATAGTAAAAAATTGGTATTTAGTATTGTAAAATGACATTTTTAGTATCATTTAAATTATAAATGGATGTAAATTATAAATGGATGCGATGCAGAAGAGGCTCACATCGACATTCTCAGCAAACGAGTAGTTGTAGAGTATATTTTGATTGACTAAGTGGAGCCAAAAATAACTAAATGGAGGGATAAAATTATGGATCCAAACTGAGCAAAAATTGGCATTTCAATTTAACCTGAAAGCAATTTTTATTAACGTTCTTTTTTAACGTCCTTTTTGTCTACTGTCAAACCAATATCATTTTATCCGTAAATTTAAATCAGCACTGCATCTTTTCAATTAGATCATTGGATACTCATTATTCAGAATATTTTATTCAAGTTAGGAAAAATATGAGTTTAAAATGGAAACCCAAAATCAATCTCTGGATCTTCTTCTTCGGCTTTGCTATTGAAATTTTCAACATGTTCATTTACATCCCAGTAATTCTCCATAACTCCACCTTCAGGCGGTGGGAACAGAAAGTCATCCTGGCAAGTCGATGAACTGCAAATACACGAGTCAATTACGTCATACTCGTGCATCGATTCATATGCATTCGGCGCTCCAGGCCAACACTCGACCTTGACCTTCGCCCTTCGGAACTCCTTGGCATCACAACAGGAGCAATCTTTGTACTTGGCGCCTTCTATATGAATAGTCGAGGTTGCGCAGACCCCAAAACATGCAGAAGTCACAATTGGATCCACAGTTCGACATAAAGCTCCGTCAACATATATCTGATCAAGATGAACCGGTTTATAGACTGGGTTGCAACCTTGCGTTGGAAACTTGGCACAACCTCCACAACAAGAGAACTCATCATTGCTCCAGACTTCGTCCTCTCGACAGGGAATGTAGTCGCACATCACTCTCTCGCAAGGATCATCGGGAGATTCTACAGGCACTACGTCACGACAAAACCCGCATGTTTTACTGCACTGATCTCGCATTATATCTCGCACCCGGCTGTAATCGTCACAGTAGCCCAGAGATTGCCAATGTTCACAGTCTTCAGGTTTCATCTTGTCCTTGCAAGGCGTCTCGTCCCCAGAAACTCTTCCGTGACCTCCCAAGTTAGGTTCAGGGGGTGCAGGAGGGTCGACTTCGCTGTCGGATCTTCCATGACCCTCTATTGAATACCGCAGAGGCACGGGTGGAGGAGGCACTCCTGAAGGTGTCCCAACGTCTCCTCCGCAGGAATCACCAAAGCAATACTGAAGACTTGGTAGAACTGCCAAACTTGACCAGAGAAGGATCGAGAAACTTAGATGTAAATACATAAGTCCAGCCACTGTCGGATACAATTCAAATCCAAAGAATATTTAACTGTATTCGGACTGAATAATGGGTTTCAACATTTAAAATTTAACGGGTAGCAATAAATTATTGAAGCAGACTAAGTTGCAAAAATTTCAGTTGCAAAAAATGATTGAATTATAGAGGTGCAAAAAGTTAGGACAGACAAATTTTATTAAACATAGCTAACAGACAATTGGAATCACCAAGACATATAGAGAGTTGCAAAGAGTTCGGACAGACAGAAATAATTAAAAAGAGCAATCGGCCAGTTGTGAGCACTTTTTGCATGCAAATTTAAATTTTTAGTTGACATTGAGACATATAGAGAGTTGCAAAAAGTTCGGACAGACAGAATTAATTAAAAAGAGCAACTGTCTAGACATCAACGAAAATTAAAACTGAAATAAACATAACGTCGGAAGTTCATAAAGCAGAGTTACGGGGTCTACTTAACAATCCCCCTTTCGAAGGGAAAGAGATCGTTAATAATATTACTTGCATTGAAATTTCGACCAATTAGAATGCAGCAAAATTCGAGTTTACATACAATGCTCTGGTGCAAATTTACTGTTTTTAATTACAGGGGTGGAGATTCTTTAGTAGATTCAATAAGGGGGAGATTGTTAAGTAGATCCGAGTTTCGCTCCAAACCTATAACCACGGCGTTCAATTGCATCCGAAGCGTCGAAATAATTTATAGTAAAATCTGGATGTTCATTGCAGTCTTTAAAAATTAGGCTAGCATGATCATCGGATAATCGACGATCTCGCATTTTGAATTTGGTCTGACAAAAAATTCAAGGTTGTTCGGCTTCAGATTTTGCATGCAAAAGACCGTCAAAAAGCACTGATTGTTCATTTTAATTAATTCCGTCTGTCCGAACTTTTTGCTACTAATTATACTTTCGGTTTGAAAAATTAGCTTTTGCATGCAAAAACTGCCTGAAAAAAGTCATTTGCTCTTTTTAATTATTTTTGCCTGTCCGAACTTTTTGCTACTAATTATATATATAATTAGTAGCAAAAAGTTCGGACAGACAGAATTAATTAAAATGAGCATTCAGTGCTTTTCGACGCTTTTTTGCATGCAAAATCTGAAGCCGAACAACCTTGAATTTTTTGTCAGACCAAATTCAAAATGCAAGGTCGTCGATTCTCCGATGATTATACTAGCCTAATTTTTAAATTTTGCGATAAAATTCCAGATTTTACTTTAAAAAAGTTAGCAAATTTAGTTCGAAAAATTTAAATCTACCGTTTATGATGTTTTAAAAGTCGAATATCAAGGAGTCATTTTCAATAACAAAAAATAACAGATCAGACCGCCCGAAAAAAGCAAACGGAATTGAAGCTGATCAAATCATTCATAATTTGGAAACTTATTGCAGAAAAAGATAAGCCTGTTCCGTTTGCTTTTTTCGGGCGGTCTGATCTGTTATTTTTTGTTATTGAAAATGACTCCTTGAAACCCTGAGCAAAATTTTTCCTGTTTCAAGGTTTACCATTCGAAGCTTCGAATGTAATTGCCCTTTGTGGTTATAGGTTTTGAGTGAAAACTCTGCTCTATGAACTTTCGACGCCATGCTTATTTCGATTTTGGTTTCCGTTGCTGTCTAGACAGTTGCTCTTTTTAATTAATTCTGTATGTCCGAACTTTTGCAACTTTCTATAATAAGTTCTCCGATAAATTTGTTAAAAGCTATTCAAACTCAAATTTGCATGCAAAAGTTGCTCCAAATTGGCAGATTGCTCTTTTAAATTATTTTGGCTGGCCAAACTTTTTGCTACTAATTATAGTTTTTATGAAAATGGGCGAATTGGTCGTCTCAATTAATTCTGTCTATCCGATCGTTTGGTTTCTTTCATTTAAATCGAACAGATCCGGATACAAATCTTTAATAGAAATAGGAAGTGAAATATTCAATCACATTAATACGCCACACAGGGAAGGATTTATAGGGGGGGGGGGTCCGCCCTCCCCTCAGGGATTCGAACTCCTACCGACCCAAAGGGTCCCCCTTTGTACTATTTTGAGATATCCATTTTTAATGACGAACCCTAAAATCTTTCTAAAGGCGCATTGGGCGCCAATATATACTAATTTTTAGGGGGGAGCGCGCGCCGAAAATATGCGATTTTTTGGTCCAAAATTTTCAAGAAGTGCATAACGCTTTTTTGGCCTGTTTTTCAAAAAAATCTTTTTAGTCTTTTTAGTACTTTAGGAGAGCTCGGAAAAATAATTTGGTCGACCTAAAAAAATAGATCGACAACAAAATTTTTGAAAATTGTTTGAAATTCTGCCCCCCTCCCCACCCCTGATTCTACACTCTGCCCTCTTCACCAGCGCAGTTCGAGGGGGGGGGGTGTAGTTAGTCAACTGACCTGGCTTCTCCAAGGGTACTCCTCGAAAGACACCTTCCTCAGCCGTCTCCTTCTCTGGTGAGTTCTGAAGATGACTGGCAAGTTGTTCTCCAACTTAGCCAGGGCCGGCTCGTCCGCCTCCAGTCTCGATGCCCTCTCTACTTCATTCATCGGCGGCAGATACTTCCGATAGTGCACCAACAGCTAGAAAATAACAGTTCTAGTTAAACAGGTTATCAGAGGTTTTAATAACTAATAAACGATTGGAATATATAAATCGTCTTGTCCAGTATATTCACGTTTTATCGTTCACAAAAAAAGTAAAGTAAATTCCCGTACTTGCAAGAAATGGCGTGCAATCGATTTACAGAGATAATGAAAAAATAGTCTAAAAACATCGACTTCAACTAAAACCAAAGCTAAAACAAGGATAGCCAGTTACTGTGCAAGTAGCACAGAATGTTCCGACCAAAGTCTTAAAAAAATACTTATAAGTTTTCTCAAAATGGTGTCGTTTTTTCTGCATGTTGTGATAAAAAAATTGGAACGAAAAAATAGAACTTAGGCATATTTGAGAGTCATAGTAAAATAGATCATTCGAAAACAGCTTTTGAAGAAAAATGAACAGAATTTTTCGGAAAATTTTTCAATTTTCAAATATTTTACTTCCCAAAATTGCGCTTAAAAACTCTAAAAAATCTTTTCGTCAGTAAAACTAAGTTTTCACGGCCTAAATTAAGGTTAAATAAGCTATTTCAATTACTAACTACCTTACTAATTAGCTCGAAATTAGACCAAAAATTTCAAGCTGGTTTTTCTCAACACTGTTTTCACTCGTGTCGAGAAAAAACGGTGTGAAATTTTTGATTTTTGGTCTAATTTCGAGCTAATTAGTAGAATATTTGAAATTGCAATAGCTTATTTAAGCTTAATTCAAGCCGTGAAAACTTAGTTTTACTCAGATAATGGTAGTGTTTGGAGTTTTTTAGCGCAATTTTGGGAATCAAAAATTTAAAAACACAAAAAATTGTCCGCAAAAAAGTTTGAAAAAAATTGAAATTTTTCTTTCAATTTTTTTTCTCGTTTTTCTGGTCATTTTTCTTCAAAAACTGTTTTTCAATTGAATTATTTTACTATGGCTCTCAAATATGCCTAAGTTCTATTTTTTCGTTTAGATTTTTTTATCACAACATGAAAAATAAACGACACCAATTTGAGAAATTATTTTGTATTTTTCAAGACTGTGGTCGGAACACTCTGTGCTACTTGCACAGTAACCGGCTATCTTTGTATTTATACAATTTTTATACCTATTTTTATACTCATTCACTACAGTTTTATCATTTTCAAAATCTTGACAAAAGTGGCACAAAAAATTTGAGGTTTGACCAGAACGCAAAGAAAAGAGTCACTTTAATGGGAATACTTTGTAAAGAAACATTACATTTTAAAATAATGCATGGTTTAAAAACAGCAAAAACATTGAAGTAACAATATCATTAAATTAAAACATTCGAAAGTTTTCTCTTCGTGATCGCGGGAAAACGTTGAATATAAAAAATCTTTAAAGGATCCCCATGAAATTATTGGTTTCAGCTAGGAACTCTCCTCAAGAGACTGTAGCTAACTGCAGCATTGTTACGGAGATTCTAATGAGTACAAAACTTTGCCGAAATTTAGAAGTAACTTCAACAAAATTTAAGCAAAAGCCAGCATTAAGTTAGGTCGAAAAAGTTTTTACGGTACAAAAATTGATTTTCTACGGCCAACAAAATCAAATAAAACAAACTTCGTTGTTTTGATGATAAATTTTAGTATCCTGCGAAAATCCATATAATCAGTGTTTTACACCGTAAAAACTGTTGAAATCTATTGTAAATCAATTTACTTAGCAAACAAGAACCGTAAATCGATTTTTATACTATATGATATCTGTATTAAAATCAATTTAAATCGATTTCAATCTCAAGTTCGTCAATCAGCGCAGGTTGAATTAATCAAAATTTGTGCTCTGTAAAATCAAACAGATCTCGTTAATTTGAATCGAACAAAAACTCCTTTCCAACTACAACTACAATCAAAGTATTAGATTAAACAGAAAAAGGTACGTTTTTTAAAGGAGATTTAGATTAACAGAGGTCGGAGTTTTTTATAAGAGTTTAAATTGATTTGTAAGTTCGTGCGTCAGACTAGTTATTCGCGAGTGTCAAAAAAAATTAAACAATAAGTAGTATTCTTGGAAGTTTCGAGAAAATGACGGATTTTTTTTTTTAAATCTCGGCGTATTTCTTGTTCAGACTGATTTGGACTTTGAAAATATTTTGAAAGTCTCGTTAAAACATCATCTGAAAAAAATATACGGAGGGGCCCCAAACGAAACAAATATTTCAGTTTCGATCAAGTTTTGTCAAACTTTGGGATTTGAACATTGTCAATTTGAGGCTAACTACCCCAAACAAATTGAAACTCGAGCAACCAATGATGAAACTTAAGCTAGGCCTACAAATGCTCATAAGACTTTGAGTATAAAAGAAAAAAGACTGCTTCTATCAGGTCAAAACTGAATGTTCCAACTGCTCTTTAAATCTCTTTTATATGTTTGGCTCATGATTTTTTCAACATTCATGAGCATTAAAAGATTTCGATTCTTTTTTTCAAAAAATCTTCCTACCATGCTATATCAAGTACCAAAACTTAACTTTGCATCTCTATGCATTACTCGGATCAAGTGGTTTACCTGATTTAAAATGTAATGAATTCTAAACGGGTTAAATCGCTGGCTACGCAATGCATCAAAAGAAAATTTACACAGAAGCGAAGCTGTGCTTCGCAAACACTAACGCGAACACGAAAAAAGTAAGAATTGTAGAAAAAAGCCTCGAATTAGTAAAACTTGGCTTTGTATTGGCTTCGAACCTGCGACCTCAAGAATTGGAGTCACACGCTCTGCCCTCTCGGCCATGAACGCTTAACGATCGGCAAACACTAGTCACAAATAAAGTAGCTACAAAGGTAATAAATTGCCAATGCAATGCAGCAAAAGTGGCAGTAAATACAAATAGACACAGTTTTGCAAGTAAAAAATTGGAATATAACAAATTGAAGGAATCCACACTAACTTTGCATTAATAAATTGGAAAGCATAAAGCCACATTATGTATAAATTATGCATTTCAAAAATTACGAGATATATTGAAATAGAAAATTTCTGAAATCGAGTTTTTATTATTGTTATGTTGTTTGTAACAAATAGCTTCCTTCGGTTCCTTTGCATCAAATGTGTTAATGCAAATACATTAACTGTGCTAACTTGCATCAACTATGTTAAGTTATTACGATTCGAATGTCAAAGCACATGCTATCAAAAAACCGTAACGGTGCCACCAAAGCAGCGCCAACATTTGCGAATTAGATAAGAAAAAAACAATAGTGGCAGTATAACACTAACGCTCACAAACGTTCGTTCGTGTAAATATTAGGCTTGAAATAATTATTCCAAATTGGCCACAATAGCAATTTTCAAACACCCATAAAACTGCAGAAAAATGGACGCCTTTGAAACATCTTTTTTAACTTAGATTTCAAGGCGTCAATAATTTTCAGACTTATAAAAAAACCCTCAAAAAATGCGAGTTAAAAAATTGAAAGTTTTCTGGAGACAACCAGTCTGAGCACAAACAATCCGTCACTTGCTTCGAAACTCGAGACAACCGAATATTACTTTAAATATTTTCGAATTTCGACAATCAAAAAAGAATGATATTCTTATATAAAACTAAATCATTTTGCAAAACCTGGACCAAAAGATAATTTTTCATTCCGATGATAATTCAAAAACTCAAGTCCACTTTTGAAAGTACAGCTCGTTTTTCAACTTAATGATCGGAGAGCGTAGATTGCCTTAAAACTGCCAAAACAAATCACAATGTGATGTCAACAGGGAAGCAAAGTCAAACAGACAAAATAAAAAACTTAAATAGACAAATGTTAAACAGACAAAATAAAAATAAAAAACACGACCTAAAACAGTTAATTATTACTCAAAATCAGATTCAGTCAATGATTACACATGAAAAGAGTTTAAAACAATGGTCGACGCTGAAAAAAAAAATTCAAAGCTCCTACCTTGTTTTTCCGTCGCACTCTCGCCTTTGCCTCGGCCGCCATCTCCGCTTTGGTCCTGTCGGTGTTACTCGCAGCTGCGGTTGAGGGAACAGCCGCCACCTCGGGTACTTGCAGTGCCGCACTCGCTTCTCCGCCGCCTCCGGAAGTGGGGTTCCCTTTCACAGCTTCGCCAGCGGAACCTAAAATAGACGATGAGCTGAATTAGCTTGCTATGGGTCTGATATGAGGTCCGATAGTAAATTTACAATGATTGTAGTGTAATAAATGGAGGACTGTTATGCAAGAGAGACTGATGATCTGACGTACAGCTAACACGAGTTATAATCTTACTGCATAACTTAATTTGTTATATCTAAAGATTCCCATTAAACTCAAGTGAAAATTTTTTCGTGTTTTGGCTTAGAACCTGAGACCTCGAGAATTGGAGTCACACGCTCTGCCTTCTCGGCCATGAACGCTTAATTATCGCTGGAGAAATATATAAATTCCTCCTGTGATAAAACTCGTACGACCATGAAGTTGTGTGTATACTAGTGCGCATATGAATATGATGAGTGTAATGGGCTTAAAAATTTTGTTCAAATAATTGTAAAAAAAGGGCCCAAAAAGGCTAACAGAACGAATTCAGGAACTTTTATGTGTCCTTTCCAGTTTGTTTTCATTGCATGACTAGAAGTAAACACGCGCATCTTTTTTTTTTAGAAAACTCGAAATCAAAATTAGTTTCACTTTGAATTAGAGCCCCTAAAACCGACGTTACTGAAACTTTCTAAAGCACTGCGCTAAAAAAATAGATAGGGTTTACAATTTTTTTCAAAAATAGCTTTTCGCAGTTAGAAATCTGTGTAAAACTGCAACGATAAAAAAATTAAACTTTTCATGTTTTTTCTTGTCTATTGAGTGACAGCTGAAAGGGATTTAAAATGATTACTTGTCTCTATCTGACGTTTTAGTAGTGCCTGATTCTGCAGAGAAAAAGAGCCGAAGCCTTCGTTCAACTAAGTGGTCAGAAGAATATCAAAAACAACGCACTAACCTTCGGTATCGGCAGATCCAGTTGCTTTCATCGTCGCAAGGCCTGGGTGGATCTCGGAAACAACGGCACCGTACTTCTTGTCCTGATCGCCCCCGGTGGCTAAGCCGACGGACCCCATGGCAGGCGCACCAGCTGCACCTAGTCTACCCTTCACTTTGCTGGGGTTCAGCTGGTCTTGACGCCTGAAATCGACAGACACATTACTAACTATCTCATAAACCAAAAATTGGTTGTCAAATAATCAAAGATCAATCAACACGAAAGCATTTATCATTCTCTATTTATATATATAACTATTGGTTTACATCATTTATGAAAACAATTTTGGAGAAGAACGCCTAAAGACAACTCCCAGTACAAAAACATGGAAATTGCAAACATCTAAGTGAAATAATTAACTTTTTCTAGCAGTTCCCAGACAGTTGAAATCGAACTGCCTCGCCAACTAAGAAACTAAATCTAATTTAACCAGAAACTTCTGTCAGCTTCATGAGAAAATAGTATTGGAACAAAATTTACTTATTTAAGCAATCCTATTTGGTTCAATATATGGTGCTAACAGACAGTTGGAAACGTGTTTTTCAGTTAGTTAAATCTCTTTGAATTTCAAAAGTTTTTAAGGTGGACACTTTTTTGATGAAAAAACCCAATTTCAGAAATCACAATTTTTTGGCGGCCGTTGCACATTTGTCATTGAATAGCGCATTGTGTCTTTCATTAGAAAATGAATTTGAGGTGAATTCCAACAAAGACCAAAACTCAAACAAAAAATTTTTGGCGCGAATAACTTAAATTTTTTTTCTGAAATAGCACCACAATGTTAATAAATGAAAATCAACTTCATTCACTGATTGTTAGAAAAACTCTTTCAGAAACCGCCTAGACATGATAAAAATAACCAATTCTGGCTGGCAACTGAAATTCTTTTAACATCAAATCAGCAATATTTCTTTAATCATTGCTCACAAAATTAGTTAAGAAATGCAGGGTAATTATTTCATCGGTTAAAAAACTACCAAAACGAGTACTTTGAGGTTCATTATGAGAACAGATGTTACGTCTCCGAAACACTATTTTTTGATAGCATAAAACTTATTTGTTTAATGGGTTCGTTTAAAAACTAGTCAGAATGAAAAAACACCCCAAGCATTTATATTACAGACTCCCTACGAAAGTCAGAACAATAATCAATCTTTGGTCTAATTGGAAGATCAACATTATCTAGTTTATTTCTAAAAATTTTCGTTTTTTTAGCATTACCTAAATTTTTTTTATATATGGTAATCAAAGCGTTGCGAGGATCATTGCAGCAGGATTCGAGGATTCTTGCTTGAACATCAATTGTAGAAAAATATGTAATGACATCACCAATACTTCTGAGCGCTCAAACTTATGCTATTTGGCAAGAGTTCTAAATTATTTAAGTAAATAGTGACTATTCTCATGACAGAAGGACTGAATGTGCAAAAATGACATTAAATTAGCCAAACTGACTATTTGCAGTTTGTCACTGAATTTCTTTCGAATTTTTGAATACTGAATTCTAATTGGCTAATATCGTTTTCGGGCATTCGGTACTTCGGCCACTAGAGTTTCCCTAATTAACTTGATATAGATATCATGCATTGCACACTAACTTTTTCAATACTACAAACGCTCTAAAACATTAGTACAAAATTAGCAGAAATTTTCATGATAAAGAATAATAATACAGAAAGAAATGAGTCTAGTAGACCTTTTCCACTTTTTATCGTGTTTTTCACGATCTTCGCTTCCATTCGTTGTCGAGCTAAAAAAAATCAAAAAAAAACAATAAATGCTCATAAGAGTGACCAGCTTCTTATGAAAATGAAGAGGTCGTTTTGACCAAAACTTTTCGAAAGAAAATTATTTAGAAAACAGAGCCCGAAGCTAATACACGCAAAAATCAAATACTTACACAAAGGTGAAAAGCTTACAACTAGCAATATAACACAACTTGCAATTATCGAGCAATATCGAGCCGCATAAAAATTGAAAAAAACGCAAAAAAATAACAGCCAAAATTTATATACATTTTGATGATTCAACTGAATTTGATGAAAAATTGTTGCACAACACAAGGCCAGCTTTAAACTAGCATTAAAAAAACATAACCGATCGGTAAGTATGCAGACAAAGCGTCGGTACACCCCCGTTGTGCTGAGAAAAATGATTATAAAAAAGTCCAAAAGTTAATTTGGCCATTAATTTGAGTTGATTTGCAACATAATTTTTCCAATATTATAATGATTAGGAGGACCAGTTGCCAGGAACTAAGTCCAAACCAAGTAAGACAAAATATCCAGAAGAACTATCATATGCCAAAAAAAGCTGCCAAAAAACTATCATATTTTCAGTTTTTTTAAACAGCAGAAACGCTTGGTGAGTACTTTAAAAACAATATCTTAAATTAATTAAATCTGATTATACTTGAACAGCAAATGAAAAATACAATAAGCAGAGCAAGAGGAAAGTAGGAAGTTTACTGGAAACAAGTAACGAAATAAAATAAATTTGACAATTTTTTAAAAAAAAACACTGAAAGCAAAATATGAAAATTTTCAAAGGTGTTTTTTATCTGATAGCATGATAAAAATTGAGGGTATAATAAGCTGAAAAGCAACTGAAAAAATTTCAGTTTAAAAAAATGCATCTATTACCTACAATGCAAGCACTAGCTTATGTAGGCAAAACAAGTAAGATGCACATTTGTAATTCTTCCATTTCGAACTTCCTTCTAAATGTACTTTCTATCGAAAAATAGTAACGGGAAAACTGTTGCATCCAGTTGCAACACCCTTGCTTCACGCAAGAGTAAAAAGATATTTTAAAAGATTTGGGAAAAAAAGGAATAAAAATATCTGTTTTGAAATATAAAAACGTTAGCATTCGAATCTCCAACCGGGCATTAATTGGCTTCGGTATCGTTCAACCCTACAAACAATTAGTTTATAAATTCCTACAAACAATAATCAAACCCAGAGTCAACACAGAGACGAAGCTGAGCTTTGCGCCACTTGCGATACAACAAGTAAAAGAATCAAACAGCTTGATCTTAAAAAATTATGAACAATGAAATTGAAGGAGCTAGAAAAACAAACATAGCTAACTGACAGTTGGAAAAGAGAAATGAACGCAAGTAAACAGAAAAAAAACACTGACTTTGTTGAAAAATCTCAACTTTCGAATTTCAAAGTAAAAAATAGATGCCCTTTAAACTTTTTGAAGTTCTAGAACAATTTATGATTGGCGCTTTTTTGGTAAAATTAACCCACCTTGAGAAAATGGATCGATAGGTAAAATTTCTATTCCGCTGGAAATCCAAAAATTAAATTCCACTTTCGAAACTAGAAATCGTTCACGTTTTTTCGCGCGATTTTCACGATTGTATTTGGAGAGTGCTATTTACGTAACTTTCAGCAGATGATTTTCAATTGACCTCAAAAAGTGAATATATACCTAAGTGCTTGCATAAATGCATTAAAGGCACAAGGAAGCTTTAAAATAAAGAAAATATACAAAAACAAAAAAAGCCGAAATAATGCCCGGTCGGAGATTCGAATAGTAGCGTTCGCTAACAGTTTCATGTTTCAAAACAGATATTTTTAATCCTGTTTTTTCCAAATCTTTTCAAATACAAAGGAAGCTTTAAAAGAAAGGACAATACAAATCAAGTAAAAAAATCTTTGAGGGAAAAAATATGAAGTCATTTAATAAGGCCTTCTTGTTCAAATTCGGGTTATTTTTTTTTAGCAAAAGTTGTTAAATTATCGCTTTTGTTTATGTTCAAACAAAAAAACTTCTCACAATACTCTAATGCATTCTGAACTATGACAAAAAGTTATGGCTTTGACGCATCTATCTATGCCATGGCCAACTAGGTACTGAATAAGAGAAAAAAAATGGATATACGCCCTAATTAAAAAGCCTACCCAGAGACGAAGCTGAGCTTTGCGCCACTTGCGATACAACAAGTAAAAGAATCAAACAGCATGAACCTCAAAAATTATGACTCGGAACGATGAAATTGATGGAGCTAGAAAAACAAAACAGCCAATTGACAGTTGGAAAAAAGTAATGAACGCAAGTAAACAGAAAAAAAAATACTGACTTTGTCGAAAAATCTCAACTTTCGAATTTCGAAGTAAAAAAATAGATGCCCTTTAAACTTTTTGAAGTTCTAGAACAATTTATAATTGGCGCTTTTCTGGTAAAATAAACACACCTTGAGAAATTGATTCGAAAGGTAAAATTTCTATTCCGCCTGAAATCCAAAAATTAAATTCAACTTTCGAAACTAGAAATCGTTCACGTTTTTTCGCGCGATTCCACGATCGTATTTGGAGAATGCTATTTACGTAACTTTCAGCAGATGATTTTCAATTGACCTCAAAAAGTGAATATATACCTAAGTGCTTGCATAAATGCATTAAAACGTATGAATGCACATTTTCAGTTTTTTGAGCATTTTAAGGCTTTTTCCCGAAACAAAAAAATCACCAAGACCTATATAAGAGTTTGGACTACGTTCAATACTCTTAAAAAAACTAAGAATTGAAAAAATAAGTTTTTTTCCTGATTAAAATTGTTTAGGTTTTCTACAGTTTCTTTCGGAATTCATTTTGAGCACTCGAAAAAAGAGTGCCAGACTATTATTGGTCAAAAAAATTCACCAAAAATTTGTATGAAACAACATTTAAGGTAAAAAAAGCCGGCAAAAGTTAAGCCGTCAGCCAAAAAGCTGAAAATCAACCAAAATTTTTCAATAAATTTTTTTGGAAAAAACTTCAATCACTAACCGCATAGTGTCCCCAAGTGATACAAATGGCCACATAGTGTCCACAAATGCTATATATGTAGTGAAGACAAAGTATACAAAACTCAAAAACTAAACCGGCAGAGTTTAAGTCGACAACCATATAGCAGAAAACTTGCAATACAGCACAAACAAAGCGGGAAAAACTAGCAGACAGAAATTGATGAGACCAAAGCCGCTACCTCAAAGAAAACGTTTTCAAAATATCGAGAAAAGCTAAATTTACCACTAGATATTTCGTATCTTTCAATAATTAGCCTGAAATAAAGTTCATTTAAACAAATAACATGCCAAACAAGACAACTGAAAGTTTACCTTGCATCTAGCAAAACTTAAAAAGCAGTAGAAAGCCGACAATGCTAATGTGAGCATAACAACCGCATGTGTAATAATTCCCTGCACATTAACGACGAACCAAAATTTTCGAAAATTTTTCAAAAAACCCGGTATGTGACTTGATTACTTCGACTAATGTTATTCAGAAAATAAGAAGACCATTTTCAATGGAACTTTTTTGTTTAATTTACTGAAAAGGAAGTGAGTTTCCGGATAAGCTGAATCTAGTAAAAGAGCGATACGGGATCTAAGTCTATAACAATAAACAGACGGCCGATAGTCTGAAAAAAATCTGATTGTAAAAAAAAAAATCCAGGCCGGATTCAAACCCCTGACTTTTGTCGTCTGAAGCATATGTGTTTTCTCTACGGCAGGTTCGCTGCATGTTTGATTGAATTTGAATTTATTATAAAGCTAGTGGAAATAATTGTAGCCCCTCATTAGAAGTGTTTAAAAAATTAAAATATCCGGCAAGCAAACCAAAAAAACGAGAGGAAGCTCAACAAGCCGACAAAAAATCAATTTAATTCTGAAAACGTTCCCAGCAGTACACATTGCATTAGCAAACAGATTTAGATGTTACAATTGCATCATGATTAAATTGCAACTTCTAAATTGGAGATCTTGTGATTAAATTTTAACGATCCTTTAACTATCAAAAACCATGTAACGATAAAAAAATCCGTCAAAAATTTACAAGATAATATTTTTTGTCTCAATTTTTCCATACTATATCGCGTACAGTGTTTCAGTTTAAAAAAGTTTTCCATCACAAACAAATTTTTTCAGTTTTCTTTCAAACTTCTGTCTCGCCAAAGTTTTCGGCAACATCCTATGCCGACAGACACCTCAAAAATATGTCGAACAAAAAATGTTCAACTCATACATTGTTTAATTCTTTTTAAGAGCAATTGTTTAGACAATGCAAGTCCCGCATTGGCCCTGAAGAAAATTGTTTTAGTAGTTCAGGTGGGCGAACGGTCGTGAAATATCACAACAGTGAGAACTTTTACGGGATGATAGGGTTGAATACATGGGGGAGGTTGCATTTCCATAAGCGACAATTCTTCGGAAATCAATTTTCCAGAATAAAATAAAATTTCATTCGAAATCAATTGATTCAGAAGTGCACAGCAACTCAACAGCGCACGAGAACTTGATATGGAATTTTTGGATTATTAAACTATTGAATCAGATTAAATTGGCGAACTGCCGCCAAACCAAATTCAGTGAAAGCAGCATTTCAAAGCCTTGCTATTTGCATGGTACAACACACCTCTATCTAAGATATTGCGTTGCAACTTCAAAAGTTGGATTCAATGGATTCGATCTGTTACCAAGGTTGCTCAGCTCAGATGAAGTCACATGATCACCACTGAACAAATATGTCGAAAGAGCCCAGATTATTTGCAAAATGATGTCAGAGCAAATTCAGCCACATTCAGATTTTTAGATACCAATTTCTGTCGAAAGAACCTAAAGGATCGAGTACTCAGTTAATTCATATTGTTGTCAATGCCGATTTTTGATATATCACGATAAAATTGTCATTCAACAAAACTTCAGGACAATTTAACTGCGTCCGATCAAATTTTGTAACTTCAATCCCGTTCTGTTTTTAATTTCTCTATCAGAAATGGATAAACAATTATCGAAAGCTTTCGAGTGCAGCATTTGTCTCGAGGTGTTCGAGAACACTTGCATGTTACCATGCGGCCATTCGTACTGTGGGCCCCCAAGAACATGTCTGTCCCGCCTGTTCACCCTCAGAAACCCACCCGAATGCGCCGTCTGCAAGCAGGTTGTTTCAGTCGACATCTCAAACAATGAAACATTGACTCGAAATTTCGATCTCGGCTCAGCAATTCAGGTTCGTTAAAAATGAAAGTGTATAAAAAGAACAATCGACAACAAATTGAAAATAAAAAATCAAAAAAAAAAATTTATTCAGTTGAGACTGAACTGAAAATTTAAATCAATTTGACCAAAAGAATAATGACGAGTATCAGCAGTGACCCAATTTAGAGAAAGTTAGAATTATAATAATTGATTACGTCTTATTATCTCAATTTTTTAAACGGAAATACGTTAGTTTTAAGTTTGTTTTTTGAAGAAAAAAAATTGGATTTAAGGCTATTCAAGCACATGGATCAGGAGCGCAACATTGCCGCAAGGATGAAATTGATTACAAAAGCTTATGTGTTCATCACAACAAGCCGAAGGAGTACATTTGCCTAAGATGCGACCATGAAAACTTCATCTGTCGCGTCTGCTGGAGAAACGATCACCGGGAATCAACCAATCACGAAGTAGTCCATCTCTCTATGATTTTGGATGAATACAATGAGACCAAAGGCCTCTCTCTTTTCCAATATAATCTAACAAAAAAAATAATGTTCGTCCCAATAGAATGCAAAAAAGAATTTTGCAAATAAAAGCTGAAGAGCTCTCGTATATAGGTCCTTTCCGTCGTAGATAAATTGATTCAGTTGTTTTTTTTCTGCATTCTTTCAATGCATACAATTTGTCGAAAAGTGAAACTCAAAAGGTAGCCAAAAACGCAGACATTTTCATGATATCAATCATAAATGCCTCAACTTTGGAAACATAAATACAATGACTGAACTTTTGATTTTCAGGAAGAACAAGATTGCTCGTATCAGGGCAATGCCCTCAATATTACGACTCCCCTTTACTTTGTTTCGGATATTATTAGGCTAAAATCTTTAGTCTGCATGAAAGAGACAAAGTGTTATAAATTGAGACTTGTAGGGAGTTAATAGGACCAATCAGCTTGCCTCAATTCAGTTTGCAATTGTTGTCAATGCGGAACAAATTAGCGCGCTCGAATATTTCGCGCTTACGCAATGAGCATCATTGATAAATTATTTCAAAAATTGCTTAAATTAGTCAACAGTTAGGCCAAATTGGCAATTTTTAAACTCGGAATTTACCAAAATTCATCGCAGTTGAAATATCATTTTACAATTGCGCTCAGTAAAACATCATCTTGATTGGTGCATTTATAATTTACAATGAAAACGAGTATTTCGTTCGCCAATATTGATTGGCCTGAATCAGAAAAAAAACCCCGAGCATAAATATTCCGATACTTTCTTCGAAAAACAAAAAATATAAATCGAGAGTTATGATTGACATTTTTTGGCAGGGGCAAAAATATCAAAAAATCACAAACGTAGCACGGCAAGCTAGCCGACAGAAAATGAGACATACTTCTAACTTATTGATGTTAATCCGGCTTCCTGTGCATAAAAAGGCTATTTTCTGACCTGGTGTTTCTCCAACAAGGAAAGCTAATAGATCCCCACTGCAAAAACTAAAACAAATTTTTGATTTGAGAAGAAAATCAGAAGAAACAATGATAGCGGTTGTTCTTCGAGCAGCACAGGAAATGCCGACCACGACAAAAAGCTGTTTATTTCCAAATTACATCGTTTTTGTTCGTGGTGTGATAAGATGACTTGAAAGAAAGCCTAGAAGTTCAATAACTATAGTAAATTAGGTGGTCTTAAACAACAGATTTCCTCATAAAGTGAACAAGACTGCTCGTATCAGGGCGAAGCCCTGAATGTTCCGACTGCCTTTTAAGGTTTATGGAGCAGTAATAACATTAAAAAATTAAATAAAAGAAAAAATAAAATGAAAATTTTTTTTTCCAAAATTTGAAATTTTTTATGAAAATCATCGCCCCACACGCCATACAAAGTACAAAAGGATAGATTTTGCTCCTTGTAACCAACCAATTATGGCGAATAAGCTTCTTTTAACGATTTCTAAGACGGATTAACTCTCGCTTACGCGTTAATAGCGCGTTAATAACGCGTTAATAGCGCGAAATATATCGCGCGTTAATTGTCCCAAATTGGCCAAAATGGCAAACTTTAGACCCCCGTAACTTTACAAAAAATAATCACAGGTGAAATATCTTTTCAAATTTGAGCTCAGGACAACAATACTTTTCGAATGATAAAAAAAATCCCGTCAAAAATGGCTAGTTAAAAAGTCGAAATTTGTCTGAAGAAAAAAAAACCCGACCCGAGCACAAATATTCCGTTACTTTCGTATCGAAAGTCGGAACAATAAACAAATTTAATTCGGAAATGTTTTCAAATTATTTGCCAGAAACTTTTTTGAGAAAAAACTTATTCTCAAGAAAGCGCTATAAAATGTCTGAAACTTATTCTACTGGAGTAAAACTTCGTTTTTACGGCTGAACTTTAATTATAAGTTTACTATTATGAGCCTATTATAAGCTTGCGCGTTCATTTTATTCGCTCGAAATTTTACAAATCGAAAAATTCAAAAATATATCACTCGACCCTTTCCCAAGATTATTTTTGGCACCTGACTGTGCGTGGAATAGATGTTCCTCACCATTTCAGTGGCTGGAACAATAAATGAAAAATCACTTCCTCATAAAAAACAATTCTTGCTTCTAGGGACTACCGATAATATGTTGCATGCAAATTGGTTGCTTATGCATTCGTTTAACATTTTTTCGTAAATTGATTGCAAAGGGTTGAGAAATTGGAAAAGAGGCAACAACAGAACAAGTAAAAAAATACAAGGAGTCGGTTGAAAAAATATCCACAGCTATTAAAGACGGCGAACATGAGATGAGCCAAGTTTTGAAAGTTGTCGAGGAAGGTCAAAACAAATTGGAAAAAATCAGCGAGGCAAATTCGGGCGACGAAATTCGATTGTCGACTGAGGAAGTATTCGACCAATTGACAGCACAAGTTAAATCTCTGAAAATGATTCGCGATGGTTTAATTCAGAACATAAAATGTTCATTTGATGACGCTGAACATTGTCTGAAGTCATCAATCGACTGCATGAGAGAGCTAACTTTGAACCCGTCTGTCGAACTCGATAGAAATTTGGCAGGAAATTACAAATCTGTAAAAATAACGAAGCAAAAGTATCTGAAAGTCTTTAGCAGTTTCAGTACTGCAAAAAGGTAGTTATAGATTCAAAAGGAAATGTTGTTTGTTTCGGTGAAACAGAAGAGCAACAAACTTCACTGGCTAGGTTCAAATTAGATGGAAATGATTTAGTAGCACAAGGAAAAAACTATAACTGGAACACACGCAAAGATGGCACAACACTGATCGATATTTGCATGGTGTTTGAGTACATTTATCAATTTTGCCAGATGCCTAGAAAATTACACAAACCTAAGACTGGGGACCGGCCTACTAGCATGCGTGTCGCTTAACATGCGGCTGTTAGCGCAACTAGAACCGAGTTTGTTTAATCACATTTTAAAGTATTACTTTAATTGCGCATGCTAAGCGGCACGCATGCAAGACGCTACGCCCCCTAAAAATAATGCAGACTAGTTCCATGATAAACTAATTAAAATAAACTTTATGAAAATTGCAGTCTTTTGGAAGGAATTAACTGAAATCATTTCAAAAAACCAGTTTGAAGTGAACAAAATGATGCAACCAAACAACATTGATGAAAAAATCTTCACTCGATGTGTGCAGTATGTTTGATGAGGGAGACGTGAACAAATGAATAGAATGAATGTTTTCAGGTCTGAGGTTCGATCCGCGCACTAGCGGAGAAATGTTTTCGCAAAAGTTCCGTCATTCTAATTCATTCAAGTATTAGCGAAGGGTGAACAATGTCAACACTCAGGGGCGGATCTAGGATTTTCTCGAGGGGGGGGGGCGGATTTTCAAAAAACTTTCCAAAATTTTGACGACCTTTTTTTTTTTTTTTTAGGTCGACCAAATTGATTTTTCGAGCCCTCCCAAAGCACTGTTTTGCCCCTATTTTGGCAAAATTTTGTGCGCCGCAGGCACATTTTTGAAAAAACAGTCAAAAAAACCGTTTTTGGGCACTTTTTGAAAAGTTTTGACAAAAAAATAGCGTTTTTTTTTGGCGCGCGCTCCCCCTCAAAGTTAGTATATATTGGCGCCAAAGGCGCCTTTAGAAAAATTTTAGGGTCGGTCGGCCAAAAATGGATTTCTGAAAAAGTATCAAAGGGGGGGACCCTTTGGGTCGGCAGGGGTTCGAATCCCTGAGGGGGGGGGGGGGCGTCCGCGCCCCCCCCCCCCCTAAATCCGCCCCTGTCAACACTTATGCAAAAATGTGGTGCAAAATCAAAACAGTTTTGGACTTTCCTTCTTTTGGTGATTTTTAGTTGATCAGTAGACCTGCTAAAAATAATGAGCAGATGATCTAGCGATGATTATTAAGCATCTTCTCTGGTTAATTATTTCATTTTTGTAACAGCTCCAGTTTGTGCCTGAGTGAAAATGAGTGTGCAAAAACCAGCCGAAGTATAAACTAGCCGAATGAAAAAACGTCGGAACATTAGGACACACATCGAATTCTGAATTATTCTTCTGTTATATAATTAGTACGATAATATTACAACTATAATATGTAACATCCCAAATTTTGGCTAGTTTATACTCCAGATGGTGTATATTACGGCGTGCTTATGTACCACCTGAAAACGTATGGTCGACTATCAAATGAAAAAAGTAATCGTCAGATGGGTAAAAAACTAATTAGCAAATTGGTAAACTGAATTTTCGGATGATCAGAGCCTACATACGATAGGAAACTCGAAGGACCAAAATTGTCTAATCAGAATCTTTTGTTGTTCAACATAACATTTTTAATAATTTTTTAGTGATTCTAAAGCAAAAAAGAAATAAAATTACGGCTTGGCATCCCATTTGCACAAAACCAATTGAACTGATATCCCTACCGTATTAACAATTACATCGATTATATCACTGGAAAGAATAGTGTTGAATGTTTCAACAAATTAAACTCCCATTGGAAGACAGGGTAGGCCGCATTACACTCATCTTCCTCCAACCAATTTCTTACCTGGTGAGCCACGAGAATGCATCGTCACACCAGTCCAATGCCTCGGTAGCCTTGCCTTCGGAAATACTTTTGGACACCACCTAGAAGAAAACATTAATTAGACAGAAGCGATGCTGAGCTTCGCACCACTTGCGATACAAAACAAACATTGCCAATAGACAGCTAGAAAAAGTCAATGAACGCTACTAAAAAGAAAAAAATACTGATTTAATTTTTCAATTTACTATTTCGAATTTCCAAAAAAATCGATGGCCTTAAAAATTCATTGAATTTCTAAAACAATTTATGACTTTTTTGATTGAATTAACCCAAATTGAGAAAACTGAATCAATCGATAAAATTTTCTGTAGCAGGGAAATCTGATAATTAATTTCCATTTTCAAAATTAGAAGTCGATCCTGTTTTTCGCGAACTTTACAATTTCCCTGTTTGATAATGGAGTTTGCCTTCCTTTTAACAAAAAAATGAACTTAACTTAAAAAACTATTTTAAGTCAAACCTCGAAAAAAAAATTGGACCTGAACAAATTTTAACTTTTCCTAAAAAAAATTATCACGAGCTAAAAAAGAGTCTGAATTACGTTCAACTACACTAAATTTGCATGTAAAAAAAATTAAAAATCATAAATCACATTCTATATAAAGTATGCATTTTATAAAATTGAGTTATTTATTGAGTTAGAAATTTTCTCAAATCGAGTTTTTTTTATTGTTATATTGTTTGATACAAATAGGTTTTTTGGTTCATTTGATAAGCTAAGAATGCATCAACTGTGTTAACTTATAGCTAAACGAATGGGAAAGCACATGCAATCAAAAAGCCATAAAAGTGCCACCAAAAGTGGCACCTATTGCACTACAACCACTAAAACAGGCTAGTGTAATAATCAGGCAAATAAGAAAAACGATTAAGATTTGAAAAAAAAAATGTTAAATGGAAAAATTCAAGTTCCCGAATAGAAGACACATGCTCTCACAAGTGTAATAAGACTTAAAACGGAGCTTTGAATTACTTGCAAAGCAGAACAAAAAACCATAAGCCAGAATTGGAAAAAGCATTGATGAGAAGAGAATCAAAACTGACTAGTTTTTTTTAAAGAAAACTGCAACTTTGCAACTTTGAAATTTCTAAGTAGAAAAATAGAAAAACCTTAATGCTCTTTGACTTTCAAAATGAACGAATTTACTATTGAAACTTTTTTGATAAAATTAACTAGAGCAATGAGAAAAATTTTAATTCCGCAGCGAAATCTGAAAGTCATTTCAACTTTCGAAACAAGAAGTCGATCACGTTTTTCGTGACCTTAACACTTTGGTAATTGAAGAGCACAATTTACCTAACTTTTAGCAGATGAAATTGAATTGTAATCAAATAGTACAAATATACCTAGAATCATTCAGAGATGCATTTCTCAGCATAAAAGCATTTCTGTAAAAGAAAAGAGCATTTAAAGAGTTTTCTTGACAAAAAAAACGTTAAAAAATTATAAGAGCCTATATGAAAATTTGAAATACGTTCATCGACTCTCAAAAACATAGACAATAGATAATTGGAAAAGAGTCAAGGAACGCAAAGACCTTCAGCCAAATGAACGCATCACCCGCAATACCAAATAAAATTAAAACTGCAAGCTGGTAGACAAAAATTGAGACGAATACCACACAAGTTCAATTTTAAGGAATAGAGACTAAGAAACAAATCTCCAGCTTTAAATCTGCTTTCAGAAAATTTTATTGAGCGGCAACAAAGTCAAAAATTTCTGGGTAGATGCCAATTGAATCAAAAACAAAAACTGTTGTCATGGAAAACTTTGAAATAATAAAGTTTTTAAGCCGTCTCCACTTCTGAAAGGATATAAAAATAAACATATTTTCTACCAAACAACGCAACAGTATGTGACTCAGCCGATAGAACTTAAGCCAAAACCAGTCAAACCAAATAAACCTTTTAAGCAAGAAACTAATAGAGAAATTATACATCAGGGCTAGGTAAAATAAAAATTACAGAAATTAAACAAATCGATTTTCAATTACAGTGGAAGTTGCTTAAATAATAAAAAAAAAACAATTCTGCATTGTGGCAACTAAACCGACAAAAATAAGCAGACGGACAAACGATAAGCCGACAATGTTTTTTTTCCGAACGGGATATTTTTCGAGTTTGGAAAAGAAGCAGCTCCTGGCCGGATTTAAACTCAAAACCTTTTCTGCATTGTTCTACCGCTGGGCCAAGAGTGCCAAACGAGACACGTGGAATTTGAATTTATAATTAGGAAAGCATTCGAAAGGATTCAATGATTGTGTTAGACCACTTGTTTGATTGGAAAAAGTCATTAAGCTGATTTGACTTCACTTGCTAAAAATTGCATGCGTAATGAAAATGAGACGCAAAAATCAAATTGCGAACCTGAACAAGAAACTGAAGGAAGGCAGGCTTCTTTTTGAACTTGCTGATTTCCTTGTAGGCGGCCTTGGCGGGGAGACTGGCCACGTATGCGTGCAATACTATCGGATCCTCAGTTCCGTACAATTCGTCGGATGGTTGGACTAGAAAACAAATTGAGTTTTACCTTTTTTCTCTAATCAATCGAAGAAAAGCATGTATCTAATTATTTTTGATTGATTTAAACTGCATCCACGATTTGATTCAATTAATAGATTCTGATATTATTTGATGAGCATGTTATTATTGATGCCTATTGAGTAAATTGGACTTAAGATACCAGAAAAAAATCTATGTATTTCTCATCTCGTAATTAAATGGGCGGCAATAACGGGCAGGACCAAATTTTTTTAGATAGCAACTGTGACTCACTATTTCTAGACAGTCTCAGCATGTTCGCCTGAAGTGCCCTCAACTCATCGCTCTGGTCCGCATCCCTTTTCTTCCCCCTCCCCCCTCCTGGCTGCTTGGTCACCTCCAGCGCCTTCCGAGGAGCCGCCACACCTCCGATCGTCACATTTCTGGCCGGATCCTTCTCGCGGAGAGTGCCAGCGACACTGCCTTTGTCGGTGTTGTCGTCTCCACCTCCTGTTCCTCCCGCGGCTCCGGAGGCTTCACCACCCGCTGCTCCACTTTGAGCCGCGGCTGCGGGATCTCCAGCCTGGCTCCGTTCTTCGTCTAAGTTGTCGCCTTCTATTTTCGAACCATAAGTTTGCATTAATCTATATGCTCATTATTCTTAAATTTTCCAAAAATGTCTAGAATTTAATATTTTACAGTGATTTGATGAAATGCAGCCAACAGGCAGTTGAAAAAGTGTGAAAAAACTCAAGGTAACTGAGAAAAATGATTTTTTGTTCTCCGTTTCCTCGAGTTTGTTGACACTTTTCCAACCTTTACGCTTGACACTTTTTTGATAAAACTGTTCCAAAGCTGGTATTTATCTTGAAAGCTACCTTCTTTCCCCTCGGCTCCCAGCTGGTCCTGATCCTGGTCCTCGCCATCAGCCTCGTCGCGATGGGATCCTCCGCCTCCGTTCGCACTACCAGCCCCCGCACCCCCTGCGCCGCCTCCGGATCGGGGGGACTCAGCCTGGTGAATCTGAGCGGCTGTTTTCTCCACATTCGTGAGGAGTTTCCTTCCCGTTGAATTTATCTCACGCGCGAGAGGTTTCTGCTTCCAAATTCGCAACAGCTGAAATTGTTCACAATCTAGTGCATCATAAGCTAATTACGTTTCAGATGACACAATTCCCAAATTAAATATTTTAATACCGTGCGATTTGGGAAAATTCCACTTCATGCTGTTTAATAATCATACCATTTGAGAAGTCACAAAAGTAAGGAGAATGCGCAGGTTACGATACCAATAAATTGTATAAACAAGCACAAAAGTTTGCCACCACAATGCCTCTAGTTTCAAATACAAATGATATCAATGTTTTAGAGGCTTTTGTCCATGGATAACAAAAGATGCCTACTCAAAATGTCGTCAAATTATAGAATCTTAACCTAAAGACAAAAAATTTTGGCCATTGAAGCAAATTTCACCCAACGTCGCGTTGGATTCCACAATGCTTTAAGAATTCGGCTTACGTTTTTCGAGTCTTTAAAAAAAGGGACCACAAACCCTAGTGGTAGCACGTAGCATCATTTATAGGAAAACCCACACAAAAAGGAAATTTTTCTAGATTTTTCAGGAAGAAAGTTGAATTTGACATCAGAACAAAAAAAGACAAAACACACTAATTGAAATTTTCGAAATCGAGCGAATTTTAAAAAAAATGTAGAGTGAAAAATGTTTTGAATTCAAATCTCTTCATTCGTGATAATGGCCTTGAGAACTCACCCTTGCGGTATGAAAAGTGATACAGGCTATCATGTGAGAAATACAGTCTGTGATCGACTGCTGTTTCCGAATTCGAAGGTTGGCTGGCAGTTCCGTCAACACAGCGTGGATGCGGAGTAGTATCTGGGCAACTGGCACGGACGGTAGTTTGTTCTGGATCATGGGCACTATGAGGCCATAGGAGAGAACTATGGCCTGGAATGCGAGAGGGGCGTCATTGAGCATGCCAGATAGTTCTATAGCGACCAGCAGTTTCTCACATTCTCGCAATCTCTTCACCTAAAAAATCGAATAATTTTCAAGAAAATCAAAAGAGTTGGAAGTGAAAAATGGAAAATAAGACAAGAATAACCGATTGCTTTATCACAGAATGTTCCAGTCACCGTTTTCTTTGCAAAAAAGGGGTTTTTAAGGAGTATAATGGAAAATTTTTACTTGGTCGATTAGGGGGGGGGGGGGATAATATTATCAAGCAGGACAAACTTGTTGGTTGTATGGCGGTCCCCTGTCACAGATGGTGTTGGAGTAGAGTGTACCATCTCGAATTGCCACGTCCACACTCGTGAACAGGTTGATAAGGAACAGACGCTGGAACACAGGCGAAGACCTGTTCACTGTGCCGATATCCACCCTAAAACATAAAGATACGCACCCTAACTCTTTGAGTTAGGACCGATGGGTATAACTCATAGAGTAATTTCGGATAGGGTACACCGTCTGCTCGTCACGCTATCTTATTTTCGGCCGGATAGATTCGTGCAACTTCTTAGTCTAATACCGATCCTAATCTTACTCTTATACTATCTAGTCTCAGGTTGTTTAACTAGTCTCTGCTAGGCTCAATAGATCTAGGGTATACTGGTTTATTGCGGCTGCTGAAGTACTCGGGAGAGTTCAACTAATTTCTAAGTTAAATTCAAATCTCTCTGGTGCTGAAATTACAAGTAATTTCAGCACTTACAAATAAGTGGATTGTTAGTTAGATGGATCATGATTGGTTAATATTAAATACTTTACATTGGTAAAATATCTAATTTATCCAATCATAAAATGTAGTTTAGATCAGGTTCCACCCATCCGGGTTTTACAGAGTTTTTTTTTTTTTTAGAATAGTCTTTCTGCAATTCAAAAGATGGATGATGGACGTTGGTATTTGGCGAACATCTTATTTCTTCTGGGTTTTCTTATTAGAGAAGTCCCAGATTCAATCGTTGTGTCTTCTCAAGACAACGACTGGGTTTTCGCAACAAACTCAAATCTGATTTCAGAATGGTTGGCTATGTCAGGTTTTTCTGTTTCATTGGTGAGAACTTCTTTGTGTTTGACCTTGTCTGGGAATGGCGTGGAGATTGTGCGTGGAGGGGATGCCTGGTTACTCGGATCTGTACGTATACTTGAACATCGAGGTGGTCATTGGTCTAGTTCAATGAAGTCCTTTTCTGCGAAGTCAAGTCGTACTCTAAATCCTTTGAGTTGTGATTGTGGGCGGCATATTGATTGTAGTTGGCCATTCTTTCTCGAGTGTAGTAGGGTCGTTTTGTCTTTGGTTGTTCGTCCTTGGTGTTGTATTCTGATCTATGTATTGCATAATGTAATTTACATTTTATAAAACTTTTATTAGTTTAATATTTTTTAATTATGATTTTAGTTAGTTGTTTTCACAAAAGCTTTTTGTTTTAGTTCAGTTATTTTGAAGAGTTACTCACCCTTGAGTAGCTCTTATTAAAAATAGGAGTGTGGTCACAAAGCGTGGATGTAGCACGGTGGGTTAGGCCGGCTATAGAGCATGCTCAGGACGTCCTTCCTGGTGGGTTAGGCCAGGAGTGGGAGTATGATTGCATGCGGTTTTTGTGAGAGGTCCTGTTATGTGACAACGTTTTATGTTGGGTTTGTTGTGGTTTTTCTTATGTTTTGTTGGTTGTGTCCTTTTTTCAAAAATCAAATTGTTTGTGGTATGGGTTTGTCTTTCGACTTTTTTGTGTTTTATTATTTCTTTCTTAGACTTTATAATAGTCTTCAAAAGAATAAATTATCCAGTTTTAAACTGGGTTAATCCGGTTTGGGTACCGTTGGTTTCCTTTTCTTAGTCATGCTGTTATGCTATGTGTTGTGGTGTTTAGTAAGCTGCATTGGTTA
The DNA here is from genome assembly GCF_963678635.1 of Symsagittifera roscoffensis. Lineage (NCBI taxonomy): Eukaryota > Metazoa > Xenacoelomorpha > Acoela > Convolutidae > Symsagittifera > Symsagittifera roscoffensis. The sequence goes on along the minus strand of NC_087063.1, from coordinate 74,095,028 downwards.
GTTTTGTTTAGTATATAATTCCTTTCCAACCGGGTTAAAGGAAAGTTTGAACGTGTTATCTTGTGTTAGAGTTATCGAGTGTGAAAGCTTGAAACTGAAATTCATTATTTTAAACAATTCTTCGTGGGCGAGCTGTGCGAGTTTGGATAGAATTCTTGTGCGAGTGAATGAAAATAGCAAAAGGTTAGTACTGTATTTGCTTCTTATTAATTTACTACATAGAATTTTAATTTTACTGCTAGTTGTTGGGGGAAATTAAGTTACAAATTTTCATCATTATTAGATTTACTGCTTGTGGGGGAAAAATTTATAAATTAATTTACTGCATTGGTATTATATTTATTTAATTGTTGGTGCAAAAATTTAATAGGGTTTTAAACAGTTTTGAAGAAGTTTGCTATTTTTTATTTTTCTTTTGTGAATTTTTCAGATGATCTAGGATGAAGGCTAAAATTCTAAAGAAAACATGGATAAAGAATGGTGAGTTTCTAATATTTAAATTAGTTAGTAATATGTATAATTCATACTTACCTGTTAGTCGTCGGGGAAGAAACCGTGGGGGAAGATGTCGTGGATGAGATCTGAAGTTGTTAGTAATTTGGCTAAGATGCGGATGATATTTTTAGTTTGAAGCAGTGGCCAAAGCAATTGAAGTGCCTTAATGGTGGTTAGTTCTTCAGTGCCAACTGCAAATTCATAAGGTGTGTTTTGGATTAGATTATATAATTTGTGGTTGAATTTAGTGTTATGGATGAATTCTAAAATGGGGATTTCTATAGGTTGTACAAACTCGTGTGGGATGAGGAAGGGTCGGGATTCTTCTGCGTTGAAGGTCTTGGTGATGGGACAAAAGATATACATTTGGGTTATGGGATCATAATTTCGAAGAATACCATGAAGGTTAGTATCTTTAATGCAATATGTGAAGTTAAGAAAGAATGGTGAGGTGTATTTGGAATTGATGAATTGAAAACGATGGTGTGGTTGTCTGGAGGGAGTGTGTAGGTCAAAGTGATTTTGGATGAAACGATAATAAGTATATGTGTGTGTTTGTTTAGTGCGCAACATAATATCGTGTGAGCAGTGCAAATCTCTTTCATGTGGTGCAAGGAAATGAAAGGTTAGTGAAAATATTTGGAAGCGTTCTTTAAAACTTTCGTAGGCTTGCGTGTCTGTTAGTGCTTCTGAAATAATGTGGTCAAACTTGCGATCGAAGATATTTAGTGTAAATACATATGGTGTTTAAATGAAAAATTTCTCGGTGATTTGTGGGTTAGCGAAGCGATCGTCGTCTAAGAATTGATCTTGGTTAGTTCTGATGATGTTATGATCGTAATATTCTAGTGTATATTCATTAGCTCGGGGTGCAGTGTGTGTTTTTAGTGATTTTTTATATCCAATGTAAGTAAATTGTCTAGGTGTTAGTGGTGTAGTGAGTCGATATAGCATGTCCTTATTTCGTTCTATATCGATATGAGTGTTAGATAAAGGTAAGCAAAGGGGATTTGTAAAATGATAATATGAGGTCCAAGGAAGGGTAGGCATTAAAACGTATTCGTCTACAAAGTTACGTGTCTCGTTAGTGTCATGAGGGGTGTTTAAGGTGTATTGTGGAAATGAGGGTAAGGTGATAGCTAAAAATTCTTTTGTGTTAGTGTGTTGTGGATGGTTGATATATTCACGGGCTGTTCCTGGTTTCGCTGGGAAAGGATGGTTGGGGAACTTCCTTTTAAAAGTGCGGTAAGCTCTATTAGTGCTGAGTGAAGATTCAGTAGTTGTGGATGATGGTGCTAATGATTCAGTATAAATTGAAGAGGGTGTAGGGGTAGGAGGGTTGGATGAATCTATTGTGGATGAGATTTGGTTTATGGTTGGGGTGTCAAGGTGATAGGGTTGTTGTTGTAGGGTAATGAAATTATCTAGTTCTGGGGAGATTCGGGGGGTGTCTGGAGAATGAGATGATTGGTCTGAGTGAAGTGAGGAGTAGGTTGGAGTGACTTGGGAAGCATAAGAGGGTGTAGAATTGGTTGGGTCAGGGTTATTTGGTAGTATGGGTTGAAAAGGGGGTTGGGAAAAATTTAAGGGATTGGTGTGAAAATTATTTGATGGAGATGGTTCAGAGTCGGCAAATTCATCGGGGGTTTCAATATTCGGGTTATTGAGTTGTGAGATGGAGTATAAAACTGAGATGTGTGAATTAGTATCGGAATTCATGCCGGATGTTACATTACTGGATGGGAAATCGGGTGGCGGAAAAGCAAAAAGTGGTATTATTGGGATTGGAGTGGTGAGGTTGGTTGGGTGGGAATTTGATCGGTGTAGGGATCCAAGTTGTCGGCTCATCGTGGGCTAAAAAAATTATTATTTTGAGACTGAAAAGCGGTGGTATGGGGTTGTTCTATAATTTGTTCATAAGTATTTTCATCTTGTGAGTGGTGTGGCATTATATGTTGGATGGGACTTTGTGATATGGTTGGTCTAAAATTATTATGTGTTATGGCTAAATTTCGAAAATTACGTGGGACTAGGGATAATGGATGGTTATGTGGTAGGGGTGGTAACTGTGGTGCTGTTGGTGTTGTGTCTGCATTGTTATGTTCTTCGTCGTATGTGTTCTGTCTTGTTGCTATTTTTGTGTTATATTCTTTTATTTGTGCGTCTAAAAGAATTTTGTTTATAGATGTAGAAAATATTCCAAAAAATCCTGCAAATAGTATGCGTGCTACACTTGCTTGTCTATTGACTTGTGTGTGTATAGCACATGTGTTATAGATTCCTTTTAAGAGTGAAAAAAGAAATCCAATAAAGTTAAACATTGCGTATAAAATAGTCAGTTTTTCTAAGATGTAGTAGGGCCATCCTAGAAAATCAAGAATTTCATTCTTGAGTGTAACAAAGCTAAAAATATTGATAGGTGATATATCTTGGGGACGGTATTTTTCACCGTTTAGATATATATAATCTTTAATGTCTTTAAAATATCCGCTATAGTCTTGCGTATAGATGTCTGCAAATCCTGGAAGTTTGCGTAAGTTTTGGTCAATTGATTGTCTTTGTATTGTGTCCATTTGTGTTAATAATTCCTGGAATTGTTGTGTTCTAATGTGATGTTGAATATCTGATTTTGAGTATATTCCTATTGATTGTAAGTCTATATTTGGGTTTCGAGCGATAGCGCGAATGCTTTCTGGTGAAAATTTTTTGAGTGATTGCATTAATGTGGGATATGGGGTGAGAAGGTAATATTTATCTTCATCAGGGTTTAGTTGTACTACGTTGTGGCTATTTTCTGATCCACATGGAACTGCGGTATCCCAGAAATAGGTTCTTCGTGAAAGTGTGTCAACGAAATGTACTTTATTCTTATAAAAGATAGGGATTCTTTTATAGCATCGTTTATCTTCAAAAACGTATAGTGGTGATACTTTTTTAGTACAAGTATAAAACCATAAGATGTTTCCTTCATAGTCTAAAAAATTTGATCTATTTCCTGATAGTAAATATCCTGCGTAGGGTATTTTTAATACTGCTAGTGCAAGTGATTGTAATATTTGTGTTCTTTCTAATTCGCATAGTTGGTGTAATGTTTCTAATTCGGAGAGTGACATTTCTTGAAAAATTCGGCTAATCGTGTAGTCTAGTTTCATATCTAAGTGAATATCATAGTGGATATTACCAAAATATGTACTATTCATTAGTGATAGTTCTTGTAAACGTGTGCTTTGATCGTCTTGGTGCTTTAAATGTCCACCAGGTTGACCTGTATTCTTTTGAAAATTAACTGGTATATATGATGTTCCTTCGTTTAGGGGATGACTTGTGGCGTATGGGTCGACTTTTATTTTTCCAGTGGTCATGTCGAATCCATTTTCGTATTCAACTAATATTTCAGAGTATTGTGTTTTGTGAAGTGGGTTTCTGTATTTACATGCAAGTTCTGTTTCTTGATATATTTGAAAACGTGTTAATTTATTTTCTATATTATGAATGTTTCGAAAATTAGAACTTATTTTTCGTAATGGATTTACTTGTTCATATGGTATTGATTGTATAAAATATTTTTCGTGAAATTTTATCATACGAGCGTGTATTTTTGCTACTTGAAATGTTGTACATGTGTCTTCGGGGAACCAAACAATTGTTGCTTGTGTTCTGGTTGTAGGGTCGCAATAACCTTGGTCGTTTTTACAAGGTAATCTAACTCCTTGATAAATCATTGTGTTGTCTGATAAATCTTGTGTGAGTTGTATTTTTTCGAGTTGTATTTTCCAATCGAAAAACATTATTTCTTGGTATCCTTAATTTTTTGTGTCTGCTTTGCAGTTTGATGGGTCATTTATACCAATGTGTGGTATCCAGTGTTTATCGTGCATGTCATAGGTTAATCGTCCGTGTGCGCCGTTGTATGGGTATTTTTCATCTAATTTTATATGTCCTTGATATCTTTCAAGTTCTGCTTGATGTACAGAATCTGAAAAAACTTGGAAATATACTAAATTTCTATCTGTGTTTTTATTTTTTGTGATGTTTAGTCGGAGTAACTCGTTTTTACAATCTTCGGGATTGAGATGTAAAAGTGGTTCTATATTACTCTGGTAGAATGATTCATGGTCAAGTCGGTTTTTATTTCCGTTTGAGACTTGTGAACAATGTACTTTCTTTTCAGAAAATGTTGCTGTGAATTTATACCCTATAACTGTAGTTGCTCGGGCTTTTGAATAAAGTGTTGCTATTACATTTGTAGTTTCTATGGCTTGGGGTTCTGTTTCGCACTGTGATACTTGATTTATTGCATACTTGTGTAGTGTTTTTTGTTCGTTTTCTTCACAATCGTAATGTGTTACTAATAAATCTTGGGGTCCTGTGCGGGGAGAAGGGTTTATGTTTTGATTTGAGATTACTAGAAAAAGGAGTTGGAGAAAAATTAATAATTTTAGAATATACATGTGTATGATAATCCTGAGTATGGGTTATAAAATGTGATGTAACCAATTGTCTTTTTGGTATATCTGTCGTATTTATATATTACTTCAGTGGTTATAAATGGTGGTGGTAGTGATTGGGCTGTTATGTTTGGTGGGTTTAATGGGTAGGGATGTTGAGTAATGTTGTTTAATTTAACTGTGATTTCAAACTTTAATTGTAAACTGTTTTGTTGGAGTATTTGGATATTGTGATCACGGATATCGTCGTGAATGTCTTGTCGGTATTGTAATCTATTAAGTGCCCAGTTGTGAAGGCGATTACTTTCTAGATGTTGTCCAAATAATGGTGGAGGGGCTGTAAATGTATTCCAATCTAGTCTTAAAGGGATATTTGTTGATGATTGTTCTCGATATCTGGCGTCGAGATTATTTGGAAAATTTAAGTTAAAAGGTGGTGGTGAAATCTGGCTTATTGATGGTGTTGATGGTAGTGATAATGTTTCTGGTAGTGATGAGGATGTTGTTGTATCCGTAGAAATATCTATTGGATCATTGACTAAATTTAATTCACCTTGTGTAAATGAATGTGTTGTCCAATATGGTAGTCGTGATGCCTGGTTTGGGGGGTTAAAGGGATTTTCACGTATTTGTTCAGATGTTGGTGTTGAACCTAAGTAATCTGATGGTAGGCTTGAGGTGCTACGTTGTGAAAGAAGCGTAGGGGTTTCTGGTAATATACCAATGGGGTTTTCTGGAGTGTTTTGTGATGGGGATTGGGGTATGTCAAAATGAACTCGGGGAGTTTGAAAATTTCTGTTTCGTCGAGGATGTATAATTTGTCTATTTATTTCGACTGTATTTTGGTTTTGACTAGGATTTCTTATTCTACTTAATTCTTGTGGTAGTGTTGGGTATAAGTTATATGTTGGTTCGCTTAGAGGTGCTTGTCGTTGAACTGGTTCTAGTGGTTCTGATAAACGAGCGTGTCGTTCTTCAAAGGTATATGGGTTATCTTGAAAAGAAATTCGTGTAGATGTTTGGATGTTTTGGGTAGTTGAAAGTGTTGTCGGGTTTTCTTGGGATGATGTCGGTGAAGACTGACTATGTGATTGTTGGGTAGCAATTTTTGATAGCTTTTTTGGTCTATTCTTTTAGTGAAAAAGTTTATGTTTATTATAGTATTCTTCTAAAAAAAAGAATTAGAAGGATTGTTGCTAGGGCAAATGGGAGGATTGCTTTCTTTATACATTTGCATATGGTCAAAATGAGGGATGATAAAAATGTTATGAAAATTACAAATAGTAGAAAAATATCAGTTCTACTGAAAATAGTTCGTATCATTTAGACAAGTTGTATGAATCGTACCTGTGGATATAATCAAGGGTTTTTGAAAGTTGGAGAAATAGTTCGAATATAGTGTAGAAAATTTAAAAAATATTACAAAAAATGATTAAGAATATTAGAAAAGATTCAAGGATATCAAAAAGAAATATTATGAAAGTTTCAAGTATCGTAAAAAATTGTTTGAGGTTTGTGATAATTTTAGTGACTGTTTGATAGAAGAGCATTTAAGAAATGGCTTCGTGATCGAATATTTTTTGTTGTTTGGGGCAATTTTCAAGTGTGGTCGGATTATTTATTAGTTTTTTGACAAGTGGGTTGAGTTTTGTAAAAAATTGTTGGGGGCAATTTTTATGGTGATCGGGAGGTCTTCTTTGTCTTTATTTTCATTTGTCAAATGATCTCGGGTATTTTTGAGATTTTTATACTTTAGGCTAAATAAAATGGTCGTTCTTTTACTTTAGGCTAATTTAACATATTTGTTTGGGGGGTATTTGAGGGCTGAGTTGGGGAAATATTGTTGATCTTTGGTTTGTTAGATAAGGGAGGGTTATGATATTATGGTGATATTTATTTTAGTTGTCAAGTTGAAGTGGTTTGCTTATTTTTGACCTGGAGGTCGTAGAGTTATAGTTATAGATATGCCTGGAGTTTAATATTTTTCGTCTAGTTGGTTTGTGTTAAAGTTATAGAAGGTGACGGATTGGATGAATCCTATTGGCTAATTTTGAACTAGAATCGCTGCGTGTTTATCAGCATGTTATCTTGAAAATTGAAAGTGTAAAATGTTTCAGAGGTGCAAAGATTATTAAATGTAGAATTAAGGTTGTTTTTGAAATTCAACTTTCTTTAATATTTTAGATTGTGGGATGAATACTTTATAATTTTTACGTGGTTGATTTCTAAGTCGTGAAGACTCTCTATGTTCTGATTTGTCGATTTGTTTTTGGGGTATTATTTGTTCTGTCATTTTTCTATTTTTTCTTTCTTTTTGAGATGTATTTTGATCGAGATTTTTTGTATTGTTTTTTTGTGGTGTTTGATTTTGTATTTTGATTTCCGAGGTGAATATCATTTTGTTCCTTTGTTATGTTGTCCGTATGTGGGTCATTTTGAATAACTTTTCAACCTGTAAAAGAATATAATTGAGTTAGTTCGCGGAGTGCGTATTCTTTTGGATAATAAGGTAATAGGTTATTTCGGTGTTGAACGATTTCTTTTTTATCTGAGTCGGTGATTTTATATGTGACATCAGTGGGTTTTGCAATTATTTGGTATGGTCCTTTACGAAGGGGTTGTAACTTTTTTGAAATTCCTTTTTGAGTATTAAAATTGGGTATTAAAACAAATGTTCCAATTTTTAAATCGGAGGCTGGTGTAAAGCGTGAATTTATTTGTTCATTAATATTTTGCCTTTGTAACAACTTTTTTGTTACCTTTTGGTAAATTTCATTGTGTTTTTTATCTCTGTTTAAAATCCATTCGGTGTGTGTACCGGAGGCTAATTTAAGAATTTGTGGGTGATGAAAATGGTCTTCATCGTGTGTATGTAATGGTAGGTTATAACAAATTGAGTCTTTATTTGGTTGACAATAACCTTGTGCGTTTTTATGAGAGTTTGCTGTAAACATTATTGGTTTGCGTGGCTTTTGGTTAAAAACCATTTCATATGGTGACATTCCTAAAGTTGTCGTGATTTGTGAATTATATGCTAAGGGAAATAGTTTTACATCTGCTGACCATTCGGTATATCTTGTATCATTTCCATTGATGATACATCTGAGATATTCTTGTAATGAACGGTTCATACCTTCGACTAAGCCGTTTGTCCAAGGTGCGTGAGATGTACGTGGTTTGTGTTTAATGTTATATAAATGACATAGTGTGATGATTTCATTATTTATGAATTCTGTACCGTTGTCTGTAACTAAAATTTCTGGTAGTCCGAATTTTGCTATCCAGTGTTCATAGAGTGTTGTGTAAGCGTAATAAGCGTTACAATGTGGTACTGGGTTAAGTGCTACATAATGTGTAAATGCGTCAACAATTACCATGATGTAGGAGTTTCCTTCTGATGAGGGTGAAATTGGTCCTTTTGTATCAAAGGAGATACGATGATTAAAGTACAAACTTTGTCCTTTAAAATCTTGTTTTTGTGCTATTTGTTTTTGATTTGGGTAAGGTTTATTTAGTTGACATACTATACAGTCATTGCATAGTACTTTTATCCAAATTGGTGCATTTGGGAAATAAAAGTTTTGTACAAAATTTGAATATGTTTTTTCTGATCCAGAGTGTCCTTTAATATTTTGTGTATGTGAAATATTAAAAGCTATAAGAATCATACTTAAAGGGAGACAGGGAACTGTAGATTCATTTAGTTTGTATTCTATAAGGTCTGTGTTTTCGTTAATTGTTGTATTATTGAATTTTCGAAAATATCGGAGGAGTGTTTTGTTTCCTAGAATAGTTGAATCTGCTTTGATAGGTTTAGTTTTATATTTGTGCCATGATTTCAGTTGTCGAATTACTGGGTCAAGGTTTTGATATTGTTTCAGTGTTGAAATTGTAATTGTTTCTGTTGGGGGGAGAAAAATGTTTTCAATTTCTAATTTAGATAAGGGTATTGTGTCAAGTGGGTCATGGAGGTCAAAAACTTGATTTATTGTGTATTTTGAATCGTTTGTTTGTGGTCCTGATAAGTTTATTTTATCAGTCCAATTTTCTTTTTCAATTAGTGGAAAATGGTCTTTTTTAGGCGGGGATTGTTTTATTCTTTTTTGTTGGGTGTTATTTTTTATCCATTGTGAATATGGGATTGGTTTAAAAGTTGATGTTCCAAGTAGATCAACTTCATAGTGATTATTTTGACAATCTAAATAAAGTGGGAAATGTTGTAAATTATTTATTTGTGATTGTTCAACGTCAGTTTTTACTGCATATTTGCATTCCAATCGGGGTGATATTTCATTTTCTGCAAGGTAGAATTTTATGTTTTTGGGTATTTCAACTGTGGTTTTACGTGTAAGTAATTCAGGTGGCGTATTTCGACTTAAGGTGTCTGGTAATGCAAGATTTTTTCCTGCGGTCCAAACTATATGTAAGTTTGGGAATTTCATTAAAATGAGTTGAAATCTATAAACTCGGTGGTTTGGATTAGACTTTTGTGTAAAAAGAAAGATGATTGGTTTATGGTCTGTGAATAGAACTGTGGGATGTTTTGATCCAAGTATCAGAAATTCATATTCTGTTAGTGTATATATTATGGCTGTACATTCTCTCATTAGAGTTGAGAGTCGTAGCTCTGCTTGAGTGAATAATCGAGAATTTGCTGATATGAGGTTCATTTTATTTGTGCTATTATGTGATTGTAATAATGCTGCGCCGATGCCAAAGTTCGAAGCATCGCACATTGCATAAAATGGTTGATTTGAATCTGGAATTGTGTTTGAAATTTGTTCAGTTAGAAGTTTTTTAATTGCTTCAAATCGTGTTTGATGTTCTGTATTTCATTCAAAATTATTTTGTTGTCTAAGTATGTTATAGAATGGTCGTAGATATAATTGCATTTTATAAACATATTTGCTTAAAAAGTTTAACATTCCAAGGAATTCTTGGATTTTCTTTTTATTTGTTGGTGGTTGGAGTTTTTGAATAGCGTCTATACGTGATTTCAATGGAGTGATTGTTTTTCTTTCTATATTATGTCCTAAGAATTTAACTTTTGTCAAAAAGAAGTGTGATTTATCGGGGGCGGCCTTCAGATTTTCGTTCTGAAGTATTTGGTGATATTGTTCTAAAACATTGAACATTTCCTCTTTTGTCTGTGATCGCATAAAAACATCGTCTAAATAGGTGATTGCATTTTTCTTGAGTATTAGTGGTCGAAAAATTTTGCTCATAAAAGCTGAAAATGCTGCTGGTCCTATGGATATTCCATAGAATAAGCGGTTGAATTCGTATTGTTGGTTTCCAATAACAAATTGTGTTAAGCGTCGTGATTGTTCATCTAATGGCATTTGATTATATGCACTATTCATATCGGCGGTGGTAAAGTATTTTCCGTTTATTTTTGTTAAAATAACTTGTATTGGTTCAATGGGCCAATTACACTTTGATTCATCTATGAGTGAGTTGAGGTATCTAGCATCGAGAACAATTTTTAATGATTCTCTTTTGGCTAGAATGATAACAGGGTTGATAAATGTGTTGCCTTTTGGTTGTTCCTCTTTGTTTACTGGTGATATAATGTTGTATTGTTCTAAAATGTCGAGTAATCTGTTCACTTTATCGTGTAAGTGAATTGGTACTTTACTTGCTCTTTGTTTTTTGAAAACTGCGTCTGGTTTTAATGGGAGATGTAGTGATGAGCTGATTTTGCCAACATCAAATTTGGATGTTGCATAGACTGATGAATATTTAATTAGCTGTTTTGCTAGTAATTCAAATTCGTCTTGTGTTATTTGTGAATGTTGGAAATTAAACATTGTTAAAAATTTCTGTTGATTCTCTGTGTAGTTACTTATGTTGAATGTAGGTTTAAAATATGGGGTTTTTGTGAAATAATCCGTATTTCTGTTTTCGTTACTTATTATATTATTTATAGATAATTCTTCATTAAGGATTGTGGATTGGCAAATATCTAGTAATTGGAGTATATTATTTACACGATATGCTTTTTCGTGTATTGGTGATATTGTAGCGTTGGTTTTGCAATAGCCTAAAAGTCCTAAAGGTAATGTTACTTGGTAAGGTGTATTGTTGTATACATGTAAGGAAATAATATCTGAATTCGAGCTTTTCAAATATTTTATTGATGAGATTGTGATTTTGAAAAATTTATGAATAGGTTTGAATTCAAAATCTGACATATAAAATTTTTGTTTGTTTTGTTTTTTATCATATTGGTGAACTTGTTTGATTGAAAAATTATAGATGTTTCCTGATAGTGGTTTCAAGTGTTTTCTTTGTTGGTTATATATTGGGTAAAATTTTGAAAAAAATGGTGGTTGTTTATTTAATCTTTGAAAAAATGTTAGGGATGTGTCTTTTGTTTTTGTATATTTATCTTTGATTAATATTTTACTATTCAAGATGTTGATTGTTGGTATATATTTAGAGATAAATGGTATTCCAATGATATTGTGTTTAATATCAGTGATATGGAATATTTGTTTAAATGGTTTGGTTAAAATTTTGTTTTGCTCCATTGTTCTTGTGGGGAGAAGAAATAATTGAATTTTTCCGTAGTTTATTAATGTTGATCCTTGTGCTGTTGCTAGTTTGCTGGAGGTTTCAAGAGGTGTTAGCTTTGGGTGTAAGGTTTTTATTTCATTCCATGTGGGAATGTTTATTATATTTGATTCTGCTCCTGAATCAATTAAAAAATCAATTTCAAGATCTGGTGGTTGAAATTCTTTGCTTCTTGGACTTTCTAAAAGAAATGGTATTGTCCAAGTTTTTTCTTTGGGTTGTTCTTTTTGTATGTTTTGATAGATGTGATTTGTATTCAAGCATTTTGTTTTTTCGTTCTCATTGGGTTGATTTGTAGTGTTAATTTCATTAGTTTTTTGTGTCGTCGGTGTGGAATGGACGGGTTCAATATAATAATTGTGAAGGAGTTCTGATTGATTCTCATATATGTGTGATGAAAAAGGTTTTTCATATATAACAGGTTCATAGTCATTTTCGACTTTTATCATGTTGATGGAGAGAGTGTTTTCTGCATCGCTTTCTGAATCTGATGATCCACAGTTTATTTGATTGAGTTGTAACGTATCAGTTACTGTGTCATCAATACCTGGAGGGTCTGATGTTGTTTCTGGATTAGATTGTACTTGATTAATATGTCTTTGATGTTTAGGTGTACTACTTCTGTGGCGATTATTAGAATTATTATAGTTATTATTATTCCGGTGTGGTGATTGGGAATAATTTCTATAACGATTATTATAACTTGAATGTCGATTTTGTGAATTATTTCGCGATCTGTTTTGGTAATTATTGTTTGGTCTGTTATAGTTCGATCTATTATATGAGTTATTCCTTGATTGATTGTTCGGGTAATTCTGGTTTCGGTTGTTTGAATAACTTCTATTCCGATTATTGGAGTAGTTTCTATTCCTATTGTATGATGAATTTCGTGATTGATTGTTTGGATAATAATTATTTCTTGATTGGGAATTAGATCTAGAAACAAATCGTTGTGTATTTGAATGTGATCTGGAGTAGTTATTTCGACTATTTGGTCTATTGTAGTGATTTTGTGATGAATTTTGCGTGTTTCTTCGTTCTGGTGATCTTCCTCTATAACTTGAGTTATATGGTGATTGATTTCTTGTATAATTTGTATTGTTCGGGAGTGGTTTTCCTGAACTGTTGTTGCTGTACACAGTTTTGTTGGGTAGATTTTGATCTTTTTTCATGTATTGATAGAATGATTTATTTGGTTCTTTATATTTTTGAGGTTTTTTTTGATTGTCTTGCTATTTTTGTCTACATTCAGAAATACTATGTCCGTATCGTCGGCAATAATTACACCATTTTTTGAAAGATGGTTTGCCTTTAAAGTTTGGGTGTTTTTCGTAAATATTGAGTATTTCAGTGATTTTTTCAACGAGGTCTGTATCTGATTCCTGTATATTGTTGATACTTGTGGTATTTGTTTCGATTCGGTTAACATATTGTAATTTCAGATTTTCCGTTTCTTCGAGTTTCATTGTGATTTCTACTTGTTCTAGTTTGTCTACTAGTTTTCGAAAATCTAAATCGGGTTCTCGGATTGACGAAGGATGGGATGCTCTCTTTTTTATTGCTATTTTCCTTAATTGTGGTGTTAAGGTCATCATTAAGATTTCTGTCATCTTTGTGTTTTTATAGTCATGTGTATTTAATGAATATGCTTTTCGAACTAGTGTTTCGATTCGTACTGCTAATTGCTTGATGGTTTCGTTTGGTAATCTGCGAATTTCATTACATAAAACTCTTTGTTGTTGTTTGTTTCTTTCGGAGTCAAACATTTTTGAAAATTCTTGTGTAAACCTTTTCCAATTTGATTTTATTTCTATAGGCAATACTGAAAACCATTTTTAGGCTGCGCCGTCTAAAGTTGTTTGTATTAACGCTGTGCGTCGATGTATCCAGTTTTGATGTAGTGGCGTATTAATTGGTTCAGGTCCTATATTTAAAATCAAATTTGCTGTGACTGCATTTAAATAGTCTTCTACAGAATATTCAGGGTCTGTTCCTGTGAATACCATTAAAGGTTTATTTGATGTTATTGATGATCCACCCATAAGGTATGGATTCATCGTCATTTGTAATGATTCTGCTGCATTTGGTATTTGAGAAAAATTTGAAAGTTGATTTCTTGTTATTTCGTGTTGTTGAAGATAATATGGGAGTGGTATTTCATTTTGCATTTGTGTTGGTTGATATGAGTGTGTGATCATTGGGTTTTGTTGCTGAATTGGTTGAAAAGATTGTGTATTAATTGGGTTTTGTTGCTGAATTGGTTGTTGATTTTGTAATTCTATTGGTTGTGGAGAAAAAATTCTATGATATGTATGTGGTTTCTGTATTCCTTGTCCACGATATTCTTGATTATAGGGTGTAAATATATCTGGTTGTAAGAAATCATCATCTGAGGATAAGTAATCCATTTGATAAGATGTTTGTTTTTTATTTTTATTTTGTTGAAAAAATGGATAGTTTTCACTACGATCCTGTGGAGGATGTAAATTTGTTTGGAAATTTACTGAATTAGGTGGTGCCATTGGGTTATCCCAGTTTCGAGATCTTGTATAATTACTAAAATTTTTTCGTGGTTGATAATTTGTTTTTGATGGATGTGTGTAATTATAATTATGGTCTGCAAAGTTGTTTCTAGTGAACGTTTTGCGTGTTTTTGGCGGTATTGTCATGGGTCTGTATGTTTGGTAATCCATGTGTGAATATTTTGGGGCAACCGAAGGTTTAACGGTTGATTGTAATGTTACCTGTGTTTGTGAAGGATTTGTATTTCTTGGTGTTGTTAAGTTTGGACGTATTGGTGAAATACTTTGTTGTGTAGTTGTTGTGTGTACGATTTCTTCATTTATGAAGTGTGATGGTGTCTGGATATCTTGTTGAGTAAGATTCCTAGTTCCATTGAGGTTTTCATTGTGTATGACTGTAGAGTTTAAACTATTATTTTGCATATCGGGTAAAAATGTATTATAGTTTAATGGTGTTGCATCAATGGTTAATGGTATTACTCGTACATAATCTCTTACATAAGATATCGTACTTATTGCTTGACTTGAGATTGATTGTGGGAAGTTTATGGATGCGGGATGAGACCATTCGGGGTCCCAAACATAGTCTGATTGTTCTGTGATGGCAGTATCATCGTTTGAGTTTTGGGGTCTAAAATTGTTTCTTGCTTGTGAAATTAAATCAATATTATGTGTGAAATAATCTATTATGAACCATGCCAAGATTTTTTGTAAGTCGTGTTTTGTATGTTGTGAAACTTCATCTTTCGTGAAATTTTCTTTAATTATATTTAGAAAACTAGAGAGTAGTGTGATTTCATGTCGTACTCTTATATGTTTAGATGTTTCTGTCGGTGAGACATTTGGTATCTGGATTTCGTTTTCTAATATCGAGATATAACTTTATATTATCGCAAAAACTTCATTGGTGAATATGGAGTTTGCTCTTTGTGAGTTATGATATTGGATGCTTTTTATATATTCTGAGAATACTTTTGAGAATTCTAAATCAAGGTCGTCTGTTTGAATTATATATTTACTGTGATTCTGGTTTGGTGAGCTGAATTCTATGGAGTAGATTCCGTATTGTTGTGTTAGGTTACATATATCTTTTAGATAGTGATCGATAATTTGTCTTTTGATTTTTACATCTGGGAACTCTGTTTTACATGGACTGATTCCGGGTTCAAACAAATTTAAGAGTAAATTTTTGCAAAATATATGCTGTCCTCTATCAGTGGTTGCATCTACGATAAAGGGGAAGATATCATCATCATCTGGACTTTCTTCACCTGGGGTGTGCGTTGAGCTCATTTTTTCGTTCGATGACTGTTAATATGTAATTATCAATGTGTCTAATTGGTTGATTCCAATTGTACAAATGTACTGGTTTGTGTTTATACTGCTTTTTTATTCTTCTTTTTCCTCTTTTTGATGAATTTGAAGTTGTTTCTGAGTCAGAGAAATATAATTGATCGTGAATTGGGCAATTTTTATCTATTGATTCTTTTAGTTTATAAAGTTCGTCTAAACTGTTGGTTTCTGATTCTGAAAATGCGTTTCGATTTTTTGAAAATCTTTTTCGTGTTATTTGTCTTTGTTTAGTTATTATTTTTCTCTTTAATGTTTGTCGTTTTGTTCTAATGTATCCAACTGTTTGTGTATGAGGTGTGATTACAAGGTTGTATTTTTTGTTATCTATTTCACAATTGTGTAAAACGATTGTTTGTTTATTTCCTAGGTTTTTAAATGACATAAGGTTTAGGATGACGGATGCAAAAGATTGTTAAATGATTTCTATTTGCTTAAACAGTTAGTCCTTACGATTTTTTTGTTAGCCTAACCTGGGTCTATTTGTTCGGGTTGGGGAGAAAAGTATATCGATTCCGAAGAATGATTTTATACTTTCTCGTGGATAGTATAAGCTAAGGTGTTAACTTACTTAATCTTACTTAAGGGTAGTGATTGTGTTCAGGGTTGGAGAATAGTAAATCGATCCACAAGGTTCAGGTATAATTAGAACGCGAGTAGTTCGTTAGATACTATTTTAAACTTACTAAGTTTAAGATTTATCCTGGGTCTGGTAAGAGGGGGGATCAAGTGAAGGATGAATAACCGAAGTTCTTCACTGTTTATCCTAATTTGAATGATTAGTTTTGTTCAAAAATTTCTATTAGTCCTGGGTTTTTAGAAAGGGTTGGATAGTGAATCGACGTTTGAGGTCGTTAGACACTAGTTAAGTGGGTGGGGGAGAACAAAGTTGTTCTTTTTGATCCAAGGATAGGCCTTGATGATCAAGTTTTAAATTTAATTAAATAGAAAATGATTTAAGATCCAAGGATAAGCCTTGATGATCTGATTTTAAAATTAAGTGAATTTAAGTTTAAAATGATTTAAATTTGTGTAAAGAATAGATTTAGTATTTTTATGATATTAGTGAGCTTATGAATGCTGTTATGTTTAGGTGATGAAGCTGGAACAACAGGATGATTTATAATTACTAACCGTTTATTGTCATGCTACTAATTTTTATTTTGATTTTTCAATAAATATTTTTCAAACATGTTTTTTATATTACTGCAGAATTTAGGAAAACGATCTGAGATCTTTTTATCAATCGTTATTGTATATTAATAATTTTGTTTAGCGCCTGAAATGATTTTGAAGATTGAATTCAAAATTTTATGTTTGCAAATGAAAATCTAAATTCATTGCTAGTAGTATTCTAAATACAAAAGTTTGTTCTGGCTTTTGCCGAACTATCATATAACTATATGGTAAGTTTCTGCTTTGTCGTATGTCGTCTCTGGTTCGAGGTCTTCTTCCAATTCCGGGTAGTTCTGTTATCGTTCGGAATATTGGCTCTGATCTATTGAGTCGTAGAGACATTTCGATTAAATTATTGTCGTATAACATTTTGTAAATGTTTTGTCTAAATTCTAATCTATTATTGGTTAATTCTAAGCTATTAAGGTCTTGTTCGAGACTTATGGTCGCACCAGATGAGTTATGATATTGTCGCACCAGATGAGTTAGGACCGATGGGTATAACTCATAGAGTAATTTCGGATAGGGTACACCGTCTGCTCGTCACGCTATCTTATTTTCGGCCGGATAGATTCGTGCAACTTCTTAGTCTAATACCGATCCTAATCTTACTCTTATACTATCTAGTCTCAGGTTGTTTAACTAGTCTCTGCTAGGCTCAATAGATCTAGGGTATACTGGTTTATTGCGGCTGCTGAAGTACTCGGGAGAGTTCAACTAATTTCTAAGTTAAATTCAAATCTCTCTGGTGCTGAAATTACAAGTAATTTCAGCACTTACAAATAAGTGGATTGTTAGTTAGATGGATCATGATTGGTTAATATTAAATACTTTACATTGGTAAAATATCTAATTTATCCAATCATAAAATGTAGTTTAGATCAGGTTCCATCTTTTTCCGGTCCCAAAATTACGATTTTTTGGAGTTCTCAATTTCAAAAATTTTCCTGAAACGATATCATGGTTCAACAGATGTATTTTTTAGGGATGTAAATTTGTAAATTACGATGCAAGACACGGAGAACGAATATGGTCCAATTTATTTGTCTTTTCTATTACACGGCCCAAACATACAATAATAAATTTCTACGAAAGTGGGATCAACAATGAATTGGCTTCTGTTAAAAACAGTGTCAGATTATTTTGGAGATGATATAATTCTCCAAATAAATTCAAACAATAAAATCCAATCTCTGACTCCTCATATCGGGGCAAAGCTGTCTAGTAAATAGTGTTTGATAACATAAATTCAATATATTCGAAAAAAAAACTGAAATGTTTTCTGAGCGGGCATAAGTCGCCGCTTACGCGTTAATAACACGAAATATATCGCGCGTTTATTGTCCTTATACTTTTGAAAATTTTGAAAACCTTTTGAATATTTTCACGATTTTTTTGAAATTGAGCTTAAAGACGTCAATAACTCTCATATATTTGAAAAAATCTGATAAAAAGTTGAAATGTGTTCGAAGAAAAAAAAACACCGATCACAAATAGTCCGTCGTTACTTTCTTCGAAAACGTAACAACAAAACGGCTCGTATCAAAGCAAAAATCTGAAAATTTCGAATGAACTAAATGTCTATCAAATAGTTTATGATTTAAAATAGTTCTGAACTTTCTAAGAAAAGAATACTTTTTAATCATTATTTTCAGATTTTTTCGGGCAGTTTTCCCCACCCGCTATGTAAAGTAAAAAAAAAAAGCGCGCGCGATAGCACGAATTAAACAGCGCGTTAATTATCCCAAGTTCGCCATTTTGAAACACCTATAACTCTAAAAAACACTCATAGGTTTGCAAAAAAAATCAAAGAGCTCAGGACATCGGTACATTTCAGAATGTATAACACTTTCCGACAAAAAAGGCTGGATATAAAGTCGAAAATTGTCTGAAGATGAAAAACAGCATAAATATTCCAGAACTTTCTTCCAAAAGTCGCGACAAAAGTAGATCACTTTACAGCTCGTGGAACTTCACGAATCTTTTATTGTTTTTTGTTGATGAAATAAACCCAGTTTGAGAAAACTGGGTAAACAGAAGTTACTCATCCCGCTGAGAAACCAAGAAGTAAAATCCATTTTTGTAACTAAAATCAATCATGTTTGTTTTCGCGCCATTCGCACTTTACTTATTTTACTTATTAGGAGCAATTTTTTTGCCTTAATTTTAGCAAATAAATCTGAATTGAATTTTGAAATGAAGCAAAAGTTAAACCACGAATAATCGAACTTCAGCGTAAACTATTTCGTAGAATTTTCCTGAAAAAAAAACAAAAAAGCACCCGACCTAAATTTTTACTTTGTTGATTGACACTTATAAGAACCTAGAAAAGACTCGAAAGAGTTTCACCCACTTGTAGACGTTGATCTTGAGGTCCTTGTCCTGACAGGACACAGTGTATGTCTCCAGGTGAGAAGAGGTGTCCAGAGGCAGCACCAGATGGTTCCACAAGTGCTTGAAGGCCTGCTGTGCAACTCTGTACTGGGACGTGATACAGGCCACCTAAAACCAGGAGATCTTATACGGGCGAATGGGTAGCGTTTGAGACTAAAAATCATGTGGTAATGAGATCGAACCCCATTGGAGCACATTTTCAACCGTCGACGCCCAAAACAAGTATAAAACACCGAGTGATTTTTAAAAAATGATAATTTTGTTGGGAATGGAAGGCGAAAATGAAAATATGTTTCACAGAACACGAAGTAAAAAATCAATCGGAACCCTGAGTGCTGGCTTCAGTTCAAAATTTTAAATTTTGTTATAAAATTAACGAGTATTGAAAAGTGGAACTCAATGATTTCATGAGAGTTCATTGAATCAAAAATTCATAAAAAAGGAGCTCAAAAAGTAACTCTCAGATTTAAATTATCCGACAAAACAAATAAAATTTGAAAACTAAACCGCGTTTTTCTCAAATTGGGTTTATTTTAAACAAAAAAAAATGATGAAGACCAATCTTGCTTAAAACTTTAACAGAAATAATATGGTGCTATTTGTTTTGCGAAGTTCGGGCCCAAATTTTTACCCCAAAAATGATAATTTGTGGCTTTTTAGTCAATCAAAAATTACCCCAAACTTATTTGTTGAATTACTGACAAAACTATATCACTGGAAGCCTCTTATGTAGCCCAAAAATTAAAAAGGGTATATTTTTTTCAGCTTTGTATAAAATAATTTAGTTTCGCTTGATATCCTAAAAATGTCACTTTAACTTTATAAAACATCGTTTTTGGGGTAAAATTTTGGGCCCGAACTTCACAAAACAACTTGCACCATATTATTTCTGTCAAAGTGTTAAGCAAGATGGGTCTTCATCTTTTTTTGTTGTCCCGAAATTAACCCAATTTGAGAAAAACGCGTTTTAAATTTCAACTTTCATTCGTTTTGTCCGGATAATTTAAATCAACACTGAACTATATGACGCTTCTACTTTTGCATCATTCTGCTCACATATAGTTTTATTCAATTGAGATGCTATTTTCAATAGATAGAAAACCATCTTTACCTGAGCGAGGAACCCGTAAGCAGTTAGAACAGGCAAGGGTTGGTATGCGACTATGGGCTTGGAGGACTCCCCGATGTGGTTTCCGATCAACGTTCCCTCGGCCGAATAGGCGGCGAAGGCGAACACGTACTTCTCCCCAGGCATCAGGTTACGCACGGTGAACTCATCGGCTGTCTGGGTCGGTACCTGCAAGTAAATTTCATATCCTTCAAAAAACAATTTTTCTGTCTTGTTTCAATTATTAACAAGGATCGCCGGTTGCTCTGCATGTAGCTCAGAGTTTTCCAACCACAGTGATTAAAAAATATCAAAAATAAAAAACAGATTTCTAAAACTCGAAAAAAAATAATCTCTCAAAAAATAACTATTTTTTAAAGTTTTTTGTTATTTTTACTTAATCACGGGAACTAAATTAGGTGAACAGCTGCAAAACGTAAAAGATATAATACTTAAAACAACATTATCATTCTAGAGTCACATTGGGATTTCATGTCAATTGGGACATCGTGTCTTTTGCAAATTTCGAAAATGTAAGTCAGTTTTTCTCGAAAGTGAGATAAATTTTTGCATCTCTGTTACTTTTATTTTAATTATTTTGCTAATTTTTGACATTTAAGAGTTGGTAGTAAAATTAGCTTCTGTGAGTTATTGAAGGAAAAAAACTATTCGGAAGATTATATTTTAGTCCACCGACAATCGTATTCTTAAACCATTCATCTACTCTTACTCTTTGCTCTGATTTGTCTACAAACTGAAAGATTCACACATGATTTTCTCGACACATGATTTTCGAGAAAAAAATTTTTGCAGCTCGAAGCATGAATGACAAGGTTTCAAAGTGACTTAATCAATTGTGAACAAAATAGACTGGACACAAGCTCCACAATCTCCGCTTCGGAAATTCTAAGCAATTGTAGATAATGCCATACCTCGATTCCTGTGCCGTTCAGTAAATTGTCGTTCAGTCTGACTTTAGCATCTGGACCTGTGATTTGCTTGGCAAAGATCCGGTACCAAGCCACAGTTTGGCCGCTAGAGGGCTCAAAGGGACCTGGCTTGAGCATCATGTAAGTGGCAGACCTCTTCAAGAGAATAGGAGGAGGAGGAATTGTCTTTGCTGGCTTCTGATTGGCTAGTTGGGCTAGGTTCTTGTTGAAGATGTCTTCCTCGTCTTCTTTGATTTTGTCCAACAGAAACAGAGCCTCCTAAAAAATCAAGGCAAACTTGATGAAAAGTTTTGACTATTATGTTGACTAGGTGGGTGTGGTTCAAACTTTTTGATTGATGTTTTCATCAAAATACATTGATACAAAATTACACACCGAGGCTAAGCTGAGCTTCGCACAACTTGCGATACAACAAGTATAGTATTAAACCGGCATCATGCTGAAGAAGTAGCAACGACAATTTCGAGCGAAGAAAAAAAAATTTTTTAAAGAGAAAAATCGAAATATTTTAAAATGAAAAAAATAGGAGGTTTTTTAAGAGGTCCCTGTGGGTTTGTTTTTGAGCATTCGGAAAAATCAAGCCAGTCTTATCGGTCTTAAAAATTAAACCAAAAATTTTAGAAAACAAAATATAAGGTAAAAACCGACCAAACTAAAGCCGATAGCCAACAAGCTGAAAATCAACCGACAAGTACTTCCCAGTGTCCACGAAATTTTTATATGTAGTGAATGCTAGATGATATACCTAATTCGGAAAAGAATCCGACCGAATTTAAGTCGAAAAGCATAAATTGAAAACTTGCAATACAACAAAAACGTGGCAAAACAAACTAGCAGACAGAAACTGAGACAAAAGCCGCAAAGTCAAAAAAAGTTCGAAACAAGGTGATAGCGTCGAGAAAAGCTAAATTTACAAACAATTTCAAAAATCTGACAACTAAAAGTTAAATTTGGATCGAAAGAAACCATACGTAGCAGTCTCAAGCTGGAAGGCTGATTGCGAGAACAATAATCGATGCGTAATAACTCCGTGCGCATTAATCGACACAAGCAAAAGTTTTCGAAAAAACAAAAAATATATATATTTTAAATACTTTTCCCAAAAAAAAACGCAATAAAACTTCTGCGAAAAACAGTAATTCAATAATTTCCACTAATGGCACTCAGAAATTTAGAAGAAAGCTCAATCTTCAAAACGAGTCCGTGCAACGGGAACTAAGCTGTAAAAAAGAGACAGTTGATAGCATGAAAAAACAGAAAATATCTTGTTTGAAAGCAAGCCCCAGCCGGATTCGAACCACAAGCTTTCATTATTTCGAGCATATGTGTTATATCTACACCAAATGCGCTCGATAGTTGATGGATATTGAATAAATTTTAATAAACGAAGTAAAAGTTCGAAAAAAGATTTAAAAAAAATATATTTTCCTTTTTTTAAAATTAGCCAATTCATGTTTATTTTTTTCTAGTTTTGCTACTGACGGCTTAAAAAGTGATTTAGATTTCTCAACATTGTTTCGTTAAAGTACAAACATCACACAGAGGCGAAGCTTAACTTCAAGAACACTAGCAAGAACATGACAAAAGGCAGCTCTAACAAGTGCAATAAGGAAGTAGAAATAAGCCTCGAAAAAATAAAATTTCGGCTACATCTCTTCTCGGATCAGATCTGCAAACTACATATTAGGAGTCTCAGAAACTAACCACTCAGTCACTCACGCTAAATGAATAACAAACACTAGCCAAAAGTAAAGCAGAAAACAGATGCTATGGAATTTCCAATGCTACAGATTAGATCGTGATTACCGCAAAAGTGCCACCAAATAAGTGAAAACCTTAATGAACACCTTCATTTGCGAGTTAGGTTAGAAAAAAAATGTTCTTACTAATACACTACGCTACTCATTAGTTTAATAAAAAACAAACAAATTTGAAAACGTAATGAAAATAAGCCGACCGACCTCAGTACCAAAAATCTACCAAAACTTTCAAATCCGGTTAAAATTCAGTTGCAACTCTTTGTGGAAAAACTAGGCACAAATGCAGTCAAAACAGTAACCATGCTAAAAATTAACCATGCAGCGTGTAAAAAACATTTTGATACCATTCGAATATTCTGTGAAGAAAGTTTTTTACTGAAAAAAAAAAAAAAAAACGTCTAGTACCCGATTGCAACACCCTTGCGATACTACTAAACACAAATATTATTCTGCAACACCATTGCGATTTATTATAAAGTAAACACAACTATTATTCTGCAACACCTATTTTAAAAACCTGTTAAGATTTAGCAAAAGAGCTATTTTTCGATTTAAAGACCAAAAAATGTCAAGAAAATCTTCTCTAATAGCTTGTTCACATAATAGCACAGCATTTAACTTTTTAGCTTGGAATTACAAGCAGCTTTAAATAGGACGGAAAATTTTAACGGATTTTGCACAAGCAATGCCATTTTTCCCTCAGTTCAATGTTCACTCAAACAAATAAACAACTGGTAGGAGTGAAAGAATTAATTTTTTCGATCAATTTTTCCAAATAATTTAAAATAGTACTAGAAATGAAGAAGACTGTTCGTATCAAGGCGAATGTTCCGATTGCTTTTAACGTCTATGGAGTCGTTTGTTTTCTAAAAATTGATTGAAAAATAAAAAAATAATAATAAAATTATTGTTAACTAGTAAGTTACCTCCAGAACAGAAGCGATCTTGGTTGGGTTGAGGTTTCCAATGTGTAACATGTACCCTCTGGCGAGGAGGAACATGACAGTTGAGAAGGGGTTCGGCCTCACTCTCTGCTCAAACTCAGAGATGAAGTCCTTCTCCGAATGCACCTGAAACAACGTCCAATTTGGGAGAAACTGAATCCAAAAAAGTGAGAGGTCGTTGTGTAAGTAGCACAGAATGTTAGACCTCCAGTATTTGCAAAACAAAATAAGTAAAACCGAAAACTTTTTTAAAATAAGAATATAAACTTCGAGTTTGATCATTTTTTTTCGGTCAGGGGAGAGGGGCTGAAAATAAGCTTCAAAAACCAGTTTCTAAAGGCTAAATTTAACTGTGATAGTGATAATATAGATAAGTTTCTTTATTGCTATTTTTTCTCGACACTGAGAACACTTATCCGGAAATTTTCAACGCAACTCCAATCATAATTGATTGATCGGGCTTTAATATGATAGGCAATTCAGAACAATTTGTCGTTTATTTGTGGGTACCAGGTGTTCCGTGGAAAAGCTCGTCCGAAACCAAATTTCCTCCTCCTTTGCTACGGTGATCGGAATGAGAAGCCAAAGTTTCAAAAATCTTTTCCCAAATCTTGATCATCATCAATGGAGTTATTTTCACACCTTGTGTATTTAAAGGTATATTAAAAAATATTAAACGTTTTCCAAAGTTCAATGGTCTAAATAGTTCAAAGATTTTCAAACTTAATAAAAAAAATAATAAAAAAATATTAGTATAGTGAAACTGCATCTCTGACGGTACCTCGATGGACTTGGTCTTGTAGAGTGCGTTCCTCATCATCCTCTCCTGCTGTAGTTTCTGGTGATGGGCCAATCTGATGCACAGTCGGTGGTAGAGGAACAACAGTTCGCAGTGCACGTCATTGATGGTGTTGATCCGGATGTCCAGACTCCGATGCTCCTCCGGAACACCACCGGAAGACACTTCATTTTCAGCTTTCGGTTCCTAACAAAAAACATGTTTGAATCTATTTTTTTCTCAAATAGCGTCTTTTAAATGCTAGAGCATCCAAGTCAAATCAGTCGATTGAAAAAAGGAGCCTGGCAGAACGAGAAAACTTGAAAGATGATGAATCAATAATTACCTACAGTAATTTATAAGATATCATTCCATTACTATTGGCTGTTAATTTGGGGTACATATTCTAAACATAGGCGCTACGCGCAATACACCGAAGGCATAGAAACTGAAGCAAAAACCAAACAACTTGAACAACTAATAAATGAAGAATAACAGTTCTAGAACAAAAAATCGTACTAATACATGTATACACCAAAATTTTGCTATATCGAGAAAGAGCCTGAAATAACAGTTCTAGAACTAAAAATCGTACTAACACATGTATAGGTTAAATTTTTGATATATCAACGAAGATCATAAAATAACACTTCTAGAACTAAAAATCGTACTAACACATGTATACACCAAAATTTTACTATATTGGCAAAGATCATGAAATAACAGTTCGAGAGCTAAAAATCGTACTAACACATGTATACGTCAAATTTTTGCTATATTGACAAAGATCGTGGAATAACAGTTCTAGAGCTAAAAATCGTACTAACACATGTATACACCAAAATTTTGCTATATTGACAAAGATCATGGAATAACAGTTCGAGAACTAAAAATGGTACTAACACATGTATACAATAAAATTTTGATATATTGACAAAGATCATGAAATAACAGTTCGAGAACTAAAAATCGTAATAACACATGTATACACTAAAATTTTGATATATTGACATAGATCATAAAATAACAGTTCGAGAACTAAAAATGGTACTAACACATGTATACGCTAAAATATTGCTATATTGACGAAGAGCCTGAAATAACAATTCTAGAGCTAAAATCGTACTAACACATGTATACACCAATATTTTGCTATATCGACAAAGAGCCTGAATAAACGTTGTAGAACTAAAAATCTTACTAACACATATATACACCAAAATTTTGCTATATGTACATACATAAATTATAAATAAATATAAGCAAACTAAACATAATTAAATAAATAGAAGAACAGATAATTAAATAAATAAAGATGAACAAATAAAGAAACAAACATACGCAATCACGTGACATAGCGCGATATAGTCCAGCCCACATGATAATTGATAACTGTGGACGTTATTTGTCGACACTTGACAACAGACAACATAAAAAAAAAACCCGTTACACGATACCATAACACCTTGACTAAAGTCTTCGGTGTAATAACTGGAGCTTGCATTGGTTGCTACTGACTATCATATAAAACAGAATTTACAGAAATCAGATTTTAGATCGGAAACTTCACAAACTTAAATTTTCTTTGAAGCGGGTTACAATTCTAGACTTAATGAGACTGTACAAAATTCACCTTCTCTTCGCTTTTTTCTATTTCACTATCTTCCCCACTGTCTGCTTTGATCTTCATCCAGGTGGTGTCTGCCAGTGCTCTGGAGTGGGTGGGGGAAAGGGTGGCGTCCTTGTGAGTGGAGATGTCCCCCAACCCCCTCCCCACACTTTCCACTGCACTCTCCAGGATAGAAACTGTGTTCCACCCACGCATGTGCCACGGCTTCAGAAGAGCTACATTGCGAAACAGCAAATAATCTCAAAAACGTTCATTTCATCTTTATTTTAACAAGATTAAACCCTAGTCACCACAAGTCATTAATTTATGCCAAGTTGCAAAACTGAATTGAACCAGGACAACATTCATTGAATGTTAAGTTTCAAGCACATTCCATAACATCGTTCGACTACAGAGTCTGACTTATGAGAAAAACATAATTTTATGATCGCATCTGCTTTACTTGTACCACTGCCTCCTATCCTCACTTCTACTCTCCTCCAAACTCCTTTATCTTTTTAAGAAGAGGACCCTTTTCTACTCACAGTTCGATCTGCTGGCGGCCAGTTCCAGTGCGTAGGCCAGTCTGAGGGAGATGTCGCCCATAGTGAGGGGGTCCACCTGACTCATACCCACCCAACACATCACTGCCTGCACTTCACACAACAGTTGCAGCATCTATAGACATAAACATTTGTAACATTTCAGCGAAGTTTTATCCATGGTTTAAGAAAGATTGTCCACCCGATTTTAGTTACCTCAATGAAATCTCGAATGATATCCAAAATGGTATAATACTAAATAAAAATTTTCAGTTGTGATTTGGATTCGAAAAAAAAGAGGAACAACCGTGATTTGAATTTTGGGTTTTTCAGATGGATAGAAGTGAAGTCAAAACATTAGGTGCTATTTGCGTATCACGCGGGCATCTTTTTTGCTTTTTCTGTGCCTGTTTAGGGTCGAATGGGGGACATTTAGCTTCCCGCAGTTTCAATTTAATAAATCAAAAAGTCATACATAATTTAATAGAAAAACTTCATTTTAAAATCACCAATTTAAATGAAAAACAATTTGCATTGTACGAGACAATGGGACTTGAATTAATGTCTGGACGATTTTCCCATTTGCAAGCGCCGGTGTTTGATTTTTTAATATTCATGCGGATTTTTGAAAAAAAGCTGAAGAAAAACGCAATTTCGAAGTAAAATTTGATAAATAACTTGGACAAAAAATGAAATATTTAGATAGTTTGCTAGATTTTTAAATTTTCAAAAATTTTGAACTGTAGTGGTTTTTTTTGTCTTATACACAATTTTAACACCGAGGAGAAGTGGAGCTCTGCACTACTTGCAATACAAAATTAAATGCCAAAGTTCGAAAAAAAATCTGTTTCAAACAAAAGTGAAATAATCAAATGAATTTTGCTGAACAAATCGTCGGCTAAAAAACCCAGAAAAGTATTTTTTGCAAATCTTACAAAAATCAGTAAGCTAAAACAAAAGACCAATTCATGCTCCGCAAACTACGTTCATTACCTTTTCCTAATAGATCACAATTCGGTCAAAAATTACAATCCAAAAATTCCGAAATTTATCAAAGAAAATTTTCTTGAAAATTGAAACCAATTAAATAGCATTAATATTAGGAACAAATGGAGTTATCAAAAGACACTATCAAAGGTTTGTTCTAAACTAAGATCAAAATAAGACTGAAAAAATAAATTTCAAAAAACTTGAATACACAATTTTTAAACAATTTTGCCAATTAAAGATTTTGCAAAAACCCTACAATTATGCTTATTACCTATAGAACTTAGTTAAACCAGTTGCATCAATCTCATCAAATATGAAAATAATACGCAACGGTAAGAGAGCAGATTCTAACAAAAACAGATACAAAAAGACGCCTGAATGGAAAAACGAAAAAATATATATATATAACTTTACAAAAAACTTCAAGGAGAAAACAACGCTCTTGAATCTTGTGCATCGCACGCCATATATCTTAATAGACAAAACAGTCAAATCCAAATTACAAAAAAAAAGACATAATGAAACAATACGCTATTCTATCACCTTGAATGAATTTAAAATAAATTGCTCAAACCTAATTATGACGCTAAAAAGCTTGAAATTAAGTGCACATTCTTTTATTACCATAAAAATTAAAAAACCATGCATCCAAAAAAATCAAAAATGAATGCAATTTATTTACAAAATCACTTTAAAATTTGTATAAACACAAATAGAAAACATAAACGCTCTTCAAAATTGAATAAGAAAAAAACTTTTGTTAAATTTTTTGAAATGTTACTGGAAAAAAACATCTATATTTGGAGATCTTGAGAACAAAGTTATTTAAAGAGAAAAAGTGTAGCACTCGATTACAATAACCTCTCTTATTGCAAGGATAACATATTGGACATCACTGCGATGGAGTTACCAATAGCGTTAATAGGGTTGAAAAATAGGTATAATTTGCTTTCCCTGCCACAACTCCGAGTCAAACTTTAGAACTAAGTTTGCAAATTGAAAATTTGACAAAACCCTCTGAATGCCATTGTGTAAATAGTAAAACGAGAATTGGACAAATGAACCTTCTGAGGTTGTTCAGTTTTGTGCAGTGCCTTGATGTAAGTGGACACATCGGTCGATCCAGTCTGTATCTTGGCAAAGAGAGGTCTGCACTTGCTCCATAAGTAGAGACAACTGTCAACCACTATGTCCACATCCACGCTACCCTAATGGCCACACATACAGAGAGATTAGTGAAACATAGAAGACATACATTCCGAAACATGTGGACAGTAGAAGCCATACAAAGAGACATAAATAAAAAGATATACTAAGGTGAGATTTGAGTTAGGACCGAAGTGTATAACTCATAGAGTAATTTCGGATAGGGTACACCGTCTGCTCGTCACGCTATCTTATTTTCGGCCGGATAGATTCGTGCAACTTCTTAGTCTAATACCAATCCTAATCTTACTCTTATACTATCTAGTCTCAGGTTGTTTAACTAGTCTCTGCTAGGCTCAATAGATCTAGGGTATACTGGTTTATTGCGGCTGCTGAAGTCTTCTTGGAGAGTCAACTAATTTTTAAGTTAAATTCAAATCTCTCTGGTGCTGAAATTACAAGTAATTTCAGCACTTACAAATAAGTGGGTTGTTAGTTAGATGGATCATGATTGGTTAATATTAAATACTTTACAGTGGTAAAATATCTAATTTATACAACCATAAAATGTAGTTTAGATCAGGTTCCACCCATCCGGGTTTTACAGAGTTTTTAAGAATAGTCTTTCTGCAATTCAAAGGATGGATGATGGACGTTGGTATTTGGCGAACATCTTATTTCTTCTGGGTTTTCTTATTAGAGAAGTCCCAGATTCAATCGTTGTGTCTTCTCAAGACAACGACTGGGTTTTCGCAACAAACTCAAATCTGATTTCAGAATGGTTGGCTATGACAGGTTTTTCCGTTTCATGTAGAGAACTTCTTTTGTGTTTGACCTTGTCTGGGAATGGCGCGGAGATTGTGTGTGGAGGGGATGCCTGGTTATTCGGATCTGTACGTATACTTGAACATCGAGGTGGTCATTGGTCTAGTTCAATGAAGTCCTTTTCTGCGAAGTCAAGTCGTACTCTAAATCCTTTGAGTTGTGATTGTGGGCGGCATATTGATTGTGGTTGGCCATTCTTTTTCGAGTGTAGTGGGTTCATTTTGTCTTTGGATGTTCGTCTTTGGTGTTGTATGCTGATCTATATACTGCAAGGTATAATTTACATTTTATAAAATTTTTATTAGTTTGGTGTTTAATTATGATTTCGGTTAGTTGTTTTCACAAAAGCTTTTTGTTTTAGTTCGGTTATTTTGAAGAGTTACTCACCCTTGAGTAGCTCTTATTAAAAATAGGAGTGTGTGTCACAAAGCGTGGATGTAGCGCGGTGGGTTAGGCCGGCTATAGAGCATGCTCAGGACGTCCTCTTCTGGTGGGTTAGGCCAGGAGTGGGAGTATGATTGCATGCGGTTTTTGTGAGGGGTCCTGTTATGTGACAACGTTTTATGTTGGGTTTGTTGTGGTTTTTCTTATGTTTTGTTGGTTGTGTCCTTTTTTCAAAAATCAAATTGTTTTTGGTATGGGTTTGTCTTTCGACTTTTTTGTGTTTTATTATTTCTTTCTTAGACTTTATAATAGTCTTCAAAAGAATAAATTATCCAGTTTTAAACTGGGTTAATCCGGTTTGGGTACCGTTGGTTTCCTTTTCTTAGTCATGCTGTTATTCTATGATTTGTGGTGTTTAGTAAGCTACGTTGGTTAGTGTTGTTTAGTATATAATTCCTTTCCAACCGGGTTAAGGGAAAGTTTGAAACGTGTTATCTTGTGTTAGAGCTGTTGTGTGTGAAAGCTTGAAACTGAAATTCATTATTTTAAACAATTCTTCGTGGGCGAGCTGTGCGAGTGTGGATAGAATTTTTGTGCGAATGAATGGAAATATCAAAAGGTTAGTACTGCATTTTCGTTTTATCAATTTATTACATAGAAATTCAAATTTACTGCTAGTTGTTGGGGAAAATTAAGTTACAAATTTTCATCATTATTAGATTTATTGCATTTGGGAAAAAATTTATAAATTAAATTACTGCATTGGTATTATTTTTATTTAATTGTTTGGTGCAAAAAATTAATAGAGTTTTTAACAGTATGAAGAAGTTTTCAATTTTTATTTTCTTTTGTGAATTTTTCAGATGATCGTTGGATGAAGGCTAAAATTCTAAAGAAGACATGAATAAAGAATGGTTAGTTTCTAATTTTAATTTAATTAGTTGATAATATGTATAATTCATATTTACCTGTTAGTCGTCGGGGAAGAAACCGTGGGGGAAGATGTCGTGGATGAGATCTGAAGTTGTTAGTAATTTAGCTAAGATGCGGATGATATTTTTAGTTTGAAGCAGTGGCCAAAGCAATTGAAGTGCTTTAATGGTGGTTAGTTCTTCAGTGCCAACTGCAAACTCATAAGGTGTGTTTTGGATTAGATTATATAATTTGTGATTGAATTTAGTGTTGTGGATGAATTCTAAAATGGGGATTTCTATAGGTTGAACAAATTCGTGTGGGAGAAGGAAGGGTCGGGATTCTTCTGCGTTGAAGGTCTTGGTGATGGGACAAAAAATATACATTTGGGTTATGGGATCATAATTTCGAAGAATACCATGAAGGTTAGTATCTTTAATGCAATATGTGAAGTTAAGAAAAAATGGTGAGGTGTATTTGGAATTGATGAATTGAAAACGGTGGTGTGGTTGTCTGGAGGGAGTGTGTAGGTCGAAGTGATTTTGGATAAAACGATAATATGTATATGTGTGAGTTTGTTTAGTGCGCAACATAATATCGTGTGAGCAGTGCAGATCTCTTTCATGTGGTGCAAGGAAATGAAAGGTTAGTGAAAATATTTGAAAACGTTCTTTAAAACTTTCGTAGGCTTGCGTGTCTATTAGTGCTTCTGAGATGATGTGGTCAAATTTGCGGTCAAAGATATTGAGTGTAAATACATATGGTGTTTTAATGAAAAAATTTTCTGTGATTTGTGGGTTAGCGAAGCGGTCATCGTCTAAGAATTGATCTTGGTTAGTTCTGATGATGTTATGATCGTAATATTCTAGCGTATATTCGTTAGCTCGGGGTGCAGTGTATGTTTTTAGTGATTTTTTATATCCGATGTAAGTAAATTGTCTAGGTGTTAGTGGTGTAGTGAGTCGATATAGCATGTCCTTATTTCGTTCTATATCGATGTGAGTGTTAGATAAAGGTAAGCAAAGGGGATTAGTAAAATGATAATATGAGGTCCAAGGGAGGGTAGGCATTAAAACGTGTTCGTCTACAAAGTTACGTGTTTCGTTAGTGTCGTGAGGGGTGTTTAAGGTGTATTGTGGAAATGAGGGTAAGGTGATAGCTAAAAATTCTTTTGTATTAGTGTGATTTGGGTGATTTATATATTCACGGGCTGTTCCTGGTTTTGCTGGGAAAGGATGGTTGGGGAACTTTCTTTTAAAAGTGCGGTAAGCTCTATTAGTGCTGAGTGAAGATTCAGTAGATGTGGATGATGGTGCTAATGATTCGGTATAAATTGAAGAGGGTGTAGGGGTAGGAGGGTTGGATGAATCTATTGTGGATGACATTTGGTTTATGGTGGGGGTGTCAAGGTGGTAGGGTTGTTGTTGTAATGTAATAAAATTATCTAGTTCTGGGGAGATTTGGGGGGTATCTGGAGAATTGGATGATCGGTCTGAATGATATGAAGAATAGGTTGGAGTGACTTGGGAAGCATAAGAGGGTGTAGAATTGGTGGGGACAGGGTTATTTGGTAGCATTGGTTGAAAAGGGGGTTGGGAAAAAATTGAGGAGTTGGTGTGAAAATTATTGGATGGAGATGGTTCAGAGTCGGCAAATTCATCGGTGGTTTCAATATTCGGGTTATTGAGTTGTGAGGTGGAGTATAAAACTGAGATGTGTGAATTAGTATCGGAATTCATGCCTGATGTTACATTACTGATTGGGAAATCGGGTGGTGGGAAAGCAAAAAGTGGTATTATTGTAATTGGAGTAGTGAGGTTGGTTGGATGGGAATTTGAACGGTGCAGGGATCCAAGTTGTCGGCTCATCGTGGGCTAAAAAAATTATTATTTTGAGACTGAAAAGCGGTGGTATGGGGTTGTTCTATAATTTGTTCATAGGTATTTTCATCTTGTGAGTGGTGTGTCATTATATGTTGGATGGGACTTTGTGATATGGTTTGTCTAAAATTTGGATTATGTGTTATTGCTAAGTTTCGAAAATTACGTGGGACTAGGGATAATGGATGGTTATGTGGTAGGGGTGGTAACTGTGGTGCTGTTGGCGTTGTGTCTACATTGTTATGTTCTTCGTCGTATGTGTTCTGTCTTGTTGCTATTTTTGTGTTGTATTCTTTTATTTGTGCATCTAAAAGAATTTTGTTTATTGATGTAGAAAAAATTCCAAAAAATCCTGCAAATAATATGCGTGCTACACTTGCTTGTCTATTGACTTGTGTGTGTATAGCACATGTGTTATAGATTCCTTTTAAGAGTGAAAAAAGAAATCCAATAAAGTTAAACATTGCGTATAAAATAGTCAATTTTTCTAAGATGTAGTAGGGCCATCCTAGAAAATCGAGAATTTCATTTTTTAGTGTAACAAAGCTAAAAATATTGATAGGTGATATATCTTGGGGACGGTATTTTTCACCGTTTAGATGTATATAATCTTTAATGTCTTTAAAATATCCGCTATAGTCTTGCGTATAGATGTCTGCAAATCCTGCGGTTTCGGCAAGTTTGCGTAAGTTTTGGTCAATTGATTGTCTTTGTATTGTGTCCATTTGTGTTAATAATTCTTGGAATTGTTGTGTTCTAATGTGATGTTGTATATCGGATTTTGAATATATGCCAATTGATTGTAAGTCAATATTTGGGTTTCGAACAATAGCTCTAATGCTTTCGGGTGAAAATTTTTTGAGTGATTGCATTAATGTGGGATATGGGGTAAGAAGGTAATATTTATCTTCATCAGGGTTTAGTTGTACTACATTGTGGCTATTTTCTGATCCACATGGGACTGCGGTATCCCAGAAATAGGTTCTTCTTGAAAGTGTGTCAACGAAATGTACTTTATTCTTATAAAAGATAGGGATTCTTTTATAGCATCGTTTGTCTTCAAAAACGTATAGTGGTGATACTTTTTTGGTACAAGTATAAAACCATAAAATGTTTCCTTCGTAGTCTAAAAAATTTGATCTATTTCCTGATAGTAAATATCCTGCGTAGGGTATTTTTAATAATGCTAGTGCAAGTGATTGTAATATTTGTGTTCTTTCTAATTCGCATAGTTGGTGTAGTGTTTCTAATTCGGAGAGTGACATTTCTTGAAAAATTCGGCTAATTGTGTAGTCTAGTTTCATATCTAAGTAAATATCATAGTGGATATTACCGAAATATGTACTATTCATTAGTGATAGTTCTTGTAAACGTGTGCTTCGATCATCTTGGGGCTTTAAATGTCCACCAGGTTGACCTGTATTTTTTTGAAAATGAACTGGTATGTATGATGTTCCTTCGTTTAGAGGATGACCTGTTGCATATGGGTCGATTTTTACTTTTCCAGTGGTCATGTCGAATCCTTTTTCGTATTCAACTAATATCTCGGAGTATGGTGTTTTGTGAAGTGGATTTCTGTATTTACATGCAAGTTCTGTTTCTTGATATATTTGAAAACGTGTCAATTTATTTTCTATATTGTCTATGTTTCTAAAATTAGAACTTAGTTTTCGTGATGGATGGACTTGTTCATATGGAATTGATTGTATAAAATATTTTTCGTGAAATTTTATCATACGAGCGTGTATTTTTGCTACTTGAAATGTTGTACATGTGTCTTCGGGGAACCAAACAATTGTTGCTTGTGTTCGTGTTGTAGGGTCACAATAGCCTTGATCGTTTTTACAAGATAATCGAATTCCTTGATAGATCATTGTGTTGTCTGATAAATCGCGTGTGAGTTGTATTTTTTCGAGTTGTATTTTCCAATCAAAAAACATGATTTCTTGACATCCTTTATTTTTTGTGTCTGCTTTGCAGTTTGATGGGTTATTTATACCAATGTGTGGTATCCAGTGTTTATCGTGCATGTCATAAATTAATCTTCCGTGTGCGCCGTTGTATGGGTATTTTTCATTTAATTTTATATGTCCTTGATATCTCTCAAGTTCTGCTTGATGTACAGAATCTGCAAAAACTTGGAAATATATTAACTTTCTATCTGTGTTTTTATTTTTTGTGATATTTAGTCGGAGTAACTCGTTTTTACAATCTTCGGGATTTAGATGTAAAAGTCGTTCGATATTACTCTGGTAGAATGATTCATGGTCAAGTCGGTTTTTATTTCCGTTTGAGACTTGTGAACAATGTGATTTCTTTTCAGAAAATGTTGCTGTGAATTTATATCCTATAACTGTTGTTGCTCGGGCTTTTGAATAAAGTGTTGCGATTACATTTGTAGTTTCTATGGCTTGTGGTTCTGTTTCGCATTGTGATACTTGATTTATTGCATATTTGTGTAATGTTTTTTGTTCGTTTTCGTCACAATCGTAATGTGTTACTAATAAATCTTGGGGTCCTGTGCGGGGGGAAGGGTTTATGTTTTCATTTGAGGTTGTTAGAAAAAGGAGTTGGAGAAAAATTAAAATTTTTAGAATATACATGTGTATGACAATCCTGAGTATGGGTTATAAAATGTGATGTAACCAATTGTCTTTTTGGTATATCTGTCGTATTTGTATATTACTTCAGTTGTTATAAATGGTGGTGGTAGGGATTGAGCTGTTATATTTGGTGGATTTAATGGATAGGGATGTTGAGTAATGTTGTTTAATTTAACCGTGATTTCAAATTTTAATTGTAGACTATTCTGTTGGAGTATTTGGATGTTATGAGCACGAATGTCTTCGTGAATGTCTTGTCTATATTGTAGTCTATTTAGTGCCCAATTGTGGAGTCGGTTACTTTCTAGGTGTTGTCCAAATAATGGTGGAGGTGCTGTGAATGTATTCCAGTCTAGTCTTAAAGGAATATTTGTTGATGATTGTTCTCGATATCTAGCGTCGAGGTTATTTGGGAAATTTAAGTTAAAAGGTGGTGGTGAAATCTGGCTTATTGATGGTGTTGATGGTAGTGATAATGTTTTTGGTAGTGATGAGGATGTTGTTGTATCCGTAGAAATATCTATTGGATCATTTACTAAATTTAGTTCACCTTGTGTGAATGAATGTGTTGTCCAATATGGTAGTCGTGATGCTTAGTTTGGGGGGTTAAAGGGATTTTCACGTATTTGTTCAGATGTTGGTGTTGAACCTAAGTAATCTGATGGTAGGCTTGAGG
The DNA here is from genome assembly GCF_963678635.1 of Symsagittifera roscoffensis. Taxonomy (NCBI): domain Eukaryota; kingdom Metazoa; phylum Xenacoelomorpha; order Acoela; family Convolutidae; genus Symsagittifera; species Symsagittifera roscoffensis. The sequence goes on along the minus strand of NC_087063.1, from coordinate 74,058,960 downwards.
TGCTGCGTTGTGAAAGAAGCGTAGGGGTTTCTGGTAATATACCAATGGGGTTTTCTGGAGTGTTTTGTGATGGGGATTGAGGTATATCAAAATGAACTCGGGGAGTTTGAAAATTTCTGTTTCGTCGAGGATGTATAATTTGTCTATTTATTTCGACTGTATTTTGGTTTTGACTAGGATTTCTTATTCTACTTAATTCTTGTGGTAGTGTTGGGTATAAGTTATATGTTGGTTCGCTTAGAGGTGCTTGTCGTTGAACTGGTTCTAGTGGTTCTGATAAGCGAGCGTGTCGTTCTTCAAAGGTATATGGGTTATCTTGAAAAGAAATTCGTGTAGATGTTTGGGGGTTTTGGGTAGTTGAAGGTGTTGTCGGGTTTTCTTGGGATGATGTCGGTGAAGACTGACTATGTGATTGTTGGGTAGCAATTTTTGATAGCTTTTTTGGTCTATTCTTTTAGTGAAAAAGTTTATGTTTATTATAGTATTCTTCTAAAAAAAGAATTAGGAGAATTGTTGCTAGGGCGAATGTGATGATTGCTTTTTTTATACATTTGCATATTGTCAGGATGAGGGATGATAGAAATGTTATAAAAATTACAAATAGTAAAAAAATATCGGTTCTACTAAAAATGGTTCGTATCATTTAGATAAGTTTTGTGAATCGTACCTGTGGATATAGTCAATAGCTTTTGAAAGTTGGAGGTATAGTTCAAATAGGGAATAGAAAATTTAAAAAATATTGCAAAAAATGATTAAGATTATTACAAAAGATTCAAAGATATCAAAAAGAAATATTATAAAAGTTTTAAGTATCGTAAAAAATTGTTTGAGGTTTGTGATAATTATAGTGACTGATTGAGAGAAGAGCATTTACGAAATGACTTCTTGATCGAATATTTTTTGTTGTTTGGGGCAATTTTCAAGTGTGGTCGGATTATTTATTGGTTTTTTGACAAGTGGGTTGAGTTTTGTGAAAAATTGTTGGGGGCAAATTTTATGGTGATCGGGAGGTCTTCTTTGTCTTTATTTTCATTTGTCAAATGATCTGGGGTATTTTCGAGATTTTTATACTTTAGGCTAATTAAAATGGTCGTTCTTTTACTTTAGGCTAATTTAACATATTTGTTTGGGGGGTATTTGAGGGCTGAGTTGGGGAAATATTGTTGATCTTTGGTTTATTAGATAAGGGAGGGTTATGATATTATGGTGATGTTTATTTTAGTTGTCAAGTTGGAGTGGTTTGATTATTTTTGGCCTGGAGGTCGTAAAGTTATAGTTATAGATATGCCTGGAGTTTAATATCGTTCGTCTAGTTGGTTTGTGTTAGAGTTATAGAAGGTGACGGATTGGATGAATCCTATTGGCTAATTATGATCTAAAATCGCTGCGTGTTTGTCAGCATGTTATTTTGAAAAATGAAAATTCAAAATATTTCAAAGGTTTAAGACTGTGAAATACAAAATTAAGGTTGTTTTTGAAATTCGACTTTCTTTAATATTTTAGATTTGTAACATTCGTCTACTGCAGTCACACATGAGGCTTAAGAAAAATAGGCCCTATAACCACTGGCTCAAGGGTCAGGGACACCATCTCTTGTGTTTTTCTACCTCAAGAACGGTCGGAGCCAGTTCGGTTCGCTTGTGACATGAGACTACGAACCGTTACAGCTTAAAGGCTACTACTAAAATATCCCCCACTCTAGAATTAGAAACGTCCCCATACTTAGGTCTCTAGATACCCAAAATACATGAACGCCGTTAAAAACCGGGTTGGAACAATCCGTTAAGTTGCTTTTTTATTAGACAGTGGAACTTTGATCCATTTCAGATGGATCAACCTAAAACTCGCCTTACCTCAACATAACAATTATAAAACACACTCTAGGAATTTAAATTTGTACTCACATAGTAGCACGCTCAAGAAGTGGGAAATAATCCAGTCGGTAACTAACTCAAGAATTAAATAACGTAACTAAATGAGTCTAATGTTTTATAGTTTTAACAATGAGAACAAGTTTATACTCTAGACAATAGTTTTCTTGTGAACCATTAGGACACTCAAGCTGTCCACCTTTCCACCGAAGGTTCACTCTAGTCCAGTTCCGAATAATACTCCAGTCGTTATAATCCAATTCGAGGGAATGCTCTCGTCTCTGTCACAGATGGGACAGCTCTACTCTCGATTATTATAGTGATGGAAATTGCGAATAGCAATTTCCTACTGCTTTTTCTTGCGACTTTCCCGCGTATGCGACTCAATTGTTCTGAAATTGTTCTGATCTCTTTTTCTGATTTTCAGTTCTCGCGAGAAAATCGTGCATGACAGGTTCCATTCGAAATTTTGAAAAATTAAATTTCACTCCAAAATCAAGTGTTTTTTGCTCCTCTCAAGGTCAAACTTCCAAATATGACCGACTGGCACATACTCCCCGGACTCGAGATCGATGTCCCCATCGCGCGCTGTCTTCTGCCAGTGAGTCCCAGAAAAACCGAGTGTTGCTCAAGATACAGTGCCAGTGGTCATTTACAGAAGTTTGCAGCAGATTTAAGCTTATCTACACCCCAAAATTCACAGCCATTTAAAATTTTCACACTATTGCTAAACAGCAACCAAAATCTGCATACACCTGCACCCTTGAATTTTCGCTTTTCAAGCCAATCATTTTAAAATCTCTTTTGTCCTATTCAATCAGGAAATTGTCATGCAGCATTTCGATTTATATAATAAATATAGTATATTAGTAACAATATTTGCTTTGTTAAAATTTCTTTTTCGTGAATCCAAGTTTCACTCGGATCCACGCTCAAGCCCCCCTTCCCTCTCAAGACTCAAGATCCATCCGATTTGCCCATTCATCTCGTGCTCTTCGCCTTGGAGGTACTGCATCCTGAAGTGCTAGATGCGGCAAACTGTCTCAACAGTTCCTCTTCATCATCGGAACTAATCACAATCTCCTCCCAAGCCTTCAGCTGTTCATAGGATCGCATCCATTCTCTCTGCTCCTGCAATCTCTTTGCTTGGTTGGGTAGTGCCTTCACCCTAGCTTCTCGGTTCAAGCAAAAGGAGTTGTGCAGGCTCAAGCTCACATTCTTCGCCAGGTCTTCCTCTAGTATCGACTCCCTCGCTTTGGTATTGTCTCTAGACATCTTACCCACTCTTTTCCATCCTGTCGTGATCGCATTACGATGGGTTAGCAGGGGTCTCTTGAAAGCTTCCGGCCCAATCTCGGCCTGGAACTGTCGATACTCTTTTTGATGTTTTCTCATGTGATCTTTCGTTGTCATGTACAACCAAGACGTCAGTGTCGCCCGAAACCATGGAAAGTACCTCAAGCGACTCCATACGTGCCTGACTTCCGTCGGTATGGCGAATACTTTGCACGCAGTCTCAAACAACTCGAGTCCTGCTGTAGTCTATCGCGTATATTGACTCAGCCGTTGGCGTCGTCGCCTCCCGATACTTCGTTATATTCTCTTCTATCCATCTCAGAGCTAACATCGTACTCACTACTAAGAGCGTCACCTTCTGCCGGTGATCCGGTAGTCCGATCGACCGAATCTCTTCCACATCCCACACCAGGCAAAGGTTCTTGTGATCTGGGTACCACACCGTTTGTGCCAAACAGTGGCATGGGCATTCCCCATGAGAGATCTCAATGCTCCTGAGATTACGCTCCCCTGAGGCTTCCAAGAGAGGCTCAAGCTCCATCATTTTCTCGTGCATCGTGTCGTTGTCTTCCAGGTTCGGAGTACTTCCCACAGGTTTCCCGATCACGTTTTGTCTCTCGTGATCGCTCGTGTTTTCTCTTTCCAACTTCAGAAGATCTTCTCCCCAGATTTTGCTTAAGTCATCTCTCAATTCTTTTGGTACTGTCCCTTTGATTTTTCTCAACAACTTGTGCGAGTGATGCGACATCCGAGCCAACCTCACGCACTTGGGCACTGAGAAGGCCTTGTCCACCAGTATTCTCTGGCTGGACACTGCCACCATCGCCATGTGTAGCGGGTAGTGACTTCCGCACAAGTTGGCCATCATTGACCCTATCAGCGATTTCGCGTTCAATGGCAAGCCATAAGCTTCGCTCATGGGAAGTCCCATTTCCGCCTCAAGACCAACCTTCCAGCTCCGGATGTGTTTTTGAGTCACCTGCAACACCCCGGGCCATGATTCTACGCTCAACGCCGTCACCAAATGATGTTCAGATTCCAGTCTCTCCAGTGCCTGCAGACCACACATTCTCGAGAAGAATCCGAGAGCTGTCGCTATATTCACCGTGGTTCTCGCGTAACATTCCGCTATTATTTGCACTTCACTTTTCTCCCTTTCTGTGATGTCTTCGAACCAAGTGACCAGGTCTTCTTTTTGAAACGACAGTATTCTGACGCATGACCGTCCATCGCAGATGTGCTCTCCGTTCCCACACGTCGAATCCAGACAGCTACCCGGCTCCAATTTCTTTGCTGACCCGGGGTCGCTCGTCCTTTCGCTTGGCTCTTGCATCTGGGGCGTGATTAGCTTATGTAGCACACTCAACTTCGCCAGATCTTCATCTTCCGTTGGTGCTAACCTCACTCGCTCGGTGGTTTCCTCGATTAGACTTGCATGGGGATGTGGACACCAGGAGGGTCTTAGTAGCTTCCATATCACTCCCAAGTTCGTGGTTAACAAGCCATTTCCACCGCCCATGTTCACTTCAACTCTCTTGTTTGAGCGCGGTATGCTTATCACCTCTGGTGTTTTCTCAAGAATCAGGCCCAGGCTCGGCCCCTCTTTTTCCACCGCGTCTACTTCCATTATTCTTTCTGTCCAAAACTTCAGTAGCTCCGCTACCTCATGGTTTCTGTGGGCTCCTCCAGCTTCCGAGTCTAAGAAGGGATTGTAGGCTATTCCCATCACTCCAGACACATATTGGTATTCCCCCTTCTCACTGAGTCTCGAGTACTGTTCTGACGAGGCCAGGTTACGGTGAACATCATGTTCTTCCTCGAACTTCTTATTAGAGAACCTCCGTACCTCGTCCAGCTTTCGATGGTTCTCTAAGGATAGTCTGGAACCATCTTCTTTCTCTATTCCTGTACTCTGATATACGTTCAAGATGATCGTTGAGACTCTTCTCTCCATGGTTTTACTTCCACTTGCTCTTTGGTGGCATGCCAGGATGGTGCTATCAGACATCATTGACATTATCCATCTCAAGAAACATGTGGCATCTTTTCTTCTAGCCAGGCTCAAGCCTGAATTGTACCTGGCCACGTGTTGCATCAGTGCCTGATACACCTCTAGCTTCTTGCTTCCCAACTTCAGCCTGTCATACGAGGTCAATGTCTCCAACTCTATTCCCACCAGACTCCAGGTGAACATTAATTGTCCCGCAGTCCTAACGAAGGGATTCGCCATTAGTGGCGGTGCTGATGAGGATGTTCTCATCGCCTCTTCAAAATAATCCTTCAACAAACTCTGCCAGGACCCCTTCAGATGACTTGCCATCTCTATCTTATTAACCTCGGCTTTTTGCTGGGTGGCCCAATTGCGTCGCCTGCGAGCTATTCCACTGTCCAACTTCTTCAAGCAGTCCTCCATTTCCTTCAATGTTTCGAGGGCCACCCACCACGTCCGGGAAGTGTTCCTCGTCTTGTTCCTCTCCAATGGATCACTCGTCACTTGTTTGCCCATGTCCTGATGTGCCTTCGAGATCCATTCTTTGCCGATCTCCACTTCCCCTACCTGTCCGTTCGTTGAACCTCTCTTCACGTTTACCTTCTGAGGCTTGAAGTCTTCTTCTGACGTCGAACTGGTGGAAACCTCTATTTCCTTTTCTACTTCAAGTGGTTTCCTGAGCTCCGAGCTGTTCTTGTATGCCGCCGTCTTGCATCGAGCCAAAACGATGGGCGCCGTCTCTCTCAAGTTTCCTTCCGAAACAGCATCCACTGAAGGACTACCCCATCCTTCCACTTCTCTCTTCCTCTTGCGAGTCTTCACATCTCTGCTCGAGGGTGTTGTGGCTATCATCATTGATTCGACCTCTCCATCCACTCCTTCCAACTCTTGCCTCCCCCCTGCTCGAGCCTTAAGGATATTAGTACTTTTAATCATATTACTAGTCCCAACCTTATCCCTTTTTATATCATCAACCATTTTATCCACAGTTTTTCGCTTCAGAGTAGAGCTGTCCTCACATTTCTCTTTTCTAGTCTTCGATCGTGCGTTCCTCAGCTCCACTAGCTTGTTCAGCAGCTCTTTTCTTGCTTTCTCATCCAGGCCCGTTCCTATCAGGAGCGGTTCCCCGAATCTCACTACTGCGTCCCACAGTTCCTTCTTGAACTTGTCCAGCGTCGTCTCGCTGCCCACTTCTCGATTGAATTCCCCCAGGAATTCCTGCCAAGCGTCATCCTCGAGAGATCCCAAGAATATGTCCCTGTTCCCTTCGAACGTGTTCTTCTCCCTTTCCTCCGAGCTCAAGAGTAACATCCCCATATTGAAGGTCTCACCTGCCAATGGCAACTCTAGGTTCTTCCGTGGGGACGGGTTCAGAGGTGGGGTGGCAGTATCTGCCCAATTCTCTTCACTCAAGTCTTTCAACAGCTCTTGAGTGGTGAGTTCCTCCCCTGATGGCCCTGGTTCAGGCGTATTCCCCACCTCCATGTCTTCTCCAGCTTCACTGAGAGTTTCATCCATACTCTCTTCCTCTGATTCATTTCTTCTTCTCTCGAGAATTCTTGAATCGATCCTCAACAGGTCCACTCCTCTTGTCTCCAGGCGTGTCTACAGACAGTGGTGACGGTGTCGTAGGATCCAGCTTTTTATATTCCGTCAGGGCTACATGCAGTTGACCTGCTGCATCTAGTTCTGCTCCCTCCTGTGTCACTTCTACTTGTTCCAAGCCATAGGGTGCCTTGTATTTTCTCGTGGCAAATTTCATTTCGTCCACCAATGCGACGTGCCCCTCCATCACGATCATCCTGCCATCATCCCATATGGGTAGCATATTCTCAAGTCCTTCCTTCTCAAGAGTCCTCAAGACTTTCCGCACTTCATATCCAGGGGGCTGCGAACCTCTACTCTTTTTCGCTTGCGTCGTCCACGAATTTACCTTCATCTCGCTGATGTGGAAGTAGACTGCCGCCGTGTAGCCGATGAACAGGGGATCCCAGCCATCCGTGAAATGCCTCTGCGTTTCCTCCGTCATCATCTTCGCCATTATGGAGGGAACCACCAAGGGACTATTCATTCCCAAGGTCATCCTCCTGACTGTCGGGAACTCAGGCATGGTGGCTGGTAGGATTTCTTTCTCCATTATGGCCTCCAGCTCCCTCTTGACTAGTGCAAAGCACTCCTTCCAGGCGGGGATTCTCAAGACTTCTCGTCCGTCGGCCGTCAATGGGTTTAGGTTCCAAAACTTTGGATACATTTCAATGGGGCCCTCTCGCTTGCCTCCCATTCTACATTGCATTTGTCCCCTGAAGTTGCACACCATCATCTCGGCATCTTTCACTTTTCCGAAGAGTACCGTGTTGCTCATACGCGCCCTGAGCACCTCCTGCTGACACCAATTCAGCGCTGTACCATCCAGTACGCTGATGAGACTCAAGTGCGTCACCGAGTGACGATACGTTATCACCAGGGGATCTGGAAACGCGTACGTCACTGCTGGACCATAGATGCAGGTCACCACCTCCTCTAGACCTCGGATTATCCCCATTGGGTCCGACCTCATTGCCAGGCACAGGTCCGTCAACAGAGGCATCCCTCTGTTCGCCTTCTCCCATTCTTCTCTCGAGGTTGGGTTCTCATCTTCACCCGTCATGTATCGATTCTGCATCATGAGGTATTGCACCAGCAGTGTCTTCAACCCTGCGGCACACTTGTAGGAGCTGGTTTCAATGCTCGTGTGGACTCTCCCCATAGACAGAGGTTCTCCATATTCCATTAACCGATGAAACGACACCAATTCCCCATGGGTCAAGAGTACTAGTGCCAGATACCCATCAACTCGAAGTGTCTCCACTCCTCGACTAAACATGTATGCTGGACCCATGTTGAACAAGTATCTGGGGTAAACCAAATACAGGGCCAAGAGCAGGCTGATGGGCATGCCCAGTATCTCCTGCACGAAGGCTCCAAAGATAGTCGCCGTGGTACCGAATACTCCTGCCAAGAATTCCTTCTCCCAGCAAGGACTCAAGAACTTGAGAATCTCGTAATCCCTCCGAGTCTTCAATTCGCCTTTGGCGTGCTCTCTCCAGAACCCTGCGATTGTCACTTCATTGGCGGCCGAGACAAATCTAGCCACCGTCATGTCTCTTACCTCGGCCAGCTCCAGTTGCTTCTCTAGGAAACTCCAGACTTGCTTCACGAGGAGTGGTGCTTCCTCCCTTGTCTTATTCGTGGCGTTCTCCAACCTTGGTGTCAAAAATGGCCACCAGCCATTCTCTTGAGTCAAACGATATTTCAACGATCCTAATTGCTTTTCCGTCTCGGCCACATTTCTTCTCTCGTTACTGGGACCTCTAGACTTGCTGGTGGAGTTCGTGATCTTTACATCCATACTCCGAAACCACAGGCTGGCCGTTAATTTGCTTATCGCCGGGTGATCGTCCCCGATGACTGGGCTGAACTTGAGCTGCCTGGCAAAGTTCGATATCTCTAGCAAGAGCACCTCGTCTAATACGATCAGGATGTCGGCTAGTCCATAAAAGCCCCTCAGTGCATGAGATATATCCGCCCATGCCGCCGCCAATTCTGACTTGCGAAGTCTCAGGCTCGATGGCTCCAACTCCCGATTGGGGGCTGCCATTAGAATCAGCCATTCACTCCCTTCTGCTATCAGGATCAAGACCGCGTACACGAACTGTAGGGCGGGTGGCATATTCGCGTATCCAGGGGATGTGGTAAACACCACCTTCGTCTTGGACCCGAATCTCGAGACAACATTCTCTTGCACTTCATTCATCGCCGCAAACAACGCTTGAATGGCTTCCCATATCTTCCTCGATGTCGGAATTTCATCGCCCTTTAGTTGCTCAAGAAGTCCCATCGCGTGCAGGTGATCATTCATCCCTGCAAACAATAGCAGTTCAGGTTCACAGGGCATCTCCGACTTTATTGCCACTACCAGAGTTAACATCTGATTCAATTCAGCTCCTGGCAAAGAGTATATCAAAGTCTCCGGCCAGAACAACTTGGGAGACGTTCCTTCGAAGTCTGATCCCGCCACAATGACTACTCTCGCAGCAGCTGGGTCTGCTCTATCATATACTGCCAGGGTTTTGGCCAGCTGGGTACTCCCACAGGGCTTCCCGTACCTGGGATCTTCCGCCAATTTCGAGCCTTCGTAAGCGGCATCTGGCAATCCCGTTCCTCCCGGATTGAGTAGCTTGTCTACCACCTTCAACTGTGCCGGGGTTGCCAACCTGATTCTGGCGATGCTAGTTCGGTGCTTGGGAGGTTCTGCTATAAGTCCCGGACTCCCCAGCAGCTTGAGAGGTCTGTAATTAATGGGTCCCATGATCGTTTTTGTGGGAATTCCCGTCAGGTCTGTGGTCTCCATCAACTTCGCTCTCGAGAAGTGCGCCTCATGAGCTTTCAACCAGTCCACGCAATGATGCCTATTCAAGTCCTCGTGTGATACTCGTTCGATCCCCAGGGTTTCCGCCAATTCTTGCCTGCATTCCAAACTCTCTAGATCCAGTTCTTTCACCCTCTCGGGATATCTCAAGCGAGCGGTCTCCATAGACTTATTTTCCCGTTTGCTCTCTGCCACTACCACTGAGGATATCGCCGAGCTTGGAGGTGTTGATGACGTCACCTCCTCAGACTCCATTGGCGTGGCACTCTGCAATCTGGTCTGGCTGCTCCTTGAACTGTCTCTAGTGTCAACTCTCGGTCCCAAGCGACCAGCCAAGGCCCTCGAGGCAAGGAATGGTGGGTTGGGAGGTGGTCCTAGAGTGAATTGGGCTGTCTCCAGCAGGTCCGCCTCTAGCGTGTTTATGTGTTCCTGTAAGACATCGTTCAGCCACTCCGCTCCCCTTGGCCTATCGAAATGGATTCCATCTTTTGAGGTGTCTTCAGGGAATCCCTTTTTCTCCATACGTTCTGCTATGTCCAACAGCCTGAGAGGAAGCACACTCTTTCGGTGTATGTCTCGGATCACCTTGTTCAGGCTCCGCACCTTCTGGTTCATCTCTAGGGCGTGCTGATCAAACATCATGTTGTAGGGGACCGTGCATACCGTCAGCAGGATGGGGTCCATCTGGATCCTCAGTTCCTCAAGAAGGCAGCTCATCTTGTCGCACAACCTCGTTACCGTCCTCGCTTCTCCCCTTGACACGTCGTTGGTCCCAACCATCAGGGTCACTGTGTAAACTTTGGTCATCCCTAGCATGTCCAGGGTTGCCAACATCTGTGGCGTGGCAGCTCCAGCAAAACTCAAGACTCCTGTCTGCCAATGTGACCGTATCTGGGTCAACACCCGCACCAGGCTATCCCCTATAATTAGGTGAACTGCACCCTCTGGCACACGAGGTGGCGCTAGATACTCCACCCAGGCTGCGTCATGGAAGCAGTCCCTCCTGGCTCCCTGTTCCGCACTCCAGTCCAGCCGATTGTGCCTGTGGTAGTTCCCTTCTGTATTCTTCTTATAGCTTGCGATCACGACATTCCTGACCGGCTGTTGCCTCCAAGTTGGGGGAAGCTCTGGCCTTGTCGATCTTTCACGACTCTGCTGCTGCAATTTCTCGCCTAGCTCCTTCAGGCGCGATGAGGCGCCGCTCACCTGACTGCCACTCGAGGTCGAGGTTGGGGTATATCCTGGTAACACCACATCCATCAGGGGACGTACAGGTTGTGTCTCTAGGTTGCGCAGGGAAGGCGTCACGTCATTCGGTATCCAGACCTCCAACCCTTCACTCATGTGTTCTCTGGCCTCGCGGTCAAGGTTGAACCGTCCTCTAGCCCTGGGAGCTTCATCCACCTCCATGCGCGACTCTGGCCTCGAGCTGGTCACCACTCGTTCGTTTGACCTGGCTCCCTTCTGTGCGTCAAGCTCGCGTTGTCGCTGTTCTATCCTTTCCAACTCCGACTTCAATTGATCACGATTCGCGACGTTCTCCCGCACCCTTAACTCCTGTTCATGCTCAGCTTTTTGTATCTCAAGCAACCTCAGAGCCTGGTCTCGCTCATTGACCGCCTGGTCCCTTTCCAGCTGAACCTTCTCCCGATCCAGATTTGCCTGATCCCGATCGAGGTTTGCCTTATTCCTTTCCTTCTGCGTCTTCTCGAGCTCTTTCTTTAGAACACCTAGATCCGGATATGCCTCGGTCGTCTGTTGCATTCGTGACATCGATGGCACCCTACTCGAGCTCTGGCTGGTGGACCTTACTGTTGGCCTAGTCGGTAATGGGAATTCCCCTGCGCCATATTCGGTGTTGTTATTCAGGCCAGGATTCCTTGCCAAGTCAAAACCCCTTACTCCTCCATCCACATTCCAAGATAACCATCTGGTCTGTTCTTGGTTCGATATTCCCTCGGTGGTGTAGCCGATCATCAAGACAGCCTCCGTTGCAGACTCCCTGCACTCACCCTGGTCCTCCAACTGGAGGATGGCATTCAGCATCACCGCCATTCTCTCGTCTATTTGGGTATAGTCCAAGTCCCTCAGGCGCCTGTACAGCTCATCAAGAGTGGGCTTCCTCAGGACCGCGGGCACGGAGTTCCAGAATCGGTCTGCTATTCTTTGTAACTTCGGGATGTATGTAGGTAGATGTTAACCAGCTCAAGAATTACCTTACCAACTCAAGAATTACCTTACCAACTCAAGAATTACCTAGAAATGTTCTCCTGCAAGTACTTGCTGTAGATTTGGATTATCGCGTGTTCAATCAAGATTCTCTCTTTCTGTTACTCGCTTGAGTGTAGTTGGATTTTCAACTTTGTTTTTCAAACTTGATCTGAAAACAGAAAGCTCATTAAAACTTAGCATATCACGTCCCTAACCTAGAGACCCCCCTTCTACCCATTTGGTTAAAATCTTATCATTCTCATATCACTTAAAGCAATTCGATTGGATTTTCCCTTAAGAACATGCAGATTCATTTTATGTTTTAGCACCATCAATTCTTTCTTTTAAAATTCAATTGTCATGCCAATCACATCTTAAGATCCCTTTACCTGCGCCGCACCCCAGTACCTAACTCAAGACTCCTCCCTCACACCCGACCTGATACCTCCATGTACCCGACTCAGGCGATGCTCAAGTAGTACTTCTTGTGAAGATGCACCATTATCTCTGTTTCTGCAAAGACCACATGTAGGATAGCGTACAATTCCCTCGAGCTCAGTTTGCCCCTGTTTGGGTCGTACACCGGCATCGAGACCTCCACTATTCCTCTTTCAATCATGAAGTCACGTAGTCTTGTCAGTGCCAATATCACGTGTTCGGGATCAATTGTGTTTCTGTCGTTGACTCTCGTTACTAGGAAGCAGAGGTATTTGCCCGGGACTTGTGCCACTGACGGTGGAAGCGCTGCTATGCCTCCCAGTCCTGGCCTCTGTCTGAACAGAAACTCTACGTTCTGGTACTCTCTTTTGAAGTCAGCCTCCAATCTTGATTTGAAACTCATGTCCGCCGTGATGCAGATCGCGCTGGTCCTGTTTGACAGGATGAAGTCGCTATCCGTTATCATGATGTTCTCTGAGTATTCATTGGGTATTTCGAATTTCGTTTTGAAATTCCTTCCTATGGTAGGCTCTGGTTCTTCTTCCTCCAGTTCCAATCCGCTTGTTTCCCTCACTTCCTTGAGCTTCTTTATCATCAAATTTTCGGTGTGGGTAAGTCCTACCCCCACTCCCCGGACAAAAATATTTATCGACCTCCCCGTCGATGTAGTCGGGTCTGAATTGTCCTTGGGGATGTCCAGTGGCCTGTCTGTTGCTGTCCATCCGAAAAGAGGGTCCTCTGTCTTCATGTAATTTGCTGCCGATACATCGATTTGCTGAATGCTTTGTCCTTCGCGGCTCTCGTCTTTGACATCACGCATCCACTCTAGAATCCTCAAGTTCGTGTTCTCCCTCCTTTCTATTTCACTCTGCTCGAGATCCGTCTCCAATTCTGGCGTCGAGTAATCATCCTGCGGATAATGTCCACCATCGTCAATGACCTGCCATTCCTCTTCGGCTTCCAGTTCGCCTGCGCTTAGTAGTTCATCGCCCAACTTGTCTGGCTGTATCTTATCGATCAAGAAGTCATCCCCGTAACTATTGTACCTCATACCTGTTCGTTTACGATTGCCAGTCCTGGTTTCCGGTGGTGTTGGTCGATCCGGCTCCATCCACTTCGGTACCTCGTTTTGCTCTGGGTCGTTCCAGTCTTCTTCTACAAATGAACCTGCATCCGACTCCACTTCTATCTTTTCGTTGTCGTCCAAACTCAAGTTCTCATTACCATCATTTTTCTCTCTAGTGCCTTTCTCATTCACTTCGCACGCTGGTTCCACCACCAGGTACTCAAGACCTTCCATGTCTTTTGGTAGGCACCAGTCCTCCGGGGACGGGACGTGAGGCTTCAGATTTTCGTAATGTGCTGCTCGCCCTGTACTCAAGCGATAGAACCGTCCTTGTTGATGTACTTCCGTAATCATGAACGGTCCTCTCCATTTCTTGAGTAGTTTCTTTGTTCCCTTGGGCGGTATGACATTTTGGAAGACCCACACGTATTGGCCCACTTCGTATGGCTTTGCTCTTAGTATCTTTTCGTCATATTTCTTGCGTTGCCTCATTTGCGCTTGCGCCGTGTTTCTCCGACATAGCTCGTTTAGCTCTTGTTGTCTTTTGATCGCTTCCTTCACGTATGCTTGAGGTGACGTCCTCTTCCCCTCGTACTCCGGGTAGAAGAATGTTATAGGCATTGCCCTTTCCCTGCCTGTCAACATCATGAAAGGACTGATACCCGTCGTTGAGTGCTGAGTACTATTATAGGCTCCTACTACCTGTGGCAGGTATTTGTCCCAGTCCGTCATGTATCTCGAGCAGTACACCCTGAGCATGTTGACCAGTGTCCTGTTCTGTCTCTCTACCAACCCATTGGTCTGTGGATGATAGGTCGTCGAGTGTGCTTGAGCAATGTGTGATCTCTTCATCAATTCTTTTGTCAAGTCCCCCACAAAAGCCTTGCCGTTGTCCGACTGGAAAGTCATTGGACAACCATACCGCGATATCCAATGCGTTATCAGGTGATCACATGTCTCCTCTGCCGAGGCTGTCTGGCACGGAACCGCTTCCGCCAACTTGGTGAAGTGATCTATTATAACTAGTATTTGGTTATAACCCGACTCCGTCATGCAGATTTTCTGATGGTCTATCTGCACCACTTCATTGAATTCCGAACTCTCGACAGACTTGAGGGGAAACTTCATCTTCCTTGGGTCTTTTACTTGAAGGCATGCTAGGCAGGCATTCACCCATCTCTCGCAAGCTTTTCTCATTCCCGGCCAGTCAAACCTGTGAAGTATCCTTTGTTGTACTTTATCTATCCCCTGGTGGCCCATCTGGTCGTGTGATCTGAAAAGCACCTCCGTTTGGTACAATTGTGGTAGTATGATGAGGTTGTGTTTGTGTAATATTTTTTCCTCATCTCTTCTCTTGCACGCTACCACCCCTTCAGCTGTGTGATAAAGTAAGTCTCTCTTTTCTTTGTAGAACTGGCTCAAGATCTTGTAGCTGTCTTCCTCAAGTTCCCCCTTCTCCTTGACTCCCGAATGGATCCATTTGGAGAGGTTACTTGTCATTTTGTCATTCTTCTGGGCCCTTATTAGGTCAGACAGCCTGTATCTCGCCTTAACGTGCTCCTTTAGCGCCATGATCTGTCCATTCATCTCACCAGGGTTGTGGATGTCATCGCTCAGTTTCACACATATCATCCTTTTCACGATTTTCATGTCGTCTTCTGGTACCAGATTCGTTCTGACGTTTGAGTTGCACGATAGTTCCCTTAGTGGTTTTCTTGAAACTGCTATTTTCTCGAGCTCTTCACCACCTCGTACCTCTTGTATTTCCAGATTGTACGTCCCTGAAGATGGATCCGTCTGTAATTCCCTGTCGTGCTGTCTTATCTTCTCTTCCGCCAGTATCATGCATAGACTGTCTTGGTCTTCGCTGCTCTCATCCGAGTCTTCATCCCATTCTTCACGCTCCCCGGACAATTTCCCTTCTCCGGTTTCGTCTTCTTCCATGAATCTGGACCACTCCCCGGACTCTTGATCTAGTCCCAGGTGTTCAACTTCTTCTCTGAATGTTACTTTCTTATCCCTGACTTTTGTCTGCTCCAGAATTTTTTCGGGGATTTTTTCAACTAGTGATCGCACAACTTCCTTGCTATTAGTGATGCTTCCTTTTGAGACGTCAGTATTGTTCACTGTTTCTTCTCTCCGAAGTATGGTTAGTTCCGGTGCCTCCTGACCTTTCCCTTGGATCACGGGCTTGTCATCTGATAGTTTCTCAAGCAACCTCATTAAGTCTTCATCTATTCGGACCGTTCCCTCCTCTACCTGGATGAGATCATAACCTTTTGCCTTAAGTGTTTCCCTCACGATCTTGGACTTGAGCATTATTCCTATCGGAATCCCTCTGCTTTTCTTCAAGATGGTCTTTTCAAGAGGCTCTTTCGGCAATTCGGGATGATCTTCAATCGGTTTGCCTGATTTGTCCAGCCATCTCGTGAGTGGAAGACTGTCGTACGTTTCTTTGTCCATGAAGGAGAAGCCGTCTTTGATCTCAGGTCTGTCCGCCTCTCTTTGTTCTTGCCTCTCGTAGAACTCCGTCTTCTTACTCAAGCTGTCAGCATTTTGATGTTTATCTCGTGTTCTGTGCTCAATTATCATGTTGTATCCATCCAAGCGAACTATCCACCTCCCAATATAGCTCTGGTCCATTGAGTACGTTTTCAGCCAGCTTAGTGCTCGGTTGTCGACTCGCAGCTTGAAGGGCTCACTGCCTAAGTATGCTCTGTATTTTTCGACAAAGGTGACCACCGCAAACATCTCTGCTTTCGGTGCTCCGTACTTCATTTCTGTGTCACTTAGGACCTTGCTCCCGTATGCTATTGGTCTCAAGACTGTCTTCCCATTCCATTCTTGTTCTTGATGGAGAATCCCAGAAATAGCGACTACTGACGCATCCGTGTCTAGCACGTACATCCCCTTCTCAGTCGGCATACCCAGTACTGGTGCCTCACACAGCTCTTTCTTTATTCTCTGGAATGATTCTTCTGCCGCGTTGTTCCACGTGAACTTCTTGCCCTTGTGTCTCATTAATTGTTGCATCGGGTATACCTTGTCCGCATAGCCCTTGATGAATTCTCTATAATAGTTGGCGAAACCCAGGAAGCTCATCAGCTGGTGCTCCGTCTTCGGTGATTTCCAGGTTAGGACTGCTTCCACGGCGTCTGGGTCAGGTCTGATACCGTGTTTATCTACCATCCTGCCCAAGTATTTAATCGAGTCCTTGAGTATCTCGCACTTTGATGGTTTACACTTCAGCCCCGATCTTTTCATGCACGCGAACACCTCGTCAAGCCTCTCGATGTGGTCTTCTAGTGTTGGCGTTGCTATTACCACGTCGTCCACATAGCACATTACCAGGTTGCCGTACTTCTTCGTCACGCCTATCAACGCGTGTGCCATCAGCCGCTGAAACGTGGCTGTTGCATTGCAGAGTCCAAACGGCATCCGTTTCCATTGAAACAGACCCAACTCGCAGGCGAACCCTGTCTTGTCCCTGTCTTGCTTCCTTAATGGTACCTGCCAAAAGGCCGAGCCTAAATCAAGAGTCGTAAAAAATTTCGCATCACCTAACTTCGAGAGGCTCTCATCAATTCTAGGTATGGGATAGGCATCCTTCACCGTGACGGAGTTCAGGTATCGAAAGTCACAACAAAACCTTAACTGGTCGCCTTTCTTTTTGGCCATCACTACTCCACACGCCCACGGTGACTTGGATGGTTCTATCATGTCATACTCTAGTAACGTTTCGACTTCTTTTCTACACGCGTCCGATTTGTGTGGGGTCATGCGCCTCGCCCCCTCCCTGTGTGGCACCGCGTTTTCCGCAAGTTCTATTTCATGTTCAACAAAATTACAACACCCGATATCCGCCTTATGCCTTGAAAAAACCTCCTCGTTCCGCTCTAGTACGTCCTTGATAGCTTCGAGCTGTTCATCTTTCAGTTTGCCCCTTAAATGTTCAATCTCCGGCAGAACCGGTTTATCAGTTTGCATTTCATCTAGCGTGGGTCGCTCTGGAAAGTTCGAACAGCTCGAAAGCCCATCGTCCGTTTCTGACTTAAGTGATTTGATAAGACCTGAAGAATCTTTTATTCTCTGCAATCGTCTCAAGATACAAATTTTGTCCCTGTGGTTGGGACAATCAACAACTTCATTTTGTTTTGAGTTTTCAATTGTTTCATATCGAGTTTTAACCGGTAAAGCATATCCCAGCTTCCTCCCTCTCTGTATCGTGATCGGTATATCAAGGGTATTCAACAAGACACTGACGCAGAGGCCGCTCTTCGTTATCGAAAATGATCTTCCTAAAACAGCAGCGCTTTGACTATTAGGATTTGGAACTATACACACTTGCTTGTTGTCACTTAGTTCATTATAATTTTTCATCCTCAAGCTTACGATTGCCGCTTCATTAGCTTTTAACCTCACTCTCCTACTCAAGAATACCGGTGCTTTGTTTTCATTCGCCATTATTAAATTTACCGGTTTGATTGCGTACCTCCTATCCGGGTTCCGTATCCTGAACATTGCATTATTTAGATCAATCGTTACGTCGAAATTCCTGATGAAGTCTCTGCCCAAAATGAATTGGTCAGATTCATCTAGGTTTTCTACCACGATGAAGCTCATCCACAGGTTACGTTCCCCCAAATTGAGGGCTATTATCGGCGTCCTGCCCAACACCCGAAGGGCCCCTTTGTTTGCAGCTGACAGCCGTATTCTCGAGTCTATCAAGTCACCTTTGTCAAAGCCCATCTTTTCCCATGTTTCGATTGGTATGACGCTCAAGACTGCTCCCGTGTCGAGTAATCCACGTAACTGAGTCTTTTTGCCATTTATGTCTAGCACGTGCCCTGTCACGTCTGCTTCCGTCCCGATGTGCATTGCATCTTCTTCGAGCATAGCACAGTGTCCAATCGATCTTACTTTCAATTCTTCTTTCCCTACATAGATTTGTCCAATTAGGTCTTCGTCGCATGTTATCATCGTCTTGGTATAGATGTTGATTCCATCTATATTTAGCATGACCTCGTGTGGACCATAAGCTTCAGTGTACCTATTATCAACACGTACCGATTTGCTGCCCCCTCTCGTGAGTAGTGCCCTGAGCGCTCTAGAAGTCGTTTGTGGACTTATTCCACTCAAGTAGTCTGCATACACGTCAATGTGCATTATCGTCTGGTCGCTCGGCTCGCTCAAGTTTCTGGTTACCTCGTGTCCGCCCACTGTGATTATCGACATTATTCTTGCTCCGATTTTCGATATTCCAAAAGGTTTACCTGTCACCATTTTCACGGTGTTACAATTCCCGGTCTTCATTGAGCCCGTTCTAGCCTCTGGTATTGAGTTCGATCCGGTTAATGCTTCGTTAAAATTCTGTCTTTCGATCTCCAACTTTAGTCGTTGCTCTATTTCTTTCGCAGCCAGATCTTGTTTCACTTTGGCAATTGCTTCCGTCGCCGCTTTCTCATAATTTATCTCTAGAGAGCTTCCGGCCGCGGACTCTAACGCACCGCTAACATGTGTAACAGCTTTCACTGTCTTCGTCGGCAATTCGGTGTTTGGTGCCCCCAAGTTCCTAGATTCAAACTCGTTTTGCCTGTTCCGCTGATTCTGCACCGCCGCTAATGCCAACTTATGTTTGGGGTGATTCTGGTCCTTGACCGCTTCCCAGAACAAGGGACAATCCATTCTGAAGTGCCCCTCCTGGTTACAGAAGAAGCATCTGGCGCCTATCTTGATGATTAAGCCATTATAGTACTCGTGTTCCTCCATCTGGCTCATATCCTCTTCATCCGGTGCATAACCTAGGCTCTTCATGCCTTGTTTGTACGTTGTGCAGTCAGCCACATGATGATCCGCTGACCCGCAGTTCGCGCATGATCTGCGCTTGTCCATATCATCTCTAGGTTTGTACCATGATGACCTCTGGGGTTGGCTTCCCCCTTGCGTGTTCCTGTTTTCGGAATATGAGTACTTCTTAGGTTTCATCAGCATGTATTCTCTTGATTTCTGTCTCATTTCTTCTGGGGTGGGTGCGCTGTCCTTCGACAATGTGTAGTATGTTGCTAACATTGTCCTTAAGTCATCACTTTTCACCCCATCGATGAACTTCGAGGCAATGCTAAAGTTCCGTCTATTTGTCGACTCCTCTGGGTCACTCCTCCTTCTCAAGCTCTCGAGGTCATCTAGGAACCGATCTATTGACTCGTCGTCCCTCTGCCTTCTCTTTTCAAATCGCATCATCGCTTGGTGACCCTTCATGCCTGACCCGAATCGATTCAGCAATATCTCGAAGATCTTGTCCGCGGTGTCGCGTTCTTCCTCCTTCTTTGCGACCACGCATTTTAATGCCGTTCCTTCCAAGTTGCTCAGTATGGCTGTACATGCTTGTCTTTCGTCACTCAAGTTGTCTTGTTCTAGATGTAATCTCATCACTTCCACCCAAGTGTCAATGCATCCATCGGAGTCGTCCTTGAATTCTTTTGGCTTCTTGAATGTCTTTCTTGATTTTCCCTCTCTCCTGTCGCTCGAGTCAGTGTTCCTCGTGGCGAATGCCTCTAGAGTCCTGTTCATCATCTCCCAAGTGCTGGCCCATGTCATAGCATCCGGTCCTGTGTTGCTGTTAGCTGTTGAATCTCCCGGAGCAGTCGTTGTATTCGACGTTCCATTCTTCATTATTGTTTTCGCAGCTGTTGGTGCTATGCTTATCGCATCCCTGGTTAAGGGCAACGGTGTCGATTGCCGTTTGTTCCTTTGTGGTTCTACAAAGTCAACTCTGGTGTTTTGCGTACGATCCGCTGCCGGTCTTTCTTGTGGAGTGGAACCTCTCAAGATTGCATCCAACTTCGCCTGTATTGCACACGAACTCTCGGCTTGACTCTTGCTCATTGTGTCCATTCTCCTTTCCAGGCTCCCTAATTGGCTGTTGACATCATCATATCGGTTCTTCAACTGTTGCATGTCTGTTTTGATGTTCTTTTCTCGTTCTTCATTGGTGGCTTCTACCTTATCTGACATTTCCTTGAGTCTCTCATCTGTTGCCTTAGCTAGGTTAAAATAACTGTCTAGATACTCGTGCTTGTTGTATCTTATCTCCTTTTTTATCACCTCTCTGTCTTCTTCACTGTGCTTAAGTCTTTTGTCAATCTGATTTAATTTCGCCAACAAGTCACCCAGCTCAATGGTAGTCTCTTCATGGTCAGCTGTCGGTCTCTCTTCGGCCGTAGCCTCTGCTTTAGCTTGTTCCTCTCTTGGATTGGCTTCTGAGGTCTTCGTTCTCACTGTCCCAAATGTTCGTGCTCTTTCTGCTTTTGGTTCTTCAGTCACGTTTTCTTTTGTTTTTATTCCGAACATTATTCCCAATTTTTCCGTAAAAGATGTCCTCTTTACTTGAGAGTCTTCTTTTACCGTTTCTTCGGTGTTGCCTATTGCATCTTCCGCGTCATCTATCGGTGAGAACTCTATGGGTTTCTGGCTCGGTTCCTCTGCATTGGGCATTGGAGTTGACTCTGTCGCCATCTTCCTTGTTTCATCCACACTTTGATCGGGTGTCTCTAGATCAATCTCGATGGTGGGTTCTACTCGCTCCCCTTCCGTGCCCTCTTTCGCCCTGTTCTCCGCTGTACTCCTTGTGCTGACCATGTTAACTGAAAAGTTCGTCTTCGTTATCTTTGGGCCCGTTGATGTCGTTCCACGCAGCGATGAATTATATTTCGTGTTTGATCCACTTGACCTTTTTTCGAGCACCGGTACCCTACTCCGCCTCATTATTTCTATTTACAACTGCTCCTATTTACAATTTTATTATATACACGATTCTATTCTAAGGGTAAAAAAAATATTTTTTGTGGTAACAAATTCTGTACAACGTGTTAAAAACCTTATCCAATTCTCTTTCTAAAACCTCCGAAAAACTTTCCTTAATTTGGTCTTAACCGTACCTATTTCGATTTGTCTTATTCTGTCTTAAGACACACTTGTTGTGATTCTACTTCAATTTTTATACCGTCCCAAGACTATTCGTCACTATCACAGTACTCTCCGCTAGTGTCCTAAGACCCTTGTACCAAGACTACTGTCCCAAGACTAGTGTCCCAAGGCTAGTGTCCCAAGACTACTGTCCCAAGACTACTGTCCCAAGACTAGTGTCCCAAGGGTAGTGTCCCAAGACCAGTGTCCCAAGGCTAGTGTTCCAAGACTAGTGTCCCAAGGCTAGTGTCCCAAGACTACTGTCCCAAGACTAGTGTCCCAAGGGTAGTGTCCCAAGACCAGTGTCCCAAGGCTGGTGTCCCAAGACTACTGTCCCAAGGCTAGTGTCCCAAGACTACTGTCCCAAGACCAGTGTCCCAAGACCAGTGTCCCAAGGCTAGTGTCCCAAGACTAGTGTCCCAAGACCCTTGTCCCAAGACCACTGTCCCAAGACCACTGTCCCAAGACCCTGTCCCAAGACCACTGTCCCAAGACCCTGTCCCAAGACCACTGTCCCAAGACCCTGTCCCAAGACCCTGTCCCAAGACCACTGTCCCAAGACCCTGTCCCAAGACCCTGTCCCAAGACCCTTGTCCCAAGACCACTGTCCCAAGACCCCGTCCCAAGACCACTGTCCCAAGACCCTGTCCCAAGACCACTGTCCCAAGACCACTGTCCCAAGACCACTGTCCCAAGACCCTGTCCCAAGACCACTGTCCCAAGACCCTGTCCCAAGACCACTGTCCCAAGACCCTGTCCCAAGACCACTGTCCCAAGACTGCTCTGTCCCAAGACTTCTTCGGTACTGTCCCAAGACTCGTCACGGAGTGTCTTCCTCGTTGTAGGGTCTTCTTGAATCACCGTACCTTGTACCACCACTCAAGCTCTAGTAAAATTTTCCCAAAAACCCTCTCTTAAAAGCCAAATGCTGACCCCCCTCTTCTTTTTGGTTGTTTCTATTTCAATGTAGGTGCGCAGGTATCTTGTGATCACCTGTTCGTATAAAACCAAACACAAATCCTCACTAAAATGCAACAAAAATCTAAGTAAGAAAAATAATAAAAACAGAAAAATGAGCCCACCTGAAATTCAAAGGTGACCAATGTCTACCTTTCGTCGAAAAAAATGTCTGGTACCTAATTGCCACGCGTTTTCCTCCCCCCACTAGTGATCTTATGGGGTTTCACAAAAGCTGTTTATATCCGGTCCCCCCTACCAAACCAACCAGCGTACCAGTCTTAACTCGAGTTGAATTTTGGATCTCCACCTAATATTACCAACGCGTGTTAATTTCTAATGTAACTAAGTCAACGATGTCGACTAATTAGTTACTCTAATTTCCCCCTTTTTACAATTTACAACCGCCAACCTCTAACTTAACCAGTCCCCCTTCTAACCTCCCCCCTTTCTAGCCCCCCTTCTTAAGCCTAAAAATTACTTTAAGCGCCGGGTGCTAAACCTCTCAAGAGAAAACCGTAGACCTGTTTCCAGGCCTGCTCAAGTAAAAACGTTCCTCAAAACTGGGGGATTTCGCTTATCCAATTTTACACTTATCTCCTATAATGTAATGTGGATTCTAACGATACCCGTTCTGCCCAACTTGAGAACTCGAGAATTGCCAAATCCTTCTTGGCTGCTTTCCCACTCGACTGGTCACCTGTTCCAGTCCAGTCTCCTATTGGTTCAGCTCAAGTGTCCCTGAACCACTTTCCCACTCGGCTGGTCACCTCTTCCAGTCAAGTCTCCTATTGGTTCAGCTCAAGTGTCCCTGAACCACTTTCCCACTCGGCTGGTCACCTCTTCCAGTCAAGTCTCCTATTGGTCCAGCTAAGTTCCAAGCTATCTGAAAACCCTTGACGACGCCCCACTTCGGGCACTTTATTCAGTTTACTGGTTTAAATTGCTAGGTTGATCGAAACGATCGAACTTGTAAAACAGTATGGGTATACTATTTAATTAATATAAAGGTTTGATCCAACTAATCTGGTGTCAAAGTCACTGTCTTTTTTCGTTTTATGGTTTTTGTTCCTTTTTCTATTCTTTTTTGGTTTTTGTTTTGCTTTTTGTCTTTTTGCTCGTGTTTTTGTCTCCCTAGTTGCCCCCCTTTACTCGGTTAGCTAAGCCTCGTTCGGAGAGCGTACCAGGAAATTTTCTCGAGTTTTCTTAAAAAGCTATCACGGTACAACCGGAAGGTTTGCACGTTCCTGTCGAACCGTACCGCCGGTACTCTAGAATGGGCATTCAGCCCGAAGCTGTCTCAAGTGGGTTCGACTCCGTAGTCTTGATGTCGTAAACACCCAGGAGCGCCATAAAAACACTATGTAACATTCGTCTACTGCAGTCACACATGAGGCTTAAGAAAAATAGGCCCTATAACCACTGGCTCAAGGGTCAGGGACACCATCTCTTGTGTTTTTCTACCTCAAGAACGGTCGGAGCCAGTTCGGTTCGCTTGTGACATGAGACTACGACCCGTTACAGCTTAAAGGCTACTACTAAAATATCCCCCCACTCTAGAATTAGAAACGTCCACATACTTAGGTCTCTAGATACCCAAAATACATGAACGCCGTTAAAAACCGGGTTGGAACAATCCGTTAAGTTGCTTTTTTATTAGACAGTGGAACTTTGATCCATTTCAGATGGATCAACCTAAAACTCGCCTTACCTCAACATAACAATTATAAAACACACTCTAGGAATTTAAATTTGTACTCACATAGTAGCACGCTCAAGAAGTGGGAAATAATCCAGTCGGTAACTAACTCAAGAATTAAATAACGTAACTAAATGAGTCTAATGTTTTATAGTTTTAACAATGAGAACGAGTTTATACTCTAGACAATAGTTTTCTTGTGAACCATTAGGACACTCAAGCTGTCCACCTTTCCACCGAAGGTTCACTCTAGTCCAGTTCCGAATAATACTCCAGTCGTTATAATCCAATTCGAGGGAATGCTCTCGTCTCTGTCACAGATGGGACAGCTCTACTCTCGATTATTATAGTGATGGAAATTGCGAATAGCAATTTCCTACTGCTTTTTCTTGCGACTTTCCCGCGTATGCGACTCAATTGTTCTGAAATTGTTCTGATCTCTTTTTCTGATTTTCAGTTCTCGCGAGAAAATCGTGCATGACAGGTTCCATTCGAAATTTTGAAAAATTAAATTTCACTCCAAAATCAAGTGTTTTTTGCTCCTCTCAAGGTCAAACTTCCAAATATGACCGACTGGCACAATTGTGGGATGAATAATTTATAATTTTTACGTGGTTGATTTCTAAGTCGTGAAGACTCTCTATGTTCTGATTTGTCGATTTGTTCTTGGGGTATTATTTTTTCTGTCATTTTTCTATTTTTTCTTTCTTTTTGAGATGTATTTTGATCTAGATTTTTTGTATTGTTTTTTGTGGTGGTTGATTTTGTTTTTTGGTTTTTGAGGTGAAAATCTTTTTGTTCCTTTGTTGTATTTTCCGTATGTGGGTCATTTTGAATAACTTTTAAACCTGTAAAAGAATATAATTGAGTTAGTTCGCGGAGTGCGTATTCTTTTGGATAATAAGGTAATAGGTTATTTCGGTGTTGAACGATTTCTTTTTTGTCTGCGTCGGTGATTTTATATGTGACATCAGTGGGTTTTGCAATTATTTGGTATGGTCCTTTACGAAGGGTTTGTAATTTTTTTAGAAATTCCTTTTTGAGTATTAAAATTGGGTATTAAAACAAATGTTCCAATTTTTAAATCGGAGGCTGGTGTAAAGCGTGAATTTAATTGTTCATTAATATTTTGCCTTTGTAACAACTTTTTTGTTACTTTTTGGTAAATTTCATTGTGTTTTTTGTCTCTGTTGAAAATCCATTCGGTGTGTGTACCGGAGGCTAATTTAAGAATTTGTGGGTGATGAAAATGATCTTCATCGTGTGTATGTAAAGGTAGGTTATAACAAATTGAGTCTTTATTTGGTTGACAATAACCTTGTGCGTTTTTATGAGAGTTTGCTGTAAACATTATTGGTTTGCGTGGCTTTTGGTTAAAAACCATTTCATATGGTGACATTCCTAGAGTTGTCGTGATTTGTGAATTATATGCTAGGGGAAATAATTTTACATCTGCTGACCATTCAGTATATCTTGTATCATTTCCATTGATGATACATCTAAGATATTCTTGTAGTGAACGGTTCATACCTTCGACTAAGCCGTTTGTCCAAGGTGCGTGAGATGTACGTGGTTTGTGTTTGATGTTATATAAATGACATAGTGTGATAATTTCATTATTTATGAATTCTGTACCGTTATCTGTAACTAGAATTTCTGGTAGTCCAAATTTGGCTATCCAGTGTTCATAAAGCGTTGTGTAAGCGTAATAAGCGTTACAATGTGGTACTGGGTTAAGTGCTACATAATGTGTAAATGCGTCAACAATTACCATAATGTAGGAGTTTCCTTCGGATGAGGGTGAAATTGGTCCTTTAGTATCTAATGAGATACGGTGGTTAAAGTACAAACTTTGTCCTTTAAAATCTTGTTTTTGTGCTATTTGTTTTTGATTTGGGTAAGGTTTATTTAGTTGGCATACTATACAGTCATTGCATAGTACTTTTATCCAAATTGGTGCATTTGGGAAATAAAAGTTTTGTATAAAATTTGAATATGTTTTCTCTGATCCAGAGTGTCCTTTAATATTTTGTGTATGTGAAATATTAAAAGCTATGCGAATCATACTTAAAGGGAGACAGGGAACTGTAGATTCATTTAATTTGTATTCTAGAAGGTCTGTGTTTTCGTTAATTGTTGTATTATTGAATTTTCGAAAATATCGGAGGAGTGTTTTATTTCCTAAAATAGTTGTATCTGCCTTGACGGGTTTAGTTTTATATTTGTGCCATGATTTTAGTTGTCTAATTACTGGGTCAAGATTTTGGTATTGTTTCAATGTTGAAATTGTGATTGTTTCTGTTGGGGGGAGAAAAATGTTTTCTATTTCTAATTTAGATAAGGGTATTGTATCAAGTGGGTCATGGAGGTCAAAAACTTGATTTATTGTGTATTTTGAATCGTTTGTTTGTGGTCGTGATAAATTTATTTTATCAGTTAGGTTTTCTTTTTCAATTAGTGGAAAAAGGTCTTTTTTATGCGAGTGTTGTTTTACTCTTTTTTGTTGGGTGTTATTTTTTATCCATTGTGAGTATGGAATTGGTTTAAAAGTTGATGTTCCAAGTAGATCAACTTCGTAGTGGTTATTTTGACAATCTAAATAAAGCGGAAAGTGTTGTAGATTATTTATCTGTGATTGTTCAACGTCAGTTTTTACTGCATATTTGCATTCTAGTCGGGGTGATGTTTCGTTTTTTGCAAGGTAGAATTTTATATTTTTAGGTATTTCAACTGTAGTTTTACGTGTAAGTAATTCAGGTGGTGTATTTTGACTAAATGTGTCTGGTAATGCAAGATTTTTTCCTGCTGTCCAAACTATATGTAAGTTTGGAAATTTCATTAGAATTAATTGAAATCTGTAAACTCGGTGATTTGGGTTGGATTTTTGTGTGAAGAGAAAAATGATTGGTTTGTGATCTGTGAATAGAACTGTTGGATGTTTTGATCCAAGTATCAGAAATTCATATTCCGTAAGTGTATAGATTATGGCTGTACATTCTCTCATTAGGGTTGAGAGTCTTAGCTCTGCTTGAGTGAATAATCGAGAATTTGCTGATATAAGGTTCATTTTGTTTGTACCATTATGTGATTGTAATAACGCTGCGCCGATGCCAAAGTTCGAAGCATCGCACATTGCGTAGAATGGTTGATTTGGATCTGGAATTGTATTCGAAATTTGTTCAGTTAGAAGTTTTTTAATTTATTCAAATCGTGCTTGATGTTCTGTATTCCATTCAAAATTATTTTGTTGTCTAAGTATATTATAGAATGGTCTTAGATATAATTGCATTTTATAAACATATTTGCTTAAAAAGTTTAGCATTCCAAGGAATTCTTGGATTTTCTTTTTATTTGTCGGTGGTTGGAGTTTCTGAATAGCGTCAATGCGTGATTTTAATGGAGTGATTGTTTTTCTTTCTATGTTATGTCCTAAGAATTTTACTCGTGTTAAAAAGAAGTGTGATTTATCAGGGGCGGCCTTCAGATTTTCGTTCTGAAGTATTTGGTGATATTGTTCTAAAACATTGAACATTTCTTCTTTAGTCTGTGATTGCATAAAAACATCGTCTAAATAGGTGATTGCGTTTTTCTTGAGTATTAGTGGTCGAAAAATTTTGCTCATAAAAGCTGAAAATGCTGCTGGTCCTATGGATATTCCATAGAATAAGCGGTTGAATTCATACTGTTGGTTTCCAATAACAAATTGTGTTAAACGTCGCGATTGTTCATCTAATGGCATTTGATTGTATGCACTATTCATATCTGCGGTTGTAAAGTATTTTCCGTTTATTTTTGTTAAAATAACTTGTATTGGTTCAATAGGCCAATTACACATTGATTCATCTATGAGTGAGTTGAGGTATCTAGCGTCGAGAACGATTTTTAATGATTCTCCTTTGGCTAGAATGATAACAGGGTTGTTAAATGTGTTACCTTTGGGTTGTTCTTCTTTATTTACTGGTGATATAATGTTGTATTCTTCTAAAATGTCGAGTAATCTGTTCACTTTATCGTGTAAGTGAATTGGTACTTTACTTGCTCTTTGTTTTTTGAAAACTGCGTCTGGTTTTAATAGGAGATGTAGTGATGAGCTGATTTTGCCAACATCAAATTTTGATGTTGCATAGACTGATGAATATTTAATTAGCTGTTTGGCTAATTTTTCAAATTCGTCTTGTGTTATTTGTGAATGTTGGAAATTAAACATTGTTAAAAATTTCTGTTGATTCTCTGTGTAGTTATTTATGTTGAATGTCGGTTTGAAATATGGGGTTTTTGTGAAATAATCCGTATTTCTTTTTTCGTTACTTATTATATTATTTATGGATAATTCTTCATTAAGAATTGTGGATTGACAAATATCTAATAATTGGAGTATATTATTTACGCGATATGCTTTTTCGTGTATTGGTGATATTGTAGCGTTGGTTTCACAATAGCCTAAAAGTCCTAAAGGTAATGTTACTTGGTAAGGTGTATTGTTGTATACATGTAGAGATATAATATCTGAATTCGAGTTTTTCAAATATTTTATGGATGAGATTGTGATTTTGAAAAACTTATGGATAGGTTTGAATTCAAAGTCTGACATATAGAGTTGTTGTTTATTTTGTCTTTTATCATATTGGTGAACTTGTTTTATTGAAAAATTATATATGTTTCCTGATAGTGGTTTCAGGTGTTTTCTTTGTTGGTTAAATATTGGATAAAATTTTGAAAAGAATGGTGGTTGTTTGTTTAATCTTTGAAAAAATGTTAGGGATGTGTCTTTTGTTTTTGTGTATTTATCTTTGATTAGTATTTTACTGTTTAATATGTTGATTGTTGGTATATATTTAGAGATAAATGGTATTCCAATGATATTGTGTTTAATATCTGTGATATGGAATATTTGTTGAAATGGTTTAGTTAAAATTTTATTTTGCTCCATTGTTCTTGTGGGGAGAAGAAATAATTGAATTTTTCCATAGTTTACCAATGTTGATCCTTGTGCTGTTGCTAGTTTACTGGAGGTTTCAAGAGGTGTTAGCTTTGGGTGTAAGGTTTTTATTTCATTCCATGTGGGAATGTTTATTATATTTGATTCTGCTCCTGAATCAATTAAAAAATCAATTTCAAGATCTGGTGGTTGAAATTCTTTGCTTCTTGGACTTTCTAAAAGAAATGGTATTGTCCAAATTTTTTCTTTGGGTTGTTCTTTTTGTATGTTTTGATAGATGTGATTTGTATTTAAGCATTTTGTTTTGTCATTCTCATTGGGTTGATTTGTAGTGTTAATTTCGTTTGTTTCTTGTGTTGTTTGTGTAGAATGGATGGGTTCAATATAATAATTGTGAAGGAGTTCTAATTGATTTTCATATATATGTGATGAAAATGGTTGTTCATATATAATAGGTTCATAGTCATTTTCGACTGCTATCATATTGATGGAGATAGTGTTTTCTGTTTCACTTTCTGAGTCTGATGATCCACAGTTTATTTGATTGAGTTGTAACGTATCATTTACTGTGTCATCAATACCTGGGGGGTCTGATGTCGTTTCTGGGTTTGATTGTACTTGATTAATATTTCTTTGATGTTTAGGTGTACTACTTCTGTGGCGATTGTTAGAATTATTATAATGGTTATTATTCCTGTGTGGTGATTGGGAATAATTTCGATAACGATTATTATAACTTGAATGTCGATTTTGTGAATTATTTCGTGATGTGTTTTGGTAATTATTGTTTGGTCTGTTATAGTTTGATCTATTATATGAGTTATTCCTTGATCGATTGTTCGGGTAATTCTGGTTTCGGTTGTTTGAATAACTTCTATTCCGATTATTGGAGTAGTTTCTATTTCTATTGTATGATGAATTTCGTGATTGATTGTTTGGATAGTAATTATTTCTTGATTGGGAATTAGATCTAGAAACAAATCGTGTTGTATTTGAATTTGATCTGGAGTAGTTATTTCTACTATTTGGTCTATTGTAGTGATTTTGTGACGAATTTTGTGTATTTCTTCGTTCTGGCGATCTTCCTCCATAACTTGAGTTATGTGGTGATTGATTTCTCGTGTAGTTGGTATTGCTCGGTAGTGGTTTTCCTGAACTGTTGTTGCTGTATACATTTTTGTTTGGTAGATTTTGATCTTTCTTCATGTATTGATAGAATGATTTATTTGGTTCTTTATATTTTTGAGGTTTATTTTGATTGTCTTGCTGTTTTTGTCTACATTCAGAAATACTATTCCGTATCGTCGGCAATAATTACACCATTTTTTGAAAGATGGTTTGCCTTTAAAGTTTGGGTGTTTTTCGTAAATATTGAGTATTTCAGTGATTTTTTCAACGAGGTCTGTATCTGATTCCTGTATATTGTTGATACTTGTGGTATTTGTTTCGATTCGGTTAACATATTGTAATTTCAGATTTTCTGTTTCTTCGAGTTTCATTGTGATTTCTGCTTGTTCTAGTTTGTCTACTAGTTTTCGAAAATCTAAATCGGGTTCTCGAATTGAAGAAGGATGGGATGCTCTCTTTTTTATTGCTATTTTTCTTAATTGCGGTGTTAAGGTCATCATTAGGATTTCTGTCATCTTTGTGTTTTTATAGTCATGTGTATTTAATGAATATGCTTTTCGAACTAGTGTTTCGATGCGTACTGCTAATTGCTTGATGGTTCCATTTGGTAATCTGCGAATTTCATTACATAAAACTCTTTGTTGTTGTTTGTTTCTTTCGGAGTCAAACATTTTTGAAAATTCTTGTGTAAACCTTTTCCAATGTGATTTTATTTCTAGAGGCAATACTGAAAACCATTTTTGGGCTGCGCCGTCTAAAGTTGTTTGTATCAACGCTGTGCGTCGATGTATCCAGTTTTGATGTAGTGGCGTATTAATTGGTTCAGGTACTATATTTAAAATCAAATTTGCTGTTACTGCATTTAAATAGTCTTCTACAGAATATTCAGGGTCTGTTCCTGTGAATACCATTAAAGGTTTATTTGATGTTATTGATGATCCACCCATAAGGTATGGATTCATTGTCATTTGTAATGAATCTGCTGCATTTGGCATTTGAGAAAAATTTGAAAGTTGATTTCTTGTTATTTCGTGTTGTTGAAGTTAATATGGGAGTGGTATTTCATTTTGCATTTGTGTCGGTTGATACGAGTGTGTGATCATTGGGTTTTGTTGCTGAATTGGTTGAAAATATTGTGTATTAATTGGGTTTTGTTGCTGAATTGGTTGTTGATTTTGTGTATCTATCGGTTGTGGAGAAAAAATTCTATGATTTGTATGTGGTTTCTGTACTCCTTGTCCACGATATTCTTGATTATATGGTGCAAATATATCTGGTTGTAAAAAATCATCATCTGAGGATAAGTAATCCATTTGATAAGATGTTTGTTTTTTATTTTTATTTTGTTGAAAAAATGGATAGTTTTCACTACGATCCTGTGAAGGATGTAAATTTGTTTGAAAATTTACTGAATTAGTTTGTGCCATTGGGTTATCCCAGTTTCGAGATCTTGTATAGTTATTAAAATTTTTTCGTGGGGGATAATTTGTTTTTGATGGATGTGTGTAATTATAATTATGTTCTGCAAAATTGTTTCTAGTGAACGTTTTACGTGTTTTTGACGGTATTGTCATGGGTCTGTATGTTTGATAATCCATGTGTGAATATTTTGGGGCAACCGAAGGTTTAACGGTTGATTGTAAGGTTACCTGTGTTTGTGAAGGGTTTGTATTTCTTGGTGTTGTTAAATTTGGACGTATCGGTGAAATACTTTGTTGTGTAGTTGTTGTGTGTACGATTTCTTCATTTATGAAGTGTGATGGTGTCTGGATATCTTGTTGGGTGAGATTTCTAGTTCCATTGAGGTTTTCATTGTGTATGACTGTGGAGTTTAAACTATTATTTTGCATATCAGGTAAAAATCTATTATAGTTTAATGGTGTTGCATCAATGGTTAATGGTATTACTCTTACATAATCTCTTACATAAGATATCGTACTTATTGCTTGACTTGAGATTGATTGTGGGAAGTTTATGAATGCGGGATGAGACCATTCGGGGTCCCAAACATAGTCTGACTGTTCTGTGATGGCAGTATCATCGTTTGAGTTTTGAGGTCTAAAATTTTTTCTCGCTTGTGAAATTAAATCTAGATTATGTGTGAAATAATCTATTATAAACCATGCCAAGATTTTTTGTAAGTCATGTTTTGTATGTTGTGAAACATCATCTTTAGAGAAATTTTCTTTAATTATATTTAGAAAACTAGAGAGTAGTGTGATTTCATGTCGTACTCTTATATGTTTAGATGTTTCTGTCGGTGAGACATTTGAGATTGGGATTTCGTTTTCTAATATCGAGATATAACTATATATTATTGCAAAAACTTCATTGGTGAATATGGAGTTTGCTCTTTGTGAGTAATGATATTGTATGCTTTTTATATATTCTGAGAATACTTTTGAGAATTCTAAATCAAGGTAGTCTGTTTGAATTACATATTTGCTGTGATTCTGGTTTGGTGAGCTGAATTGTATGGAGTAGATTCCGTATTGTTGTGTTAAGTTGCATATATCTTTCAAATAGTGATCGATAATTTGTCTTTTGATTTTTACATCTGGGAACTCTGTTTTACATGGACTGATTCCGGGTTCAAACAAATTTAAGAGTAAATTTTTGCAAAATATGTGCAGTCCTCTATCAGTGGTTGCATCTACGATAAAGGGGAAGATATCATCATCATCTGGACTTTCTTCACCTGGGGTGTGTGTTGAGCTCATTTTTTCGTTTGATGACTGGTAATATGTAATTATCGATGTGTCTAATTGGTTGATTCCAATTGTATAAGTGTACTGGTTTGTGTTTATATTGTTTTTTTATTCTTCTTTTTCCTCTTTTTGATGAACTTGAAGTTGTTTCTGAGTCGGAAAAATATAATTGATCGTGAATGGGGCAATTTTTATCTATAGATTCTTTTAATTTATAAAGTTCGTCTAAACTGCTGGTTTCTGATTCTGAAAATGCGTTTCGGTTTTTTGAAAATCTTTTTCGTGTTATTTGTGTTTGTTTGGTTATTATTTTTCTTTTTAGTGTTTGTCGTTTTGTTCTAATGTATCCAACTGTTTGTGTATGAGGTGTGATTACAAGATCGTATTTTTTGTTATCTATTTCACAATTGTGTAAAACGATTGTTTGTTTATTTCCTAGGTTTTTAAATGACATAAGGTTTAGGATGACGGATGCAAAAGGTTGTTAAATTTTTTCTATTTTCTTAGACTGTTAGTCCTTACGATTTTTTGGTTAGCCTAACCTGGGTCTATTTGTTCAGGGTTGGGGAGAAAAGTATATCGATTCCGAAGAATGATTTTATACTTTCTCGTGGCTAGTATAAGCTAAGGTGTTAACTTACTTAATCTTACTTAAGGGTAGTGATTGTGTTCAGGGTTGGAGAATAGTAAATCGATCCACAAGGTTCAGGTATAATTAGAACGCGAGTAGTTCGTTAGATACTATTTTAAACTTACTAAGTCTAAGATTTATCCTGGGTCTGGTAAGAGGGGGGATCAAGTGAAGGATGAATAACCGAAGTTCTTCACTGTTTATCCTAATTTGAATGATTAGTTTTGTTCAAAAATTTCTGTTAGTCCTGGGTTTTTAGAAAGGGTTGGATAGTGAATCGACGTTTGAGGTCGTTAGACACTAGCTAAGTGGGTGGGGGAGAACAAAATTGTTCTTTTTGATCCAAGGATAGGCCTTGATGATCAAGTTTTAAATTTAATTAAATAGAAAATGATTTAAGATCCAAGGATGAGCCTTGATGATCTGATTTTAAATTTAAGTGAATTTAAGTTTAAAATGATTTAAATTTATGTAGAGAAAAGATTTAGTGTTTTTATGATATTAGTGAGCTTATGAATGCTGTTATGTTTAGGTGATGAAGCTGGAACAACAGGATGATTTATGATTACTTAACCATTTATTGTCATGCTACTAATTTTTATTTTGATTTTTCAATAAATATTTTTCAAACATATTTTGTATATTACTGCAGAATTTAGGAAAACGATCTGAGATCTTTTTATCAATCGTTATTGTATATTAATAATTTTGTTTAGCGCCTGAAATGATTTTGAAGATTGACTTCAAGATTTTATGTTTGCAAATGAAAATCTAAATTCATTGCTAGTAGTATTCTAAATACAAAAGTTTGTGTTGGCTTTTGCCAAACTATCATATAACTATATGGTAAGTTTCTACTTTGTCGTATGTCGTCTCTGGTTCGAGGTCTTCTTGCAATTCCGGGTAGTTCTCTTATCGTTCGGAATATTGGCTTTGATCTATTGAGTCGTAGAGACATTTCGATTAAATTATCGTCGTTTTAAAAATGTTTTGTCTAAATTCTAATCTATTTTTGGTTAATTCTAAGCTATTAAGGTCTTGTTCGAGACTTATGGTCGCACCAGATGAGTTAGGACCGAAGTGTATAACTCATAGAGTAATTTCGGATAGGGTACACCGTCTGCTCGTCACGCTATCTTATTTTCGGCCGGATAGATTCGTGCAACTTCTTAGTCTAATACCAATCCTAATCTTACTCTTATACTATCTAGTCTCAGGTTGTTTAACTAGTCTCTGCTAGGCTCAATAGATCTAGGGTATACTGGTTTATTGCGGCTGCTGAAGTCTTCTTGGAGAGTCAACTAATTTCTAAGTTAAATTCAAATCTCTCTGGTGCTGAAATTACAAGTAATTTCAGCACTTACAAATAAGTGGGTTGTTAGTTAGATGGATCATGATTGGTTAATATTAAATACTTTACAGTGGTAAAATATCTAATTTATCCAATCATAAAATGTAGTTTAGATCAGGTTCCAGATTTGTATCTGTTTTCAAATTTGTTAACCTATCAGTCTCAAATTTGCAAGAATCAAATTTGTTAACCTATCAAAGTGCAAGAATCAAATTTGTTAACCTATCAGTAGCCTCTCCATAAACCTCCTATGCAACGAAGTCCCCCTTCTTTAAATAGGACTTATCAAAAGACAAAGAATCGAATTTAGAGCCCGGCATTCAATAAGTCCCCCTGCCAATTACAGTAAGGAGAGAGCCCGTTTGAAGAGATCAAATATTGTGAGCAGAGGTGTGACAATAATTCGATCATATCACTTTGAAACCTTCAATTTTTTCGAAAAATCACAAATGCGTTCAAAAAACTATACCTTTGGGTAGTCTAAGCATTTGAGGAGAATCGCTGAGAATTCTAGCCAGTCTTCCAGTGTGTCGGGCTTCTTAGAGGCCGCAGCTAAAACCAAAGCAAACCAAACATAATCAAACAAAGATAACTTTACTGAAAAAAAACGCAAGAATGCAGCAAATATAGAAACACATGGCCAGCACAAACACAATTGTGGTGCAAATTTGATATTATTACCCCCAAAAAAGAAAGTTCGATACATATGAGCTATTTAGATTAACTCATCAAATGCATGTAACTAAACCGCTTATGATGCCTTTGAGCTTATGAGTTTAGTTTCCAATAAATTTTTCTCGAGAGATCTGTAAAAAAAACTTTAGTATCCAAAATTTCAAGTTGTCCCAATTTTCACGATTTTCTTTAGCAAATCAAATAAATCGAAACCAGAAATTATTTATAAAAAACTGAACGGTTTCCAGAAAATTGAGCTTCGTTTTGACATACCATTTACGCTACATTTGATTGTTCAAAAAGAAAAGTTGCATTTCAAGAGGGGACTTCTCATGATCGATATCCAAATTACAGAATGTCCCTTGATCAAATTCCTTTAAATTTTCACGCGTTTTGAAATATTTGCAGAACACTAAATTTGATTAATTAGTATAAGCTTCTGTCTTTATGCTCCAAATGATTTGAGCCATTTCGTAATTTGTTGTGTGCAAGACAATTTATCCTTTCAAAAGAGATACAATTGACCCGTAATCATAGAGGAAAATCAAACTCAGAACAAAAGAAACTTACCTTTCGAATTTTTGGCTGAACGAATAAAAACCAATCGTAATAATTTTGAATATAGACTTAAATAACACAAACACAATTAAGTTTAAACAAGACTGCTCGTATCAGGGCTGGTTAATAAAATATTGAAAAACTATGAATTTTAAGCTGAATTTTAAGAGTCGAGTATGGAATTAATAAGAGGGCCACTTCTGGCGAAAGTCAAAACATACGATTATACGTTATACGAAAGTCGGATTATACGATTATAAGTTATACAATTTGTTCAGTATACGTCAATACTCTGATTGGGAGGGCCATTCAAATAGCCCTAGATCCTTTCATCGCATCTGGCGCGAACTACACTAAAAATATGAATTAGAAAACTTAGGTAACTTAACTTAGATAATCTGGACTTTCAATTCTCCCTTTTCAATGTATCCGAGAAAAAGATCTGTATTAGTCATTTAGTTTTCAAAAAAATCTGCACAGAAACAAATGTGCAGTACTGAACGGTATGGTAGCTATTTAAAGCTTCGTATAACAAATTTTGAAAAGAACACTTTTCAACCTAAGAGTTGTACTTTTTCATCACCTACAAATCTCCCCTCCCCAGTAACTTGTTCTTGTATGAAAATTTAGGGAAAAAAAGATTAACTTTTTTTTAATTTTTTTTTTGGGTTTTTCTTGTTAATTGCCTTCAAAATTGTTTTCCAATTGGCATATTTTACAATGACGGACAAAAATGCCAAATTCTACTTGAAAAATAATTTCGCAATTTTTTAGACAGAAACAGGCTATTTCTGTCTAAAAAATTACAAAATTCTTTTTCAAGTAGAATTTGGCATTTTCGTTTTAATTATAAAATTACAGAGAGGTGAAGCGGAGCTGCTTTACAACACATGCAATACTCCATAAACATAACACCAACACATAAAATAAAGTCAAAAAAGTTCGTAAACACCACAATAAAAATAAATTGACTACTTTGTCTCGAATGATTTTCAAATTAAGGGAAAGACTTCCGGCAATAATAGTGCCGCGTTAATGTTTTTGAGAAACATTTATCGAACAGTAACTGAGCCAACAAAACCATGGTGAACTTCCGTTGTGCCGAAAAAAAACTTGAGCAATAAAATTTTGACATTCTAAGAGTTTTCTTTTTTTGTACTTTCGAGGGGAGGGGCAAACAATTTTTTTGCTTTGATATGACGCAAAATTAGATTACTTAGCTGATAAAACATAAGCCATAATAATTTGAGCCAAATGAAAATTTTAAGCCGAAAAAAGGCTTTTAAGCCTACAAAACAGATAGACCGACAAGATTTGTGAAACTGAATAAGATCATTTTGAAAAACAAAAAACTAAGTCGTGCCCCTATTGGAACCTAGGACCTTTGGGGTCCCAGGCGTTGTCGTTCCCTTGAAGCCAAGATGGTCGCAGATGCCAAGAAAATTGAAAGTTGTATTAATCGAGCTATCAAGTGTTTCAAGTAGTTTTGTTAAACACTTTGTTAATTGGAAAAAAAAAGCATTTCGTTCATAAATTAACTCGAAGCCCATATCTCGCTAATTGGCCAAAAGGGTATCATGACATATTGTGCCAAAAATGTTTCTCAAGTCAAAAATACATGCTTGAATAGCACTGTCTCTGTCGTAGCATGTTCTCATGAATCCAAAAAATTATAAATTATTTTGAGAACAAGATTTTGTTGGCTCGAATCCAAACTGCTCAGGGTAAAACTTTTCATGTTTTTTTTTGATAAATTTGATCAATTGTTTACACATGATTCTTCCAAAAAAATTGTCAGTAAATGGAAGTAAACTTATCGGACGATACTTTTCAAAGTGTTCGGGGTTCCCACTTTGATGCAGTGGAATTACCCGATGTTTAACTTCGAAGGATACTACTCAATCTCGAAACATTCATTAAAAGAAGGCTCAATCGAGGCTCACTTATTACTGATGAGTAATTTTTTGGCGTCTCGTTACTAATGAGCTACCAATAACATAAATAAATGGGAAAATCTCGCCAATTAGGTGAATTTCTTTAACTTTCTTCGGTTTTTTCGGAAAAAAAATTTAAAGAAAAAGTCGACATAGAGCATTTTTGGATAGTTTTGACTGAAAGTTGCGTATTATCGGCTCGCACTCTTTCTAAGTTTATACATATTGGCCCCGAGGGCGTATTCAGAACGTTTTTAGAGCTTGTCAGCCCAAATTGGATGTAAAATAATACCATAGGGAAACCATTAGATAAAAAAAATTCCCAACCAGAATTAAAGAGAAATGCTGCTGCGACTTTTTGAAAACCTTTGAAAGAAATAACTGTGCGCTAATGCGACAAAACGTATTGCGCTAATAAGACCCATACTCTCTACTCAGGGTAAAATATGAAGAAAAAATAACTGTTCAGACCTTGTTTGTTCAGCTGATAGGTAGAAGGCATGTCCCCTCCCTCCTTCTCTATGGTGGCCTGACTCTCCGTCTGCAGTAGCAGAAACCTCCGATGTTTCCTCGCATTCGCGTGCAGCTGTTCCAGACCAGATATAATGCGAAGCGTTTGGGCTTCGTGCACATATTCGGCTACGTGAGCTTCTCCGCTCTAAATAATGCAATGAACATTAATTATAAGCGACCATGGCGCAGTCGGCAGCGCGTAAGTCTCATAATCTTAAGGTCGTGAGTTCGAGCCTCACTGGTCGCAAATCTTTTACTTTTTGAATTCCAAAGCACATCACCCCCACCTATAAATAAGAAAAACACCCTGAAACTTTCAACACGGTTTTCTCGAACAGAATAAAGCTGAAATGCTTGGAGTAAAGCTCTCATCAGACTGAAAACGATGAAAATGAATCACCAATTGGCCAGAATCGAAACACTGCTGCATTTTGCGACTTAATTTTCCATAACCATGAAGGGGAATTTTTCCATTTGGGGAATTTTCAGAATTAAATATCAGGAGCTGTTGTTCATATTTGTTCAATCCTATAGTCTCGAAAAAAAAACTTTTGGACAGTCGAAAGATGAGTTGTTCCTTTATACCTCTAGTAGACGTATGGTGGGTTCCAAGATAGCGATGAGAGGATCCCACTGTTCGTAGCAGTAGGCCAACTTCACAAACTTGATCACGCTCTCAATTGTCACTCCGTCGAGACCTATGATAACGAGCGGAGATATTTTAACCAAATAAATGATTCAAGATTAATTCGAAAAAAGAAATGGTTCAATTTTTATGGTTCTACTTCATGACTCTGAGTGTACCTCTGGACGCCATCTGCATGAGTGTTGTCTCTTTGACTTGAGTGACACTACCTATTCCCACGTGACTCGTCTGCATCTTAGAAGCTCCGCCCCCTCCTGCAAATAAAACATAAACACATGCTTACAGGAAACAAGGATAGCCGGTTGCTGTGAAAGTACAACATATTGTTCCAACGATGATGAGTTATGAAAAAGTTTTATGAGAGTAAGACAGAGGGAAAATCTTCGTTCTATCCAATCATACTCCCTAGCTCTGCTACCAAAAAACATAAAGGCGACATGAAGCCTTATATTTACTCCGAATGTAATTACCGGCGATGATTTCTTGTCCGGCAAAGAACAACTCCGAGTAGACTTCAGCCCAGACATCGTCCTGCTCGCTAGAGGGCGACTGAGTGAATGTCATGCGTCTGTTGGGGTCATTGACCACTTCGAGGATGGTGAGAAACTGGGCCGCAGACCCATCAAACACCTCGTTCAACATCTTCTCAGTGCCAGTACGCGGCCACACATTCTAAAAATTAGGAAAAAACATTTGGATTCAATAATTACTCTCAATCTCTGGTCTGACGATCTGCAAACGGGACTACAATGTATGAACCAGTTAAAGTTCTACAGGGCGGAACATGTACACATAGTTGCATGATAAATGAACATCTATTGTATAACTAGAATGATACAAATACTAATGGAATTGAAACAAACTTCGTCGCCACTGCCAACCTGCAAAAAGAGCTCGAATCAATGTTAAAAACAACGAGACTGCTCGTATCAAGGCAAAAACCTGAATGTTCAGACAACTCCTTAATTTCTGTAGAGTAATTTTCGATTTTTAAAAATGTTGAAACATTTCAAAAAAACTTTTGAGTGAAAACTTTTCCAAGATTTTGAAAATCATCCCTCATGTATATGAAAACAGTTATAATTGTTCTAACTTTCGAAAAAAAATAGACGGAATATTTATGCTCGGTTGGTTTTTTCCCCAGACTAATTTAAACTGCGTACCGGAGCTTTAATCCGTATCAGCAATCGTTATAAATTGAATTGAGGCATGCTATTTGGTCTAATTAATAACTTGCTATGTGCGAATCATACCACTTTGTATTTACATAGCGTTTGCAAAGATGATTTAGAAAAAAATATCAAAAAAACTGAATCAATTTTTCCTAAAGCTAACACTATTTCATAGAGTTTTACGGGCAGCCGAAAATCTCAGGGCTTCGCTTTGATACGAGCAGTCTTGTTCCACTTTTTTATAAACACTTTAATTTTTATTAACACTTTAATCAATTATTCAAGCAAGTAGCACCAAATGGGAACTTCAAATAGGCTTTATCATATCACGAAGTATTTATACAGTGTTTGCAAAGATGGTTTAGAAAAAAATATCAAAAAAAAACTGAATCAATTTTTCCTTAAGCTAACACTATTCGATAAAGTTTTACGGGCAGCCGAAAATCTCTAGTCTTCGTTTTGATACGAGCAGTCTTATTCTACTTTCACTTTTTATAAACACTTGAATCGATTATTCAAGCAAGTAGCACAAACGTGACCTTCAAATAGGCTCATCATCCTTTCGAGTGATGTCTCGTATGTATATAGTGTTGATTACTTTCTCATAACACAACACACTAATTAAACTAATTAGTCTACCTCAACTTAATTCTAAATGGTTGCTGCCGCTTTATTTCGTCGCTTACGCGTTACAGAACGAAAAATATCGCGCGTTAATTGGCAAAATTTAAGCCAACATAATTTTGCAAAAAATGATCAGAGGTGAAAATGTTGGTTTAAAAAACGATCAGAAGTAAAACTTCCGTTAAAAAATGTCGGTTAAATAATCTAAACTTGTCTGTACAAAAAATCATCCCGAGCACAAACTTAAAACCTTTTTCTGTGGAAAATCGGACCAACCAGACAATTTTAGAGGATGAAAATAAAAAAACAAAAAAAATCAAATAACAAAAGTTTTTGTTTGTTTATCCACCCAACAAGCAATGCCAACTACCGAGAAATAAAGTGGACAAGACTCTAGTAAACATTTTTCAAAACCAATTCAAATAACGCACTTGAATTTAAAATCATTATTCTAGCGCATCAAAGATACATGCTTAAAAACACAAGCAGAATTAGTCCGTTAAACTGAAAAAACTGATAATCTATAAAACCTTATTACTTTATGAAAACTGATCACAGGTAAAATATCTTCAAATTTAACAAAACTACTGAATCAATTAGCCAACTCTTCTATTTTGCCATCAAACAGACATTTTTCGAGCATGGCTACACTTCAACTACCCATAATACTCAAAAGTTTTTTTCGTCTCGGTTGTAATTTCGACTACTCCAATTTTGTGTTCCGAGGGGAAGTCATTTTAATATTTTTCAATTACAATTTTTTGAATCATCAAAGCTTTTTATCGGCTTCGTATTTTTCATTTCAATGTACACTCTAGCTGGCAATTGTATATCTAGAAAAATTTCCTAAAAATAAATTTCATTCAAAACAAATTAAATTGAATATATGAAAATATTGGTTGATAGTATATTTTTGACTTTTTCGGAAAATAATCTTCCGAATTCGTGGTTTTATCGTACTTTCTGTCGGCACACTTGCCATGATATATTTGGCATGTATCAAAAGTGGTGCCACGCTTCGCTGCGTCTTCAAACAATAAGGATAGAACTTAATTTTATTTCAATTAAGAACTGAAAACCTAAATGTTCTTCTCAGATTTATCATTTTGCAACAAAAAATGAAACATTAACCTTCTACATACTACGACAGCAGTTCGAAAGTAAGCCCTGTATAAGCTGCTTCTCGTGGGGAGTCAAGTGCAGCATCATAAAAAGTTCTTTTATTCGTGATTGGGTTAATAAAAAAAGCCAAAAAAATTGTCTCATGGTCGAGAAAAACTGGTCAGATTATCTTCGGTTATTATGCTCAACTTGAATACAGGCTAGCCTCTAAATTTAATTCTTCTACAGTTTGAAGTTATTCAAGCTATTACTTCCATTCATTCTATCAATTTTTCACTTAAGTCAATCGCCCCTGCTAGGAAGAAAATAACATAGCCAACAAACATAGGGAACAGAAAAAAAACGGACATGTTTTTTGAAAAACAAAAACTTCAATTTCAAATTTCAAAGTGAAAAAATATGGCCTTAAATCTCTTCAAATTTCTTATGACCGCTATTCAAACTAGACCAATGGGTAAAATTTTCACTCCACTGGGAAATCTGAAAATCAAAATCCACGTTCGAAATTAGAAGTCGATCACGTTTTCGTGAATTTAATTTGTTTGTAGTTCGACAGAGAGTTTGCCTTCATGCTAACAAGGGAAATGGCCTGAGTTTAAAAATAAATCAAACGTCAAGCCGCAAAAAAATCAAAATTGATTGCAAACAAAATTTGAGATTTTTCCTGCTAAAAAAACATCACAATCAAGGAACTTTGATTTTCTTAAGCTTGACAGAGACTTTTCAAAATTTTTTCCGATTATCTCCAAAACAAAACTAAAAAAATAAGGGGCACAAAATTCGTATATATAACATAGTGCGAATATTGCATAGTGATTTGAGGGATTCATAAATACAAGGGCTGAG
Source organism: Symsagittifera roscoffensis (assembly GCF_963678635.1). Taxonomy (NCBI): domain Eukaryota; kingdom Metazoa; phylum Xenacoelomorpha; order Acoela; family Convolutidae; genus Symsagittifera; species Symsagittifera roscoffensis. The sequence continues at coordinate 74,016,212 of NC_087063.1, read as the reverse complement.
CTGAAACTGGGAAAACTTTGATGAAAAAGTTGAAAACTGACGTTTGCGATGTCTCTGAGACTCTTGTTCTTGTTGGGTCTGTTGGGCATCAGACGCTGTCTCTTCTTGAAGTCATACACCTGTTTGAGAAACACGACTACACCCACTCGGATGGTGGCCGCCCTGAAGATGGGCACAGTTGTGACGTCACTCTTGCTCGCACTGCATTTTTCCAGTTCGTTCAGCTCGTCTATCTTCACCAGGGCACGCTTTGCAAACGACTGAAAACAAACAACACTTTTTAAAGTTACGTCATTAGGTTTTTTTCTTGCACTTGGCGGACATTTTTTATTGGCGAAAATTGGTTGAACCTTTTGCATATTTTGATCCACATCGCTTGTAAACGTTTTGAATGATTAATTGTATGGAAATTTTTATTTGAGACTCAAGTGTAGCTAATGCAAAAAAAAACAAACGCTTTGCGATCTATTGCAAAATATTCACGATTCACTGGCACAAACCAATAAATTTTTTACTATTTCTCAGCATAAAATCATGAGAATTGTCATTTAATCTATTTATAATCATATGAAATTTGCTGTCAAGAAGGGAAAAATTTGTTCATTTTACAAAACTTAAAAAAAGAGAGAGAACCCCATCTTGGAAGAACACAGTTTGTTTTGGTTTGAGCCATGATTTTGACTCATTCTATTTAAACTGGCGACCAACTTCTGAGCGAACGAGGTCCTTAAGATCCATGTAGCACTGGCACACCGCCACGTAGAGAGTGGACCGCCAAGTGAGATATCTGATAGAGAGAAGAGGAATGCAGGATTCCAGACAACAACTGGCCCACAGCAGATATTCCAGAGCCTAAAGAGAGCTCAAACTGTTTCTAAGTTAATTAACCAAAATTTAAACTCGTTTTTGATGCCAAGAGAGACCCGAACAGAAATCCCAAGATCGAGTGCCAAGGATTTGCAAAATGAAATTGATTTTAAAGAGTTGGCTACTAATTGATTCACACCATAAATATTATAATCTTCTTGAGAAATATTTTAACTCACAATCGAAGTTAAAAATGAAATATAAGCTATAATGTCATTAGAAGATTCTCACCATGCGAGAGTGGCCATAGATCATAAGGTAGCGACAGATGTTATATATGTGAATCGTACCTAAAGCAACCGTTAAAATTAAAGAACCATCTTTTTTGTAAAAAGAAACTATATTCAACTTCCAAACTGCTCACTGTTGTAGACTAGCCAACATAGACGTTCGAGTGGTAGACATATCTGAGACGCTGTTCTCAGTTTAAGCAGAAGTTTCTCAATCAACACAAGCGAATGTCGCGACTGCAACAAAATTTTTTAAAGGCTATTTTTTGTCGGAAGAAACACAAATTTATCTCTATAGTTGAATTTTTTGAAGAGATTACCTGAAGTGATTTATCACTTTGAACTACAAGTCTGAATTTACAGGCAGCTGATCCTATTATTGCTCGAATCTGAAAGAAAAGTATCAGTTAAGACAAGGGAATTTTTAGTACTTTAAAGTAAATCTGCAAGGAGTGGAGAAATTTAGAACCGTCGAAGCGTCATTGACAGTTGATGTGAAGTGTCCTGTTTCCAGAAGAGTGTCAATGCTTTTATAATTCTCATCAGGGATCCAGATTTTGGTAAATGCAAAGTACATTTCGTAGCACTGATGCAGAGCAACATCGTATTCCTAGGAATTAAATACGTCTTAAATCAGCTGTGAGGTACTCAAATTGAAACTAACATGTGAAGTGGTAAAGAGTTCTCAAATTTTTAAAGAAACAAAAATGAAAACTTTTCTACTCACTAGTTTGAGCATTCGTAACACTTAATACTTCGAAGCTTCTGAGAAACACTACATGATTTACTCTACAGGTATCTTAAAACAGTTACCCGCTGATTGCACAAAAGATCCCCAAGCTCCATCAACTTCTCGATAAAATACTCTTTTGGTAAACGGTGCATGTACGAGTTCCAGAGTTTGTATAGCCGATTTGACCTGATAAACAAAAAATATATCAATAAAGGAGAAAATTGTTTGTAAGTCGGTGGCCAGTTCTCGTTGTTGTGTGTAATTTATTATGAACATTATTATACCCTCTAGCATAAACATCTTCTGCAGGCAGGGCATCCCTTTCCTTCTCCTCTGCTCTTTTGAGAGCAAATTTCTTGAACTCTTCAAATTCCTGTTGAAAAGCAGCTAAAACAGGGTTGACTTTCGACGTGCTGTCGTAATAGGTGGATGGCAAATGTTTGATTGGTTTTTGTGGCATGACAAATCTGTAAAAAAAAATTACAATTTCAATTAAAAAAAGTTTTCGATGACATCTGAATTATGATTCTGAATTAACAGAGAAGTCGAGAAAGGATCTCTGTCGGCATTGATATTGAACTTGCTTCAGCCTAACATGTTCAGAAACATGAAAAACTGTGTTTATACTATTCACCCGATACGTAACCGTATAAATGAAGAGTTATTCGTGGAGGTTTTAAAAGATAGATACTTCTTGCAGAATAATCTTTGAAGGCCCATGTTCGATGTCATAATTGCCTTGAAGCATCGAAGAAAAAGTAAGGAGCTCTTGAAGAACATTGAAATACGTCGATTAATAAGTTTACGGTATTCAATCGAATGTAGAAATTTTCGGTGGAAACAATCCATTTGTTCATTCTCTGATTAAATATTTCTAAGGCGGTCTAGGTGGATCATTTTTGCAGAGCTCACTTTTTGGCTTATAAGTAGACGAATTCCGTGTACATGCTTTATTGCATGGATTCTTGAAAACCTTTTGCGGAGTTTGTGACCAAAGGAATTAGCTGCTCTTGCAGATTCCGCGACAACAAACTCATAGATCTGAAACAGATCCAGAACTGATGTAGATTTCCAAGTAGCGTACGACTTTTCGCCTTGTGATATTTGACCACCGAATATTGGCAAGAAGTGTGAGTTTTTAATTGTTTTGTTCTGATATTCGCTCAAATTCAAACATATTTGGTTCTCAACACTGCGGGTAAATACTCGGTCAATTATGCAGGAAAACCGAGTGGTCATTGAATAGAAGCTTCACATAATCGTCTAAAGTTATTGCCTCTGTGAAGGAATTGTTACCTCATTGCCTGGCTAGCAAAAGTACAACATCATCGTCAAATCACGTTTGATACAGTTGTTAGTCGGAGCTATCGACTGAAATCCATGTCGAAAAATACATTTAAAATACATTTTAACACAGTTAAATTGCCTTTCAAGCTGGTTTTGCTAGCAGCTGCTGTCAGCTTCACTATTTCTTCGCGGCGTTCCAAATGATTCTGAGCCCACTATGGAGCAGGGCTCACTGCATGTGGGGGGTTCCCGGAAGTCATACCACATCCTCATGGTCACCATGTGCATGCGGGGCCACTTCAAACCTTCTGCAGGTCTTGAAAAAAAAAATTTCACGTTGAAGTTTTTTATGCAAGCGGCTCAACAATTTCATAATTTAAGACCAAAGTCCGCCAAAAAAGGTTCACAGGAGATCGAACCAGGGGGTTTTTAGGAGATTTGCCGGGCAAGGAGATTTAGGATCATTAATGAAAGTGAGAAACAAATTAGGACCAATTATTGGCCCTTGAAAACCATCAGAGGTAAGGGCAAGGGGCGCAATTCATCGATTGCCCAATTCAATCTCTATTGTGACGCAATACATCGATAACTTAACAGGTGCGTATATCGAGAGTGGATAAAATTGCTCAAATGTCAATTTGTTAGCATAAATAATTGCAAGCATGCCATGCTTAGTAATGTAATGAAATAAGTTTCGGTCAGTCTGAGCAACACACTAATCAAAATAACGAAACATAAACGAAGGCAAAAACTGTTCAATAAGAACATAGACTGAGTAATTTTTGATGCAGTGTACATCAAAAAGATACTTAGAACATAAATCTCTATATATCGAATTCGCTAAACGATGCAGTTGGCCTTGTAAAGAAAATCGTAAACCAAGCCGTCAAAACTAAAACTGACAGTATTTGAAAACAGCAAAAGAGAAAGTCTTTCATCTTATTAAGTGAGTGCTGCTTATCTTGTTGACCTTAAATATCTTTAGAGCGTTTTTATAATTTGATTGTCAATCGCTGATGGAAAGATATAAATCTACAATATATTGGTTTTCACATAAATTAGAAATTTCCAAGCCTTTTTTCTTAAAAAGCAACCACTTTGGCACAATTTTTAAACTTCAAATTCCGAGAGCGCAGAAAAACAGACAATCCCACCAGGCTGATATTCCTTCCAGATATTTGTAGAGTGAACTTTTCTTTTACAAGGAATCTAGAATAAATATGAAGTCTCACGATGGAATTATCTGGTTCAGATAGATTCGCATTTTTTTGAAGCGAGATAGGTTTTTATTCAACCAATTTTTATCAGGCTACATCAAAATCATAACACAAATTAGAGCTTTCAAAGTTCTGCTTTGAAACTCGTAATTCGCAATAAGAAAAGAATTGCTCATCAGAGCAACATTCTGAAAAGTCTGCAAAGCGCACGTATTTTTCTAACGCTGAAATTATCTGTTTACGATTGATCGTCTGCGGATTTTAAAAAGCTTCGCAGTCTGTTAGCAGGCCTTTTTGCTGGCGAAAGAATAGTCTGTTTAAATGTTTTTCATCGTATGATTTAAATCAAATCGAAATCGATTTTTATTTTTCAAATCAATCGTCATGGAATTTTGTTGAGAAATGTCATTCGAAAATTTCAAATAAGGAACAAATACTAAGTCGTTTTCATTAAGCCGAGAGAATGCGCTGAGTTATGATAATATTAACAGTTCTTCAATACTTAAGTTAAATGATGCACGTATCAAACGATTTACCCAACTCAAAGAACAAATTCTTGACTGTTTTGGTTTTGTTGATTTTGCACTCAAGAATGATTTTTGTGATTATACACATTATGACAAACAACATAAAACTTTTGCACGCACAGATTATGTCTTCTTAAAATTCGAATCAGAGTATGATTCTATGCAAAGCATTCAAATATCAATATCTGACCATTTACTCTTACACGTTTTTGTTAAGCCATCTAACTTGTATCAGCGCGGCCCTAGTTACTGGAAATTAAACGAAGAAATTTTAAACAACAACGCCAGCTTAATTCGTGAAGACCTAAAAAACTTTTACGAAAACGAATCACCAAGTAGTTACGAAAACTTTAAGCACAATTTTCGTGACCTTCTGAGGTTTATTCAAGAGAACAAAAAGCGTGTAGATCAGAAAGAACTTAATTTATTGAAGTATCACGAAAATGTTCTCAGAGATTGCATTCACAGCGGAAAAGGTCCCAACCCTAATTTGATTGAAAAATATCATTTGGTGCTGGAACATCTTCAAAAAGTTTCCAAGGAAAAAGATTTTTCAGATTATCGAAAAATTCAGAAAACTCTCAGCTATACATTCGAGGGTGTTCCCAAATTTTGTAGTCAATGGACATCAAAGAACACAATCAACTCAATCAAGAGAATTCAAGTGGATCAGAACGTTTATCATATGGATGAAGATATTCTTAATCAATTTCGAAAGTATTTTTCAAATATTTTTTCAAATAGTTCTACAACAGACTCCGATCAACTACTAAAGACATTTTTATCAAAAAATAAACTCGAAAAAAATGAGAATGATGGCTATAATTACTTTACAGAAGATGAAATTCACTTGGCTATAAACAAATTGAATTTGAAAAGCTCGCCTGGACCAGACGGCCTTACTTCTAAGCTATACAAGACTTTCACGGATGAGTTTTGTTCAATTTTAGCTAAAGTTTTTAATCATTTTGTTCATGGTGGAAAACTTCCAAACAGTTTTTATTTAGCAATAATCAAACTGATCCCGAAATCTGAAAATGCCATAGCAGTACAAGATTTTCGCCCCATCAGCCTTATGAATACTGACGCGAAAATCTTTGCCCATGTAGTCTGTAATCGAATTAAAAATGACCTTTGCAAAGTTGTAAAAAACCATCAGCACGCGTATTTGCCTGGAATACAAATGCACACAGCAATACGAAAATTGAAAAAAGCGATTACTCCAGAACGATTGGCTACCCGAGGTTCATGTGCTGTAAAATTAGACTTTTCTAAAGCATTTGACAGAGTTGACAGATCACTTCTCATCAAAATTTTGAAAGGGTTAAACCTTGATGAGCTTTCAGTTAGAGCTATTGAAATTTTGTATTTAGACTCAAAAGCAGTAATTGAGATAAATGGTTTTTTATCAGCCAGCTTCAAAATTCATCGCGGTGTGAGACAAGGTTGCCCTCTTCCCGCATTTTTATTCATAGTTTTTATCGAACCCCTTCTTCAAGCAATTGAATCTACAGAAGCAATTGAAGGTTTCGGGATATTGTGCCCCAAACTAGTTTCATATGCAGACGACATAACTTGCCTTATCAAAATCCGATGTATTGACAGGTTGTTTTGCTTAATCGATACATTTTGCAAACAAACTCAAATGATGATTAACATAAGTAAAAGCGAAGTGCTTTCCATACCTGATTTATCACCCTATAAAACAGTCAAGGAAACAAAAATACTTGGTGTCTTGTTTTACACTTCCCAAAAAATTGAAAATACTGAATTATTGTTGAGTTCACAAATTCAAAAACATCGAGGGTTAATTTCACTAAGTAAATCTTTGAGGGCCAAATCTTTAACACTGTCAGTTTATGTTCTCCCTAAGTTTTTTCATTTGGCTCGTCATACTACAGTTAACTTGGATACTGTTAGTAAATGCCAAGAATTATTAAATACAGAATTGAAAAAAAACAAGCAGACTCGACATAAGAAAAGAAGTTTTATATCACCCCATCTTAGATGGTGGGATAGGCTTACCATGCCTACAACTTAAACTTTTTAGTATGTAAATTATCGATTTCTTTGCTTCTGATATGTCAGATCAAAATAGTTTATTACCAACAGATTCAATTTTACCGAAAGAAATCAAAAATTTGTTGAGAAATACGAACATCTCTATTGAAATAAGTTCAAGTGATTTTGCAATATTTTCAAACAGTACCAATAGCCGTTTAATTATAACAATACAGACAAAATCGCGAGATATTTATTATTTCTGCTTACAAAACTGTAGTTTTCATCGAGCTGTGATTTTCCGCTTGGGTTTTGCAGCAAACCGTTACCTCTGTTCAGAAGAAGAATTGATTAAATTTACAGGCAAAGTTTGGAAAAATTCAATGCTTGATGTATGGGAAAAAAACTTTCTTTATAAATTTGCATACGCTGTTTTTAAAGATCGAGAAAGGCGGTGGTTTTTATTTCTCGAGAATGCCCCCGAATGTTTCTATTGTAATTTAGAATGCGAAACATTCGAACACCTAATTTTCAGTTGTCCCTCGCTACAACCTTCAAGAAACATATTACAGATTAACAATTGGCGTGACGTTTTTGTATCAACCAACATTGCAAGACTTAAGTATGTTGTTTCGGTTATTCGTGGTGCCTATTCAAAATTATCGACGTCATGGAAAATCAACTTGCAAACATTTGTGTCATGGGAAGTATGGAAGATGAGAAATACAAATTGCTCCTTCTGATCTAAACTATAAGGAAATGTAAGACTTCAGCAACAAACCAGGATACCCGGTATCCGGTAAAAGTAATGTCAATTGAACAAATATGATGTTATTTGTTGTACATATTGATTATGAAACTCTTAACTAAACAAATTTAATTTACAATTAAAAAAAAAAAAAAAAAAAAAAGAGAGAAAAAAAACGCTCGAGCAAAAATTTCGAAACTTACAAATATACATTTGAGTTTACTGGATAAATATAATGTTTTATTCGATTTCATACCGGGCTCAAATAATCCTGGTGGTTTCTTAACGTTATGGTCATCAAACTTGAGTCCTGCTAAAATAATTGCTTCAAGTACAGGTTTTCAATTGTTAAAGTTTGTCAAACTTGATTGGTTTGTTATCAACGTTTATGCGAACCCAATTTCATTCCGAGCAACTTTGAATTCCCTGAAATTAAGCATCAGATTTTTACCTAACAACTCGAAAATTATCATGATGGGTGACTTTAATGCGCTGAGTTATGATAATATTAACAGTTCTTCAATACTTAAGTTAAATGATGCACGTATCAAACGATTTACCCAACTCAAAGAACAAATTCTTGACTGTTTTGGTTTTGTTGATTTTGCACTCAAGAATGATTTTTGTGATTATACACATTATGACAAACAACATAAAACTTTTGCACGCATAGATTATGTCTTCATAAAATTCGAAACAGTGTATGATTCTATGCAAAGCATTCAAATATCAATAAGAATTTTTTAAAATTGTTAATTCAAACGTTTTCGCACATTTTGTGCATCGTCAGGATATAAAATTTTTTTATTTACAATAAAATGATCAAAGATCATGTATGAAATTCAAAAAGAACATGTTAGAAATTTTTAACCAATCACATTCTTACATCTGTTATTACGTAATCATTATTTCATCGATTATAACAATTTCCATACTTTTTTGTTACTTGAGTCATAATTTTTCGATTTGATGTTTTATCCAAACTGACATGTCAGTTTATTTTTTCAAAAATTGCAATTTTAGTCAAGTTTAAACATGTACTATAATTTTAATGTCAGCTCCCTGCTCCTGAACTCCTCGCGCGTGTTAATTCTGGGGCGTTCTTTCCAAATATGTAAGGCCTCCAGAGTGAGGAGTTTCTGTATGTTACTTGATTGATCTATAATCTCAGACTTAAGCTCAGCGCTCTTACCATCCCTGTCACATTCTCTCAAATGTTGCCCTACTGGCGAATCTTCCTTGTGATGCTCTTCAATCCGCGTGGTCAAATGCCGGACCGTTTGTCCAACATAGGTGGAATTACATCCACTACATGTGAGCTTGTAGACCACTCTGGATTTCAAATCGTTCGCAAAGGGAGATTTAAGGGACGGTAGGCAAGTCTTGAGCTTTCTCGTAGTAAATATCACTTGGGCTCCGGCGTTTTGACGCAGTTTGGCAGCAAACCACTCTGATGCATTACCCCGGTATTGTAATGTTATAATGGGTACACTGACCTTTAAAGGATCTTCCTTGACTGATGTTACCGTTGTTCGTGTGTCATCTTTTCGGTCGATGATCTTATTCAACGTTCTTAATACGACACCATCTGACCATTTTTCAGGGTATTGATTATCCACCCATTGTTCTCTATTAATCTTCATTGCCTTGTCAAAGTTTTCCCATGTTGATGTACTTCTAAAAATTCGATGAACAGTACCCTCAACTACATTGCGTTTATATTGCAATGGAGCGCAGCTTCTGAAGTTAAGGATAGTCCCAGTATCCGTTACCTTTTTTCGTGAGTCCACATTAATGTTCAAATCTAGAAAGGCTAAGTCTCCGTTCGAATCCGGATTTTCGATAGTGATTTGTAAGTTGGGGTAGAGCTCATTAGCTGCTTTTAACACTATATCTGGATCCCCCTTTACCGTCCTCGCAATATCATCTACATATCTTAGGAACGCTTTGACATTTTCTGTTGGTTTTTCTTGATCTCGCTGCTCTTTACATCTCTTACAATACCAAACCATTTCTGAGATTTGCTCATATTCTTTGTCGGATACATTACTACACTTTAAATGGTACCAATTTAAACAAGCTTCGCATTCGATCCCCTTACTTCTGTATGTTACCCTCCGCTCGCAATCAGGGCATAGGCCATTCCGGTTTTCATTTAGCTGTGTCAACGCAGGTACTTCCTTCATTAATGCATATTCGTACTCCTTTAGCCATAAATTGGCAAGAATGACAGCAAGGGATGCACCCATTGCCAACCCATCCTTTTGTACGTACCATAAACCATTGCATTTGAAGTGCACCTTACTTACAGCCATGTTCAACAATTTCTTCATAGTTCCGCGTGCCAGTTTAGGAGGACTAGTTTGTTCGTACAGTTTTCTCAGTGCTATATCTATTGCCTCCTTTACTGGGACATTAGTGTACAAACTTTTGACATCCAGGGAGATAATACTCTCATTATAGTCTAGATGTATGTTCTCTATGATCTCCCGAGCCATTTGTGTGTTTGTCTCAATGTTTGCCCCCTCAATGTTGTCAAAAAATTTGGCCAAAATTTTATTTAGATGTTCATATGAGCTCCCTGGCAGTGACAGTACGGGACGGAGAGGGGTTCCTTTCTTATGTACTTTAGCCAGTCCATATAATCGAGCTGGCTGCCCTCCCGTGGACCTAAGCCTACTATACAGTGCCTCATCGATCTCATCTTTCTTTTTCATGGCCAACAGTTCTTTGTTGATGTCTTTCTCAATTTTCATAACAACACTATCAGTTAAACCTGGTTTTTCGCTAAATTGTTCCGATTGCAGCAGCTCAGTTAGTTTAGCCTCATATGTCGTTTTCTTCATTACACAGAAGCCAACACCTTTATCGAATGGGACTGCCAAGAGACCATTGTCCTTCAAATACTTCCTGGCTTTCTCAATCCCTCTATCCGACGGTGTTTGCCGCACGCGTTTAGCGTATGATTTTGCAGCAGCTTCAATTTCACATAATTTTTCACCTGGTACCTTTTGCGATTTAAGCTCAGATAAAAAATTATCAATGTCCGCAAGAAAGTGAAGTTCATTGAAACGATCCCTCACCGGGTGCTTTGGGCCAAAACCTAACACTTCATGAACCCACTTGGGTAGCTCAATGCCATCTAGTGCTCTGACCGATTTGTCATTCACTTTCATTAACGGTCTGTCCTGCCGCTCTGCTAGCTTTTTTAACTTCTTTTCATGTCTATCCTTGATGTCATGGATAGCAATTCTAGCCTGGAGCTTTAGATAAAATGCTATTGAGGGCCACCATTGTTCATCTATCCCTCTCCGCACTACCTCTCTTGCCTTAGCTAGATCATCGTCTATCTTCTTCTCTTCTGACCTTGCCTGATTTATCTCTGTTCTTAGGAGTTTTAATTGAAAGCTATGCACCGCTTGGTCCGAAAAAACCCATTTTCTGGCACCCGAAATCTCAAAAAATCTGGTATTATGTCATTGCTTTGACATTTCCGTAAAAACTTCAATCGATGGAAATTGTTGTTTAATTTATTTGAATACTTCAGGTAATTCAAAACTAATTTCCATGTTTGTTTTTTCCTGAGTATCCATCTCAGCATCGGTGGGGGCAAAACTACGGCGGTCATTATCCTGCAGGCCACGAGCACTCAAACTACCTGATCATTTGCTCTTACACGTTTTTGTTAAGCCATCTAACTTGTATCAGCGCGGCCCTAGTTACTGGAAATTAAATGAAGAAATTTTAAACAACAACACCAGCTTAATTCGTGAAGACCTAAAAAACTTTTACGAAAATGAATCACCAAGTAGTTACGAAAACTTTAAGCACATCTTTCGTGACCTTCTGAGGTTTATTCAAGAGAACAAAAAGCGTGTAGATCAGAAAGAACTTAATTTATTGAAGTATCACGAAAATGTTCTCAGAGATTGCATTCACAGCGGAAAAGGTCCGAACCCTAATTTGATTGAAAAATATCATTTGGTGCTGGAACATCTTCAAAAATTTTCCAAGGAAAAAGATTTTCAGATTATCGAAAAATTCAGAAAACACTCAGCTATACATTCGAGGGTGTTCCCAAATTTTGTAGTCAATGGACATCAAAGAACACAATTAATTCAATCAAGAGAATTCAAGTTGATCAGAACGTTTATCATACGGATGAAGATATTCTTAATCAATTTCGAAAGTATTTTTCAAATATTTTTTCAAATAGTTCTACAACAGACTCCGATCAACTACTAAAGACATTTTTATCAAAAAATAAGCTCAAAAAAAATGAGAATGATGGCTATAATTACTTTACAGAAGATGAAGGTCGCTTGGCTATAAGCAAACTGAATTTGAAAAGCTCGCCTGGACCAGACGGCCTTACTTCTAAGCTATACAAGACTTTCACGGATGAGTTTTGTTCGATTTTAGCTAAAGTTTTTAATCATTTTGTTCATGGTGGAAAACTTCCAAACAGCTTTTATTTAGCAATAATCAAAGTAATCCCGAAATCTGAAAATGCCATAGCAGTACAAGATTTTCGCCCCATCAGCCTTATGAATACTGATGCGAAAATCTTTGCCCATGTAGTCTGTAATCGAATTAAAAATGACCTTTGCAAAGTTGTAAAAAACCATCAGCACGCGTATTTGCCTGGAAGACAAATGCACACAGCAATACGAAAATTGAAAAAAGCGATTACTCCAGAACGACTGGCTACCCGAGGTTCATGTGCTGTAAAATTGGACTTTTCTAAAGCATTTGACAGAGTTGACAGATCACTTCTCATCAAAATTTTGAAAGGGTTAAACCTTGATGAGCTTTCAGTTAGAGCTATTGAAACTTTGTATTTAGACTTAAAAGCAGTAATTGAGATAAATGGTTTTTTATCAGCCAGCTTCAAAATTCATCGCGGTGTGAGACAAGGTTGCCCTCTTTCCGCTTTTTTATTCATAGTTTTTATCGAACCCCTTCTTCAAGCAATTGAATCTACAGAAGCAATTGGAGGTTTCGGGATATTGTGCCCCAAACTAGTTTCATATGCAGACGACATAACTTGCCTTATCAAAATCCGATGTATTGACAGGTTGTTTCGCTTAATCGATACATTTTGCAAACAAACTCAAATGATGATTAACATAAGTAAAAGCGAAGTGCTTTCCAAACCTGATTTATTACCCTATAAAACAGTCAAGGAAACAAAAATACTTGGTGTCTTGTTTTACACTTCCCAAAAAATTGAAAATATTGAATTATTGTTGAGTTCACAAATTCAAAAACATCGCGGGTTAATTTCACTTAGTAAATCTTTGAGGGCCAAATCATTAACACTGTCAGTTTATGTTCTCCCTAAGTTTTTTCATTTGGCTCGTCATACTACAGTTAACTTGGATACTGTTAGTAAATGCCAAGAATTATTAAATACAGAATTGAAAAAAACAAGCAGACTCGACATAAGAAAAGAAGTTTTATATCACCCCATCTTAGATGGTGGGATAGGCTTACCATGCCTACAACTTAAACTTTTTAGTATGAAAATTATCGATTTCTTTGCTTCTGATATGTCAGATCAAAATAGTTTATTACCAACAGATTCAATTTTACCGAAAGAAATCGAAAATTTGTTGAGAAATACGAATATCTCTATTGAAAAAAGTTCAAGTGATTTTGCAATATTTTCAAACAGTACCAATAGCCGTTTAATTATAACAAAACAGACAAAATCGCGAGATGTTTATTATTTCTGCTTAAAAAACTGTAGTTTTCATCGAGCTGCGATTTTCCGCTTGGGTTTTGCAGCAAACCGTTACCTCTGTTCAGAAGAAGAATTGATTAAATTTACAGGCAAAATTTGGAAAAATTCAATGCTTGATGTATGGGAAAAAAACTTTCTTTATAAATTTGCATACGCTGTTTTTAAAGATCGAGAAAAGCGGTGGTTTTTATTTCTCGAGAATGCCCCCGAATGTTTCTATTGTAATTTAGAATGCGAAACATTCGAACACCTAATTTTCAGTTGTCCCTCGCTACAACCTTCAAGAAACATATTACAGATTAACAATTGGCGTGACGTTTTTGTATCAACCAACATTGCAAGACTTAAGTATGTTGTTTCGGTTATTCGTGGTGCATATTCAAAATCATCGACGTCATGGAAAATCAACTTGCAAACATTTGTGTCATGGGAAGTATGGAAGATGAGAAATACAAATTGCTCCTTCTGATATAAACTATAAGGAAATGTAAGACTTCAGCAACAAACCAGGATACCCGGTATCCGGTAAAAGTAATGTCAATTGAACAAATATGATGTTATTTGTTGTACATATTGATTATGAAACTCTTAACTAAACAAATTTAATTTACAATTTGAAAAAAAAAAAGTTGATGTTTTTGCCTTCTGATTTCTACATTTTGAAAGAGAAAAATCTATTTTTTTTTCAAGTATATCTCCGGGTGAAGGCTTTTTTGCACCCCATTGAGTAAAACCAAGTCATGAGTCAACAACAACTGACGGAATCTCAGCTAGCAATTACTCACGAAGTGCTGATTGAAACGAAGACAACTTTCAGAAATGCGCTAACAGCAAACAAATCGACGACAGAAACAAAACAAATCCAAATAATCAAAATCATCCCCCATTCTCGAGAGAAATACTAAAGTCAGCTGAAAATTTGGCGCAGGCATATCGAAGTTGTGCTTCCGATATAATTAAACAATTCCCCACAACAATGCAACAGAAGATGACAATCTCAAAAACAATAAATGTGACGAAAGATGACCGCAAACTTCATAAACTGACAGTTATTGCTCCCCCCGAAGCAGAGCAATTCATAACTAGCATCAAAAGCGAAGGAATCAATCTACTTAACAGGACGGTATTTCCCATGGGATGCTTTCCAAGGTCTCATAGACCCAAGAACATTTACCCTAAACTAGCAAAAATCAAATTGTCGAACTTGCTTTATGTATGCAACGATATCGAAGCGAAATTAATTCTCCAATTGCCAGAAGACATAATTCATAACCCCATATTCCAACGTGAGACCTGTATCGTAACTGAACCGGGTCAGTATGTTTACTCAGGAAGACCAATTTTAGAAGTTAAAATACAAAACGAAAAACAAGAGAAAAACCTGAAGGACTGGGCTTACAAATCGAGAATGGATGGCTTCAAAATATGGGAAAGTGTAGAAATCTCGTTTCACATACCTTCACTACATGAATGTCAAAAATGCAAGATTTCTGGATGCCAAGAAAAAAGTCATCACGATGATTCGTGCAACATAATAATATTATGTGAATTCAACATCTCAATGAGACAAAAAGTGGAAAAAAAGAGTTTTTGTTCAGTTCCACTTCCAATATTGGTACCGCTCATGGATCAAATGTCAACCTGTAAACTTCCTTGATTTTTTGCCGGATTGTTCTGTGTTGTGAGAAACCGACACAAGTTTCAAGGTGCATATCTGAGGTAATCACACAGCCGCAGTACTTGCAACTACATGTCTCATCGTCTGCAGATTCGTAACAGCGCTCTTTATGACATAAAACATGATGAAAGCCTTTGCTGTAAAAAATACCTCTTTCTCTCCTGTGCGCAGGACTACAGTTTTGTAAGCCCAAAAAGTCATTATTGAACAAAAAATGCACAAATTTTGTGTGTTCTGCTATAAATACTTATTCCGATCCATTTCTTGAAATAAAACCCAGCAACTTTGGTAAAGTGTTCGTCTCTTTCCTTCTGTGATAACACTTCGCTGAAAACATCGAGAAAATATGACGCTCTCATAGAGTCTAACCGAGGACTTAAAACAAATTTTTCTGAGTTGGACTTTGGATTGTATAGAGCAAGAGGCAGCATAGGCTTTTTTCTTGAGATGTTCTAGGTGCTTGGAACCTAAAAATTTAGTAGGTAGCACTATGCCTAAGTGTTCAAACGAATCCTTGAATTCGATTTCTGTATTGTTGAAAAATAATTGGTCGGTCCTGGCCAGCCTTCTGCCCTTTCTGTGTTTCACCACCTTAGTTTTGCCAACATTCACTTTGAGACTGTTTCTCTGGCAATATTTTTCGAGTACAAACATTGCGTTTTTAACATTGTCAAGCTCGGTCGACCCAATCGCTAAGTCATCGGCGTAAAAAATTGTGAAGCAGCCTGTGCTTTCAATTTCTGCAGATGAATCTGCTAAAAATATTGCAAACAACAGCAGTGACAACTTATCGCCTTGTGGAACGCCAATGGTCTGAGATATTTTGGTGGACAAATAGCCATCCTAGCACACTTGGATATTATTTTGAACATAAAGATTGTACAGAACTTTAGTGAAGTGTACAGGGAGGCCATTTCTCTGAAGCTTGGTGAATAGAAGTTGTCTGTCAAGCTTGTCAAAAGCCTTCTCGAAGTCAACATAGCAGACGTAATACCTTTTCTTAGAAAGGATTCCTGTTCTAATTGATTCAATTAGCTTTTTCACGGCCAGTATGGTACTCCTACCCTTTCGAAACCCATACTGCGTATCAGGAAGTAATTTTTGAAGTTCAACCCAGTTACATAACCGATTGTATAGAATAGCGGAATAACATTTATAAACACAATAAAGCAAAGATATACCTCTATATGAATTTGGACCCGTTTTTTCACCTTTTCCTTTGTAGAGTGGTTTTAAGTAAACATCTCGCCATACAACAGGGCATGTAGCGTTAGTAAAACAAATATTGAATAATGTAATACGGAATGAAAACACTAACCCAAAAGAAGATTTCAAGACTTCGTTAGTGATACCGTCGGGACCAGCAGCTTTTTGTTGGTGAGTTGGCTACTACACGTGTTATTTCTGCTAATTTAATTTCACTGCTCATTTCGGGTATTGGCTCGCTCAATGAAGTTTGATAATCATGAAAACCAGTAATTTCAGCATTCTCAGGATAAAAGTTGTACAATAACGGAACATTCAGAAGTGTATCACAGTGATCAAACCAGGTGTCAGAACTGACAGCGCAATGTGCGATCGGTGGTTTTCTGATCTTAAGTATGGTCCAAAACTGAGATTTGTCAAACTCTGCTACGCTGAGGGTAAGTTCTTCTTTCGTTTTCTCATGAGACTGTTTCTTAGATTGGCATAATTTTTTGAATTCTTTTTTGTAACATGCAAACACACAAAGATTTTCTGTATTTTCTTGTCTTCTGCAGAGATCCCATTGTTTTTTTCACTTTTGCGTGGAGCAAATAACAGCTTCTGTCGAACCAGACCTTCGAGATCCGTTTCTTGGCAACTGGAACTGACTCTCTAAATGCCGAGATGAAGTTTCTGTACCATCGATCCAACGACTCGACACACGGCGTGCTGAGGATTTTAAGTTTGTATTCTAGCTTTTCCAGATCGATTTTTCTGATATGAGCAGTCTAACTGTCGGCTCTTTCAACGTCGGTGTGAACTTTGAATCCAACGGTGCAGTGCTTTGTAGCAGATTTTTCTGTGATAGTCACATTGTGTGAAGTTAGTTGTAGGTTGTTTGTAAACACTAAATCAATGGCACTGCGGCCATTATGGCAGTAGTATGTTGGTGCCTGGGAGCTATTGAGACAATCAAACCCTAATTCCCATAAGATATCCAATAAGTCAGTGCCTCTTTCGCCCCGATCCAGGCGACAGTCAAAATCTCCTGCAATGATCGTAAGCTCTTCCTTGTCGATTCCGGATAGTCCTTTGGATATGTCAAAAATGATATCCTCTAGTTTTGTACAAGGTTGAAAATGCGATACCAAAAAGTTCATTTTGCAGTTTTTGACTTTCACAATAAGAACGTGTTGGGATCTAAAAATGATGCAGCTATTTGATTGAATGTTTTTACTGATCGCAATAGCGATACCGCCTGACGGTCTTCCCACATCATGACTAACTGCTGGCGAAGAATAATAGTTAAAACAGTTATTTCAGTGTCGTTTACGTCCATAGTCTCTGTTAACAGTAAAAAGTCGCGGGATATGACAAAATCATTCGGTTGTAACTCAAGTGAAGTTTTCAGCCCCTCCACGTTCCAAAGCAGTGCCGATAGTCAATTTTTCTTTGTAACTCGGTTGTGCTTGATAAAATCAACCCCATCGGGATCTTCCCGTCGCACAGCTTTCAATTCTTCTCTGAGTTTTTTGTTTTCAAGCTGTTGGCTTTTTGTCAAGTCTTTACTGATGTAAATATTTGTGTAATGTTCGAACTACTTGAGTTTTTTTGCCAGTTTCAGGATGTTTTAAGCTTGCAGCTCTGATGTCAAAGAAACAAGTATCAACAGTTCTCCATTTTCGTTCTCTTTACCAATTCGTTTTGTACTGGTAACGTCAATATCTGTTCCTAAGTCTGCACTCAGCTGCAGCATGAATTCTTTGTCCTTCGGTTCGTCAGTCTTTTTGACTCCCCAGATAAGGACGTTTTTCGCTTTCCGTTTCGACTCCGCCTCTTCCTTACGAACCCCTTAAAATATTGTGTTTTATGAAGGTGCGTTGCTTTTAGGCGCTTCGACAGTGGTGGTAGACGCTTGGAGTTGGTTCTGTAACTGTTCGATTGCTTTCACCTGACTGTCTAGTTTTTCGGCGGCACAAAAACCGCAGTACAGTGGTAGTTTAAGGAAGTACTTTAGCACTACCTTCGTTATCCAAACCTCAACCCACGCACCACAGCCGTCGCCCATCAAACATTTGAACCAGTGTGTTGCTGCTTCTTCTTCTTTATCTTTTCTAACCATCGTATATGAAACAATTTAAAAAGTTTATCACAACAATTATTTTATCACAACAATTGGTGCAACATAGGAAACCAAATAACCAATAATCCAAATAATCATTAACCACAAAAACCAAGCTCCAATAATGCCAGCGACGAGAAAAACGATGACGAAACAACAAGCGATAAATTTTGTAATGGTAACGAAAATGAAGAAGATAAGAATGTCGACACCACCATCTATAGTTTTGATTGATGAATCTAAAACAAGCAGTGCAGCAAGTCCAAGCGAAAAAAAATAAAAGGATGAGGTTCTCAACAGTCAGGTCGTAGATTTTCATTCTTACTCTGCAAAAGAAAAAAATACAATTTAAATATCGAAATTATTAAACGAAAATGTTCCTCTGACGGAAGAATGCTTACAAAAAGAGAGCGTGAAGCTTCACCAACCTCTTGGTCAGTTTTAACACGGAAGAAAGGGCCCAAAATGAAATCTAAAAATAACGGAGAAGACTTGGTTGGAGGGAAGTTTTAGCAAAATTCCTATGTGCGAAAAACCAGATATTTTTTCCGTTAAAGTTTTTAGCATAAGAAATCAAGCTGAATTACACTCACTTATCAAAAAATGTTAAGTTTTAAAAAAATCGCCCAGTTTCATTTTGTGCATTCAGGAAGCAAAAATATCGAAACTTACAAATATACATTCGAGTTTACTGGATAAAAATAATACTTTATTCGATTTCATACCGGGCTCAAATAATTCTGGTGGTTTCTTAAGGTTATGGTCATCAAACTTGAGTCCTGCAAAAAGAATTGCTTCAAGTACAGGTTTTCAATTTTTAAAGTTTGTCAAACTTGATTGGTTTGTTATCAACGTTTATGCAAACCCAATTTCATTCCGAGCAAGTTTGATTTCCCTGAAATTAAGCATCAGATTTTTACCTAATAAATCGAAAATTATCATTATGGGTGATTTTAATGCGCTGAGTTATGATAATATTAACAGTTCTTCAATACTCAAGTTAAATGATGCACGTATCAAACGATTTACCTAACTCAAAGAACAAATTCTTCATTGTTTTGGTTTTGTTGATTTTGCACTCAAGAATGATTTTTTTGATTATACACATTATGACAAACAACATAAAATTTTTGCACGCATAGATTATGTTTTTATAAAATTCGAAACAGAGTATGACTCTATGCACGTTTTTGTTAAGCCATCTAACTTGTATCAGCGCGGCCCTAGTTACTGGAAATTAAATGAAGAAATTTTAAGCAACAATGCAAGATCTAAAAAACTTTTACGAAAATGAATCACCAAGTAGTTACGAAAACTTTGAGCACAATTTTCGTGACCTTCTGAGGTTTATTCAAGAGAACAAAAAGCGTGTAGATCAGAAAGAACTTAATTTATTGAAGTATCAGGAAAATGTTCTCAGAGATTGCATTCACAGCGGAAAAGGTCGGAACCCTAACTTGATTGAAAAATATCATTTGGTGCTGGAACATCTTCAAAAAGTTTCCAAGGAAAAACATTTTTCAGATTATCGAAAAATTCAGAAAACTCTCAGCTATACATCCGAGGGTGTGCCCAAATTTTGTAGTCAATGGACACAATTAACTCAATCAAGCAAATTCAAGTGGATCAGAACGTTTATCATACGAATGAGGATATTCTTAATCAATTTCGAAAGTATTTTTCAAATATTTTTTCAAATAGTTCTACAACAGACTCCGATCAACTACTAATGACATTTTTATCAAAAAATAAACTCGAAAATAATGAGAATGATGGCTTGAATTACTTTACAGAAGATGAAATTCACTTGGCTATAAAAAATTGAATTTGAAAAGCTGGCCTGGACCAGACGGCCTTACTTCTCTGCTATAAAAGACTTTCACTGATGAGTTTTGTTCAATTTTGGCTAAAGTTTTTAATCATTTTGTTCATGGTGGAAAACTTCCAAACAGTTTTTATTTAGCAATAATCAAACTGCTTCCGAAATCTGAAAATGCCATAGCAGTACAAGATTTTCGCCCCATCTGCCTTATGAATACTGACGCGAAAATATTTGCCCATGTAGTCTGTAATCGAATTAAAAAAGAACTTTGCAAAGTTCTAAAAAACCATCAGCACGCGTATTTGCCTGGAAGACAATTGCACACAGCAATACCAAAGTTGAAAAAAGTGAATAATCCAGAACGATTGGCTACCCGAGGTTCTTGTGCTGTAAAATTAGACTTTTGATGAGTTTTCAGTTAGATGAGTTTTCAGTTAGAGCTATTGAAACTTTGTGTTTAGACTCAAAACAGTAATTGAGATAAATGGTTTTTTTATCAGCCAGCTTCAAAATTCATCGCGGTGTGAGACAAGTTTGCCTTCTTTCCGCATTTTTATTTATAGTTTTTATCGAACCCCTTCTTCAAGCAATTGAATCTACAGAAGCAATTGAAGGTTTCGTGATATTGTGCCCCAAACTAGTTTCATATGCAGACGAGATAATTTGGCTTATCAAAATCCAATGTAATGACAGGTTGTTTCGCTTAATCGATACATTTTGCAAACAAACTCAAATGGTGAATAACATAAGTAAAAGTAAAGTGCTTTCCATACCTGATTTATCACCCTATAAAACAGTCAAGGAAACAAAAATACTTGGTGTCTTGTTTTACACTTCCCAAAAAGTTTAAAAAAATTCAACTATTGTTGGGTTCTCAAATTCAAAAACATCGCGGGTTAACTTCACTATTAAATCTTTGAGGGCCAAGTCATTAACACTGTCAGTTTATGTTCTCCCTAAGTTTTTTCATTTGACTCGTCATACTACAGTTAACTTGGATACTGTTAGTAAATGCCAAGAATTATTAAATACATAAATGAAAAAATCAAGCAGACTCGACATAAGAAAAGAAGTTTTATATCACCCCATCTTAGATGGTTGCGTAGGCTTACCATGCCTACATAGTAAACTTTTTAGTATGAAATTTATCAATTTCTTTGCTTCTGATATGTCAAATCAAAATAGTTTATTACCAACAGATTTTATTTTACCGAAAGAATTCAAAAACTTGTTGAGAAATACGAACATTTCTATTGAAATAAGTTGAAGTGATTTTGCTATAATTTCAAACAGTACCAATAGCCGTTTAATTATAACAATACAGACAAAATCGCGAGATGTTTAATATTTCTGCTTAAAAAACTGTAGTTTTCATCGAGCTGCAATTTCCCGCCTGGGTTTTGCAGCAAACTGTCACCTCTGTTCAGAAGAAGAATTGATTAAATTTACAAGCAAAGTTTGGAAAAATTCATTGCTTGATGTATGGGAAAAAAACTTTCTTTAAAAATTTGCATAATTTTCTTTTTTTAAAGATCGAGAAAAGCGGTGGTTTTTATTTCTTGAGAATTCCCCCGAATGTTTCTATTGTAATTTAGAATGCGAAACATTCGAACACCTAATTTTCAGTTGTCCCTCGCTACAACCTTCAAGAAACATATTACAGATTAACAATTGGCGTGACGTTTCTGTATCAACCAACATTGCAAGACTTAAGTATGTTGTTTCGGTTAATCGTGGTGCATATTCAAAATCATCGACGTCATGGAAAATCAACTTGCAAACATTTGTGTCATGGGAAGTATGGAAGATAAGAAATACAAATCTCTCCATCTGATATAAACTACAAGGATATGGTAGACTTCAGCAACAAACCAGGATACCCGGTATCCGGTAAAAGTAATGTCACTTGAACAAAAACTGCTAAGAAGTAGAAGGTAGATATATCAAGCATACCAGGATACTCTGTATCCGGTACTAAAAAATGAGTTTTGAGCACAAGTCACAGAAAGAAAAAAAACAGTTTGCCGATCAGGACACCCAAAATCCGTTTGAACAAAAAATGTACAGAAACAGTTCATAAACTAAGGTTACTAACTCGATGAGTTGTTTTCGACAAATATGATGTTATTTGATGTACACATTGATTATGAAACTGTCAACTAAAAAAATTTAATTTACAATATGAAAAAAAAATTACTCCCAAAACGTGTAAAAAACGCGAGATGTTTATTGTTTCTGCTTACAAAACTGTAGTTATCATCAAGCTTCAATTTCTCGCTTGTGTTTTGCTGCAAACCGATATCTCTATTCAGAAGAAGAATTGAATAAATTTACAGGCAACATTTGGAAAAATTCATTGCTCGATGTCTGGGAAAAAGTTTCTTTATAAATTCGCCTACGTTGTTTTTAAAGATCGAAAAAAGCGGTGGTTTTTATTTCTTGAGAACGCCCCCGAATGTTTCTTTTATAATTTAGAAAGCGAAACATTCGAACACCTATTTTTCAGTTGTCCCTCGATACAACTTTCAAGAAACATATTACAGATTAATAATTGGCATGAAGTTTTTGTATCAACGAACATTGCAAAGCTTAAAAATGTTGTTGCGGTTATTCGTGGTTCATATTCAAAATCATCGACGCCATGGAAAATCAATTTGCAAATATTCGTGTTATGGGAAGTATGGAAGATGTGAAATACAATTTGCTCCTTCTGATAAAAGGATACCCTGTATCCGCTAAAAGTAATGTCAATTGAACAAAAACTGCTCTGATGCCATAAAATTTTTTAATTAACACCGGTATTGTTTAATATTTTAGAATATGAGTAGCTAGAAAAAAGCAAAGGGTCAATTCATGTCCGATGGATTTAATATAGAACTGTCAGCAAAAACATAGTAAAATAGGATACTCGATCCGTGTTTTTAATAGCAAACCGAGACCCAGCTATGTGGTTATATTCGCGTGTAAACGAAAACTGATTAGAAGTCGTTTGACTGATGGCCTAAAAAAGTATCTTTTTACTTAGCCCTAGGCAGACCAGAAAATCAACTGGCTAGGTCGAGACTGTGAAAAACGAGTAGAATTTAGGTAACTGACGCCGGCCAGTCGTTAATAGGTACTTTTTCTACGCTCCGTCACTGTGTAGTATTTGGGTATGCGTATGCCCGAGTTAGAGGCCTTAATGACCTTTGTTGTACTAGAGAAAGGTGCCGACCCTCCGCCTAGTACTATTTAGTTTTTTAACTTAGTTGAGACCGAAAATTCAGAGGACCGCTTAAAGATTGGAGACCGAGTTAAAGATGGGAAAAGGAAGGAATCGGAGGGTCCAAATTAGATAGTTTTAGGGCAAATTTTTGTTTCCAACCGATTTCGATCCGGTTTTATGCTTTTTTCCAGTGCCGTACGGGGCTATTACGCCCTTTTCAATTACTTTTAGGCACTTTCACAAAAAATTGCGGAAAAAATAATTCAGAACCTATATAGGTGGTGAAAAAAGGCCAATTTGACGGATGCGTTTTAAGCGATTTCTCAAAGACTAGCCAGCCGATCGGAAAAATTTTGAAAGCATAAGTCGACGTTTTTGACCACTTTCTTGGACCCTAACCGTTTTTGGGTTGATATTCTCCGGAAAGGAAAGTAGATATTTCAAGCGTACCAGGATACTCTGTATCAGGTACTAAAAAATGTATTTTAAACACAAGTCACAGAAAAAACAAAAACAGTTTGGCGACCAGGACAACCAGTATCCGTTTGAACAAAAAATGTACAGAAACAGTTCAGAAACTATCAAGACGAGCTCTTAACAATTTATGAGCTGTTTCTTGTGTCAACAATTAAGATACTATCTCGATGAGTTGTTTTCGATAAATATGATGTTATTTGATGTATATATTGAATATGAAACTCTCAACTAAAAACAAATTGTTTTACAATTAAAAAAAAAAGAAACAAAAGGTTAACAAAAAATTTTGCCTACTGATTTCTGCATTTTCAAAGGAGTTTAAAAAATCAAAATATTTAAGTGTATACGATTGTAGGCCTATTTAGTCACTAGGAGTCAAGAAGCACGAATCAACACTAATGTCCTGACAGAAACTGGGACCAAATTCCGAAACGGGCTAACTGCAAACAAATCCACACTAGAAACAACACAGATCCAAATGCTCAAAAGAATCCCCCTTAGTGTGGGACGTAGAGAAGTTGTACTCCATGGGGTTGCCCGACCCAAATCAACAAGAGTCAATCGTGGTGGTTAGTGCCAGGCTGGCGGTGAGATGGTTAGAAGCTAACTCAGGCACAAGTGAGCAGGAGACGGCCGTGCCGACACCTGAGCAACTAAGCAACGTGAAGATGAAACACAAAAATCTTTTCAGAAACACCTGCAAGGTTCTAAGAATACCCAAACCCATTGAAAGGATATGGTCAAGGCAAAGGTTGATGCCTTGGTTCCGTGCAGTGATGACATCATGGATGTATGAACGCGCGAAGCGTCAAATGTCTAGGAACACGGAAGCCTATCAATCCTTCCAGCTAGATATAGGACCGGGAGCCTATAAGAGAGCCTCCTTAACGCACAGAAACGCTGTTACCATGGCGGTAAAGCGAATAGCTGGAGCGCCGTGTGTTATTGAAGCTGAAAAGAGAAAGGTCTTATGAGCTGACCTAGAACTGAATGTGAGCCTGTGCCTGCACAACAGCTTTTGCAGGAACCGGGAGAAAAAAGTGAATAAGGACTTGCTACCTTGTTGCAAACCGAGGCTGTTAGAGCAGGAGAATTGGGGGAAGAACAAGGACAAGAAGCAATGGAGTGACGAAGACGTGGCAAAAGATGAGAGTGAAAAGTGAAGAGATGAGGAGAAACACTTGATTGTCTTTGTGTGCTACAACGTATACCAATCAACCAAGTTTGATTATTGAAACTGTTAAACTTTTTTTTTGCTATAATTTTGTCATACCAGACTTTGAGAATTGGTAAATGACAATGAAAAAATTTAGTTGTGCTATTTATATATATATGGAGAGCATAGGTGAGTATATTTACCTATTTAAACCCGACTGAAGTTTTTAACCTGTGTAAAACACGTGTTCACTGTGTGGCGACATCGTAGGTACGCTCGCTCGAAGAGGGTGATTACCTCAGTACCTTTCCTGGCCACGGAGTTTCATAGTTTTAACATCGAGGACGACAGCATAAATAACTGATTATACTTTGTGAGTGACATTAAGTTAATTTTAACTGGTGCGTGGCCGTGCCACGTCCCAAATTTTGAAACAAGCGAGTGCGAAAAGAAACTTTATGGCGAGATGACGTAAGTAGTCAGAAAAGAAATTTTATCTAGGACACACCTCATGGTGCAAATTTTGTGAAAATGTTGAAAGGCAGTGGGATGTAGTATGATGCCATTTGTGACACGAGTGAGTTGACGTGGAGCAGATAAATTTCATTTTCTGATGCGATTTGTAAGGTTTATTATAGAGAATTGGAACACTACTTGACGATAACCCGGTGATATGCGATCAATCAGGACATTGATGGGGACTGTCCGGGGAGTATGTGCCATTCTGCCAGATTGGCACAGCGTAACCTTCCGGCACCACACGAAATTAGAAATGGAGGCCTTATTGATTGAAAACTGTTGCAAAGAAGGGTCAGAATATTCTGGAATTTTAATTTTCAAAAACTCGAATAGTGACGTCACATTTCTGAGAAATGCTAAAACGGCCATTTCGAGTAAAAAAAGTGACGAAAAAGAGAACAACAGCAAAAATAATGAAAAAGAGTCCAACGGGAACGTAAGAAAAAATAAAGCCTCTTATTGTGACGATCACGCACGATAAAACAGCTAATTAGAGACGACAGGCGGAAAGGAGGCTTCAGTGGGGAAGGAGAAAAGAGCAGTACCCTCCCGTGCCACGAATATGGAGTAATAATGACGTTGTTACAGTGAGATCACAGAAGCCCCCCAGAGACAGTTTATGGTGAAGGACTATAAAAAACTGACTTTTTAGCTACTCTGATGCCATAAAATTTTTGAATTAACACCGGTATTGTTTGATATTTTAGAATATGAGTAGCTAGAAAGACGAAAGGGTCAATCCATCTCCAATGGATTTAATATAGAACTGTCACCAAAAACATAACAACAGGATATTCGATCTGTGTTTTTAAAAGCAATCACGTAGTCTGAGGATCCGAGATCCAGCTATGTGGTTGTGTTCGCATGTAAACGAAAGCTGATTAGATGTCGTTTGACTGATGGCCTAAATTAGTAACTTTTTACTTAGCCCTAGACAGACCAGAAAATCAACTGGCTAGGTCGAGACTTTGAAAAACGAGTAGAATTTAGGTAACTGACGCCGGCCAGTCGTTAATAGGTACTTTTTCTACGCTCCATCACTGTGTAGTATTTGGGCGAATGTTACATAGACGTTTTCATGACGCTCCTGGGTGGGCCTGTTAAAGGCATAAGACCATCATGATCAGCAAACGTTTCAGCGACGAACCCTCCACTCCGGGCGTATGCCATAAAATTTTTGAATTAACACCGGTATTGTTTGATATTTTAGAATATGAGTAGCTAGAAAGAGGAAAGGGTCAATCCATCTCCAATGGATTTAATATAGAACTGTCACCAAAAACATAACATTAGGATACTCGATCCCTGTTTTTAGTAGCAATCACGTAATCTGAGGATCCGAGACCCAGCTATGTGGTTATATTTGCATGTAAACGAAAACTGATTAGAAGTCGTTTGACTGATGGCCTAAAATAGTATCTTTTTACTTAGCCCTAGGCAGACCAGAAAATCAACTGGCTAGGTCGAGACTGTGAAAAACGAGTAGAATTTAGGTAACTGACGCCGGCCAGTCGTTAATAGGTACTTTTTCTACGCTCCGTCACTGTGTAGTATTTGGGTATGCGTATGCCCGAGTTAGAGGCCTTAATGACCTTTGTTGTACTAGGGGAAGGTGCCGACCCTCCGCCTAGTACTATTTAGCTTTTTAACTTAGTTGAGACCGAAAATTCAGGGGGCTGGAGGGTTAGGTGAAAAGTCATGAGCCCACTGATCCCAAGGTCCCGGGACCAAAAACAAATAAAGAGAATGCGTAAAACTGAACAAAAATAGTGTTTTACCAAGAAAAAGCCAAAAAGCCAAATTTTATCTGAAAAGAAAAAACTACAAAAAACAGTAAAAAATCTAAAAAAAGATTAGAAACAATAAAAAACATAAAATGACAGTTTATATGTTATTTCCGGACGAGATGTGATCTGACCTTCCTATTTGTTGTTGCTTCAGATTGACTTATATCTTTTCTGATAGAAAGATCGAGTGTTTTGGTAGCTGGTTAGGTATCCTCCCTTGAGTGTTATTCGATTATTTAAGCACGTTGATGGTGATTTTTCCGGTGACCGGAGGGCAGAGTGGCAAGCTGACCGACGTGTTCCAGACCCAACAGTGATATCAGGGACAACATCCACAACGACTGTTGGGTATTGTTGACACAATTTAGTATCGTTCGGGTACTATTTCATTAACATTTGTGGTGGGGGGCACGGTTGGCGCGGTCCGATTGCACCCTCAATCGATTGCGAATTCCCGAGTTAAGGGTCTTAATTCGGGTATTTTGGTGAAAATGAGGGTATAGTAATATTGATTAACGACTACTAATAGATTATTATCCTTACTATATATCACTTATCTCCTATTTAGACCCGAGAAACACCCCAATTTTGTCAAAAATTACTGATTTTTGACCAAACTATCAAACCCCAAAGTTTTACAGTGACCTAGTACGTAGTTCGATAACCCTAACTAAAGAAACCGCGCGGAAAAAGACTTAGTAGAAGTTGGCGAAAACAAAATTTTTTCGATCAAAATTTTTCTAATTTTACGAATTTCGTCAATATGTCTTGAGGGTCGAGTTTTTGAGTTTTTAGAGTTAGAGCGTGCTAGCATAACGTGCTCGGTTGCTAGAGAGACTTTGAGTAACCCTACGAGTAGCTCCGTGAATAGAGCTGGAGACTTAAAGATTGGAAAAGGAAGGAATCGGAGGGTCCAAATTAGATAGTTTTTGTGATCAACTTTGGATTCTAGATCGGGTTTGTCAGAAGTACCCGAAACCAATTTTTTTCTTATTGTTATTTTGGTTGTGTGGTTGCCTTGAGCTACTTAATAGGAAAGCTCGGGCAATCCGGGAACAAATGAAAGAAGACCTCGGTGAGTGTAATAGGAAAATACACACTCACTTGAGAAGAAAAGTTGTTCCCTGCTCTCGTGCACTTGGGGCGTCCCGGGTGTGGGAGAGCTTTTTCATAGACTTTAAAAATTTTCGATCAGAGGTTGCCTTGAGCTACTTAGTACGACAGCTCGGGCAATCACAGGATATCTATAAGAAGACCTCTGTGAGTGTAATAGGCAAATACACACTCACTTGAGAAGACAGTGTCCTGGGCTTCGTTCTTTTGGAGTGTTCCAATTGAGGGAAGTCTTTTTCTTTAAGACTAAGTTTTAATTATC
Organism: Symsagittifera roscoffensis; assembly: GCF_963678635.1. Lineage (NCBI taxonomy): Eukaryota > Metazoa > Xenacoelomorpha > Acoela > Convolutidae > Symsagittifera > Symsagittifera roscoffensis. The sequence goes on along the minus strand of NC_087063.1, from coordinate 73,987,530 downwards.
TGTTGCTGAAACCATCACTGCTTTTTTATAAAATTTTGTTTGATCTTAAACGAGGCAGTGAGTTGATACGAGTGTGACGGTAAAATTAATACTGAACGAGAGGTCGCTGTCACCCATAGGATATTCTTATCTGGTTATCAATTGTGTTTGGTGTATTGACTATATCTTGTGAAAACTTTGTGATAGTATTGTACTAGGTAGTTGAGTAGAGTTGGTAATATCTAAACACTAAGTAGGCCCTCTGTGTAGCTTGAGCTGAGTCTTTTATAGTATCTCTACGAGATCGAAGGTATATTTTTGATCCTAGAGGACTCGAGTGAGTAGACTTGAGAAAGTTTTTTCGAATTTAATTTTGAAACTTGTGCATTGCCGTCAAATTTTTTATCACGTAGCATGCAGCGCAGGGACTCGTTAGGGGCAACAACTAAGATTCCCAGGCTGAGTACGGGGACTACACGAAAGTTCAAAACACGGCGTAGCCAATCCACGGTTAGCAGCATTTCCGATGTTTTTGCTGACGAAGCAACGACTAAAGGTCAGGCTGGTCTTTCAGTGAGCGGAATGAAACTGAGAAGCGAGAAGAACCTCGATGGCAATCAAGGGCGAAGTGGTGAGACCGGACAGGCGAGCGAGATGCTTACCGACCCTTCGAGGAAGGGGAGCAAACGCTGATCCGACCCGACTACCACCATCACACGGACCTGGAAGAGCCAGGCGAGGACGTTGAACGGAAAGAAACTGGAAGAACGGTGGAGGCCGCGGAGCGTTCCGAGGTCGAACCGCGAGAAGAGCTTTTGTTCAGGGGAATGTCCAAATCAGAGACTAAGAGTAACAAGTGGAGAAAAGAACAGTCATCTCTAGTCAAGCAGAGCAAGAAAGCGATGATGTCAAGCATAAGTCCGAGTGAAGAACAAGCGAGTTGGAAAGCCAAAAAAAGCTGGAAGTCTTTGTACGATCAGCGCATGGCGTCACTACAAACTGAAGGTTTATCTTCCAGTTATCACCATTCGGAGATAGCTCATCCGGATGTGGAGTTTACGCCGTGCCCAAGGATTGGTAAAAGCAGAAAAGCGTTGTCCAACTTGCCGACCGGGCCGATGTCTGATGGGATAACCGTAGGAGCATCCTCGAAGTTCGGCAAGTTGATGATGTCGATGATCACGCAGAAGGGCGGTGGGTCATCAAGTACCAGGCTACAACCCCAGTTGACCTCATCTTCTCTGGGTCTCACCCCGGCATCGGGGGCGGCTGTGACATGTAATGACCAGCCTTGAAGAGCTGCGACGGGACATGATTAAGAGAATAGATCGAGTCGAAGAGAGAGCTCACCAGGGTCAGGAGAAATTGCGAGATGAGCTAACAAACGTGCAGTCGCAGGCGAGAGTCGATCAGGCTCAATTAATTCGTATCACCGATCAATGCCTGGCAGAGAGCTTGGCTCAAGCAACCAAGAAGTCAAAAGAAAGAGAGGTTAGGATGACAAGAGAGATCGAGCGACTGTTGAACGATCAGCACAATACTTACGCTCATACGATGACTAGCCTGGAGAAGAGGTTGGATGTGAAATCTGACCTGATGATGCGGAAGCTTGACAAAATCTTAAACGGGAGTAACCGGGAGGAGCGTTCCGCCCCAAGGGAGCGCTCACGCCAGGCAAATGATGGAGACGGAGCACGCAGCTATGCCGGGGCCCAGGAAGGTTCGAGAACGAATTACGAATCTAAACATAGGGAGCGGCCCAGGGCAGCCCCATCGAGGCTAGGTTGGACAAACCCGGTCCCTCCGGAGGCGGATGCCACCCCGGAGACGAGGTTACCCACGGTGCCACAAGTCAGATCAGTGCCAGATCTGACCACAGTCTCGCAGGACACAACGATGTATGCTTCGATATTTGAGCCTCTGAATAAATCTCTTGAAACTTTCATCACCAAGCTCTCGAAGTCAACCGAGAGAGAATAAAGGTAAAGGAGGACACTCAAAAAGCCGAAACCATACAAGGACGAGTCAGATGGCTGCATCGATACTTGGACAGAGGTGATGAAGTTGCAATTTGAAGAAGAGAATCTCTCAAAGAAACAGGAATGCAGCGCAATGACAAGCAACCTGGAGGGAACCGCCCTAAGTTGTGAAATGGCGAAAAAGACCAATGAACGAGACAGCGCTCGCAAGATATTCGACATCTTGCTGAATCGTTTTGGCTCTAGTGTGCAAGGGCATCAGGCTATGGTGAAGTTCGAGAAGAGGCGTCAAAGAGATGACGAATCCATAGACAAGTTTTAGGACGACTCAGAAGGAGAAGCATTCCCGATGAGAGAATATCGGAGCGAAACTTGGCGATTGCCTCGAAGTTTATGGATGGAGTGAAGAGTGATGAGCTGAAAACTATGCTAGCCGCACACTTCACCCTGTCGCTTGACCAGGTACTCACGCCTGATGATTTGCGTATGAAGTCGCGTGAGTACTTGCTCAAAAAACCGAGGGCGCAAAACCGTTACAGCAATTATGGCAACTACAGCGGAACAAACATGGCAACTATGGCAATTATGGCAATTATGGCAATTATGGCAACTACAGCGAACTCCAGTTGGTACAGACATCGTGACGACATGGATAAAAGGAGTTCATGTGCGAATTGTGGCTCAATGGACCACCATGTTTCCGCCTGTTCTACTTACAAGCAGAACATGAAAGCGGTAGGCTACTTTCTTGACGACGTTGATGCGACCGACGAGGACCACGAAGAGTACGTGAGAGGAGTCATAATGAAGTATGGAGCGAGGTGCTTCTTCTGCAATTTGGAGGTACGCTTCAAGTCGGATTGCACTCAATTTTGGGATGCGGTGGCGGACGCGAAACGTCTCCGCCATGAAGTGGCGCTTTCGGGCGTCAAAGCCAGTCGAGCACGTCTGATAAATGAAGCTGAGTCTCGGAGAAAAGAGACGACACCGAGCACATTTACGACTAAAAAGGTGAAAACCTTGCCTGATCAGGTGATAGCTTCGAGTCTGGAGGCAGAATTGGCCGGCCCGTTCAAGGTGGATTATGGCTTAGCGGCACGGACTGCATTACAGAATATCTAGCAGGAGCTCGCCACGAAGGAAGTTGAGCAATGGGTAAGGTCGGAACTAGAAAGCCCAGATCTTCGTGAAAAAATGGAGATTCTGGGGAAAACAACGAAAGGAGAGGACAAGCAGGAACCCAGAAAACAGGGATTAAAGCTAAATTTTATATCGGGTAAAACCTTTGGCATGGCGGAAGAAGGAACAAAGATAATGTCCATCATTTCGGTAGCAGGACACCAGGTGGTCAAGAACTTGAGTGAACCGTCCGAGATCACGCTGGTTCACCTGGACATTTATGCGGACTACCTGAGGGAAAAGGATTCCAAGTTGGTCTCCAGGGCAGTTCGAGCGCTGCTCACGACAGGAGGTCCAAGACTAACGAGAGTAGATGTACTTTACATCGAAGTACATGGCCCATATCCGATTCTGATGAATGTGGGCGGCATTAAAACCTACACGAAGGCTCACGCGACTGATGCAAGTGATCAGGTTGGCCGGATATACATTGGTCGAGAAGAGCTGAAGGTGCGACGAATCGGACTTAACGCCACGCCCAAACAGGATGCGTTTCACATAGGTTGCGAAGCCGATCTGGCAGCACATGTGCTGGATGTGCAGGGCAGACAACTTTCACTGAAGGGACTGTTAGACACGGGAGCAGTGGTCAGCGTCATGCCAGTCAGCACCTGGACAGATATGGGCTTCGACAGGTCGGATCTGATACCGACAAACATCAAACATCAAACTGGCGGCTGCCAATCAGGGAGCAACCTATGTGACAGGACTGACCCCGATTCTATCAATGCAGCTTGGAGGAAAACATTTTTGAGTGAGCTTCCTGGTGGTGGAAAATTTGAACGAATCCGACCAATTCATCCTGGGGAGGGACTTCGTACGCAACTTTGATATCACGATCGACCTCAACGACGAGTTGATCAGGATCAAAGATCCGGAGAAGATGTATGAAAACAAACCTCTTAATAAGATCTTAATTAACCAGGCAAAGGTGCGGATTTTTCTGGATCAAAAAATTAGATTGCAGCCAAACCTAGCCGTAGTAGCGACGTTTACGATGAGGAACTTGAATCAACTCAGTAATGACAGACAGGTGTGTCTGGTACCAAATCCTAACAGTAAGAGCTCGGCTATTTTAGGAAGAAGTTTCTCACTCACTCAGAGCGGACTCTACAGAGGGGAAAGAAGCTTGGCTACGCATTGACTCTGAAAACAGACCTTCAGAGTGTTGAGAACTTGAAAAACTTTGATGTAACTAAATGTCCCTTGCACGCGAACTAGGAATGTATACTGAAGAGGATAAATGAATTGAAATTTTCTAAGAAAATGTTTTCAATGAAGTCCTAGACAAATGATGGGGTATCTAGTTGTTCGAATTTTCCCGAGAGACGAGTTAGCAGCAAATAGACATGTCCTGCCCGAGATAGAACATCTGAATGGTAAAATATCGGACAAAGAACTAGTTTCACTCAGGGCGCTGCTAAATCGGAATGCAAACGTTTTTTCGAAGCATAAGGCCGACATAGATTGCTGCAATTTGGTAGAACACGAGATTGAGATAGAAGAGGGCTCGGTACCTCATAGGGAAGGGGCGAGGAGAATGACCCCACATAATTCAGAAGCGTGCAGAAAAGAAATCGAGATGTAAATTGAGTACGGCATGATCGAGCCGTCGAATTCCCCGTGGGCTTGTGGCGTGTTCATGGCTAAAAAGTAAGGAGGCAACTCAGGTTTTGTTGTGATTTCCGTTACTTGAACGCAGTGACAATAAAGGACGCATACTCGATTCACCGCATCGATGAGAGCCTCTCAAAGTTGGGGGACGCTAAGTTCTTCACGACGTTGGATTTGGGCTCTGCGTTCTAGCAAGTGCCACTCAGAAAGCAAGATCGGGAGAAAACGGGCTTCGCGTGCGAGCTTGGATTGTTCCAGTGGAAGAGGATGCCGTTCGGAAAAGCCGGCGACGGCCACATTCCAGCGACTAATGGCCCAGGCACTCACGAGTCCAACAAAGAAACCAGGGAACCTAATCATGTGTTATGTCGATGATGTCGTGATAGCTCACCAACCCTGGAGGATCATATAGAGAGGTTGGATGAGGTGTTTACTTGTATGAAACAGGCGGACCCGAAGTGTAAACCCTCCAAGTGTGAAATCCTCAGAGACTCAATAAAGTATCTGGGCCGCCTTGTGGACAAGCATGGAGTAAGACCGAATCCCGAAGCGGTCGAAGCGGTCTTGACCTGGAAGGCACCTAAGACAGACACGCACTTGATGAGCTTTTTGGGGTTGCTAACTATTGTCGAGAGTTCATCAGGGGATACGCCGATAAGATATACCCCATGCAGCAGTTGATTAGAAACAAGGGTAAAAAATTCACTTGGACTGATGAGGCACAAGTTTCATTTGAAAAATTTAAACGCGAACTTTGCGAGGCACCGGTCCTGGGCATGACAACCGAGAAAGGGATGATTGTGTTAGACACGGATGCATCAGTGGTTGCGATATCGGGCATACTTCACCAGGAGCAAGAGTAGAACGGGAGATCGGTTCTCCGTCCGATAGCCTGTGGAAGTAGGGTCCTGAGCGATACTGAGATGAAGTACGGCGCACCAAAAGCGGAAATGTTCGCGTTGATCACTTTCTTGGAAAAATACAGAGCCTACTTGGGGAGTGCTCCCTTCAAGTTGCGTGTGGATAATCGTGCTCTTGCCTGGCTGAAAATCTATTCGATGGGCCAAAGTTATATTGGTCAGTGTATTGTGCGCCTGGATGGATACCACATGATCATGGAGCACCGTACCTGTGACAAGCACCAGAATGCTGATAGCATCAGTAAAAAGACAGAATTCTATGAGCGACTAGAAGAGAAGCAGGCCAATGAAGCAGAAATCAAAGACGGATTTTCATTTGTAGATAAGGAGACCTATGATAAACTACCATTCACCAGGTGGCTGGACAAGTCAGGGCACCTCATACCAGGACACCCTGAACTTCCGGTGGAGACGGCCGCTGAAATAAAGGTATTGGTCAAGGGTGATCCTGTCCCGCTGGATCTGCTAGTTCGATCCAATCTGGTACAGCAAGAGCTTACCAGGCTGGGTATAAACAGCATAGCCCTGCTAAATAGGACAGTGAACGTGGCGCCGGACGTCATGGGGAAGCTCCGTGACTTGCTAGATAGAGAAGTGGATAGGCATGATCGTGAGTGGATGGAAATCATGCAACGGTTGACCGTCACGGAGAAAACAGAGAAGAGGCAAGTGACCATTTGCAGTCGAGATGTTGAAGGGGATTGCCGGTCGATAGTGAACCAGCTGGTGAAATTAATGCCAAAGGATGTCTTGTTGAGGACTTCGATCACAGAACATCGGACATCGAGCCATTTCCAAGCCACTGAAAAGTCAGTGTCAAATCGAAATCCAGCTTTACAAAAAAAAGTACATTTCACGGATGCAAGGGAAGAGTATAAGCCGAGCTCGGATTTTTCATCCGGGGACGAGACAATGTCCGGGGAGTCAGACACTTTCGAGCCCGGACAGTATGACTAATCCGCGGAGACAATGTTAGGACAACCAAGGGACAGAATTTTGTCGGGGGGGCCGGATTCAAAGCGACCAAAGGACAGAATTTTGTCCGGGGAGTCGAGAAACGTAACAGACAGATTGGAACATAATGATGTGGAATCCATCGGCTCGAGCAATGACTCGAGGCCCCAGTCCTGGGAGAACACATCGGAGACTACTTCCAATTCTGATGTTTCGGAGGTAGCGATTCATTCGTTATTGGTGGAATGGGAACAGCGCGGGCTGAACCGGGAAACGCATCAAGACCCGGAAAGAGACAGGTATATCTCCGATGAGGAGGGCACTGTACACTGTAGTGGATAATGCCACAGATGAGCTTGAACTGATAGCAGTGTCGAAACGCCCAACCAGAAGCCGTACCAACCTGAAGCCATCTCTGAAGGAAGCAACACCTTTGAAGAAGATATGGTGTGTCAATTTGATGGATGACGCCCATGCCCCGGAGATAAGAAGCGGACAATTGAACGTGGTAAAGACGTATCTGAAAGCCAGATACCGGCTGTCGGATCTCCTAAGGGCTCAACGAAATGATAGAATGACGAGCAATCTGAAGAGATGGATCGAGAAAGGAGCACCTGACAAAGGAGCTTTAGAGGAAGACAGCTATAAGATCTTGAAGCAATTTTACATGAAGAGAAAAAATCTGCTGTACCTGAACAAAGACGCAAAGACGGAATCGTTGCCTGTAAACGCAAGGAAGAGGACATGGTCCTTGATAAGTATAATTCAATAGTGTTACCACAGTTATACCAGACCAAATTGCTCTTTCGTTCACATGATCAGATGGGCCATCAAGGCGTGGACAAAGTGTACAACAGGATACAGAAACGATTCGAATGGCCTGGTTTGAAGAAGGCTTGTGAAAAGTGGATCTCTACATGCTTGTCGTGTCAACAGGCGAAGGACCCCAGGAAACTGAGGTTCCCCCTGCAGTCAATCGAATCATCGAGATTCAACGAAGTAGTGCAAATGGATCGTCAGAAGATATGCATGACAGCCACGGGCTACAATCAAGTGCTGGTAATGATCGATCTTTTCACGAAATATGCAGAGGCTGCTCCCTGCATGACAGCATCAGCGGAAGAAACATGCGATCACTTGACAAATGTGTGGATAGCGAGGCACGGCTGCCCCGTCACATTTCAATCAGACAATGGCAAAGCATTCGTGGGCGATCTCACGAAGGAGTTAATGAAGTGGTAGCAGGTGGCACAGGCTCACTCGACCACTTATCACCCACAAACGACTGGCCTAGTTGAAAGGCAAAATCGCACACTGGTATCCATGCTGAGAGTCTATTGCTCGCGTTACATGGATGACTGGGACAAGCACTTGCCGCAAGTGATGGGTGCTTACAACAGCACGGAGCATTCCACCACGGGGATAAGTCCGCACATGATGCTAACGGGTCACGAAAAAGCGCTTCCGTTGACGTTCTTCTACCCTGAAGAGAACAGCCGCGCAAACGTACGTGCGTGATGTTATTAGAAGACAGCAGGACCTCAATTACTTATGCAGGAGGAACACGCAACAGGCGCAATTTAGGCAAAAAAGGAGATTTGATAAAAGGAGTGCAGATGCGAAAGCCTAAGCAGTTGGCGATTACGTTTGGGTATTCCAGGAAGTAGTTCCACCAAAAGGAACCAAAAAAATATTTAAAAAATAGCGCGGCCTATTTCAGCTAACAGAGGTGCACCAAGAAGGTTGTTTTTATCGATTGAGCACTGAAAGAGCAGCTCATAACGAAAACATCAAGCCACACAATGCCTCATCAGAGGACTGGTGCATCCCAGCGGACATGCAAGAAGTAGACTTTTCGATAGTGGATCCTGCTTGTGAGGTGAATGAAAAGGGTACTCGCGACAAAAACGACGGGAATGAGGTGGTGGATGATTGCGATCTACCATTAGACCTAGAGTTGACCGAGCAAGTAGAGGTGGACGACGAAACTCTACCTTATGCCGAGGCGGACTGGGACTGTCCAGAACAAACTGAAATTGACAAAGGAGTTCAACCTGACTTTCCTCTCACCATGGGGACACACCAGAGCAAGAAAGGAAGGAACAAGAAGAAGTACAACCAGTATGGCGAGGATTTCGTTATAGACAGGATAGTTTTAAGCGCTACGATGGAGTCGCTGGTGGGACTGGATAAAGTAGCGGTGCCAAGAGAATTCGACTTGGTAATTGACATGGATCAAGATTGGATCGACGATCGCTCTGAACCAGAAGTAGAGTTCGAACCAGAGGTCGAGCAGACTCATGAACAAGAATTAACAAACTTGCGAGTGCTCGAATGGCTCCACGATCTGCCAGAGGATCCTAAAGAGACAATCTTGACGATTCAGGATGTCGATAAAGACGGCATCAAATACGTCAGCCATGACAATACCGAATCCAACTGGTTCGCTCCAGATGGCCCTCTGCGCGTTCCGCAATCCAACCTCGATCTGCTCAATTTTGGGCGATCGACGGGAAGTCGATGGATATATTTGTCCGAGGAGTGGGGGTAGGAATCACCCACACCGAAAACCTGATCATTTAAAAATTAAAATCGGCGAGAGAAACCGGAGAACTGGAAACGGAAGGCGAGAACGCTAAAAAACCACCTTTCAGACGGATTTTTGAATCTTTTTGCGCCCTACGGAACCATTATTCAAACAATATCGTCATAATGGACAGCGATTTCATGCTCACGGAACGTACATGTGCTATAGCGATAACCGCGGATGTAAGCTTCAAAACAGCACTAGCGGCTGACTTTGAAAGAGAGTATAAGAATATCGAGTTTTTATGGAAACAGAGGCCTGGTGTGGGAGGGATGATAGCGCTGACCCATGTTGCATCATAGATACCAGGGAAAAATTTGTGTTTCCTGGTTACTAAGGCCACTGATAAGCAACACGTAGATCCAGAGAGCTTGGTTTTGGCCTTGACTCGACTTAGAGATTTTCTGGTTGAGGGAGGAGTGACCTCTCTCTCGCTATCAGTCTATGATCCCAATAGGGGAAAGCCACATCCGAGAGAGTTGTACAACCTTGTTCACGTGATATTTTCAGAAACTGACATAAGGTTTACTTACATAAAAAGTACTATCTCAGCATATGCTAGGAGTTGCATTCGGCGATAAGTGGTTTTTATTAAGTTCACTTTATAGGAATTAGGATTAAGTTAGGTTAGTTACTAGGGATTGTGTTTTTATGTAATAATGTAGATGTTTGATGTTTATAAGTTATGTTATTGTTAGGGTACGTAATATGTGATGTTTGTGTCATAAAAGACCTGGAACAATCCAGGTAGTGAAGGTGACAGCGCTCATTTGTGTTACCTTGATAAGTTTGAAGGTGGAGAATCCACCTTGGTGATAAGTTTTAAATCAGCAACGAAGGAAAATTTTAATGGATCGTTTTTAAAAAAGATGTGAATGATGTTTTACTCTGGAAAGGGGACGGCATGAACTGATGGTTTTAAGTCGTGACTTGCTTTTTAGATCTTGATTGATCAGATTTTATTTATTGAATCGAACAAACCAAAAGGAAATCGACAAAGAAAATCAATACGATAGAAATGGGTGACACGAATGAATTAATGGAATTCCTCTCAGCGAGTCTAGGAGCAACTCTAGACGAGATCTATCAGCGGCTGATTGATTGTGACTTTACACGAGAAGACCATGGACTGGCGATGTTTGTGGTCGCGCTCCTCAACGCGTTGGAACGAGAGGGTCAAGGGAATCGCCCCACTTAAGTGGTGTTGATGCTGGCCTTCGGTGAGTCCGGGACCGCCGAGAGAGGTCGAAATCGATTGATGAGATGGCGCCGAGGAGAAATGTCTGGACACGATTTGGCTCGTGAGCCGGGACTAGGCGAGCAGAGGGATCACAGACTAGATGAGATGCCCCTACCTGTTCAACCTGCACAGCCGCTCATCGGAGCAAAAAGACTACGTGATGGGCCGGGCCCGTCACATTCAGTAGACTCTCCAACAGCTGCTCCTCCTCCGAAGAGAGTGAGGTTGAGCGAGATAGAGATACAGACCTCGGAGACGATCGAGACATTGGAGAAGAAAGAAAGGGATCAGGACGAGCTGTGTGCCAAACTGCAGGAATACAGAGCAATAGCTCGAGAAAGAGACGAATGGAAGAAGAAGTTTGAGGATCTGCAAATAGCCCACAAGGAAGAGGAGATAAAACATCTCAAGGAACTATATATGGCGAGGACGAGCCAAGTGTCACCGAAGGCTCTGGCAACAATGAATTCCTCGGAGGCATCCAGGGACGCGCGTCTCAGGACGAGGGCACAGGAGCTGTGCGCACCGAGAGATCCCGGGCTCCTCAGCAGACATCACAGTCTGCTCCGAACCCGAGAAATACAATACCAGACACCTCAGACACCTATATCGCTCCTTTGTTCCAGGAGTCGTTCAATCAGGTGGCCAGAGCAGCTATAAACAAGATCAATAAGACCACTAGCCGGACGCTGGGTAGGGTCGTCCCTTCCCAACGCCTTGATCGCTCTTCAAGCAGCTCGGAGCGAATACCCCGAAATATAATACCAACAGGGACCGCGCTTGGCGGGACGATTCAGAGGTCTCGCGTAGTTGATATTAGAAAGGACCTAACGGTGCGCAACCAGTTCGTGCAAGTGGCCGCGGAGCATCCTCGTGCGTGTTTGAATGGCATGGGCTAGAACCCCGCCATAAGCAACCAAGCAATTCCCTCAGGGAGTCGTCATTTGGTTATAGGGGACTGTTTAGTGAGGGATCTGAACGAGATTTTTGTCATTGGACAGACTACTGTCCTAGCTTTTGGAGGCGCTTCCGTGGCTCAAGTCATCAAAATGATGAAGTTCCAGGGAGAGGATCACTTAGACACGCTGGTGATAATGATCGGGATCAATGACGTCTCGAGGGCCCCTGTAACCCCAGAGGGCTAGTGGGAACCCCTACTGGTCTGCCTTCTGAATGAGCTGAAGGAGAAGTACAGACCCAGACTCGTGGTTCTATGCACAATACCACAGAACCCGGAGGTGGGCACGCCGGCTCTGGATTTTTTGAATGGTAACGCGACCCGGTGGAACGAGATGACTCGCAGTCTGGTAAGGAGCAACCGCAGCGAGCTGCGACTCATGGATCTGGAAGACATGCTGCGCATGGTCGATCACCTCGCACTCACCAGGGATGGCATACACTTCAACACCCAGCAGGGGAGGCACTGGACAAACGACGTGTTCCAGACGCAGTTGAGGGAAATGGACAACAATTGAGGACAACCAGCTCACTGGCTCGGACAAGTTCGACTGGAGGAGGTAGAGAAAGGGGGAACGTGCCAGAATCACTCGCTAATTGCCTCGGGCCCCTGGCAATGGAAACGGGTGCAGCTGCTCCCGTTGCTCCAAGCTCAGACGTGAGAGAAAGTTTGGGACTGCTCCTCCTCCCAGATCACAACCGTTGGAGAGCCGACTTGGGAGATCAGTTGATCAGAACCGGACTAGCTCCCAGACCGTGTCTAGGAGGAATGACCCGCTCGCTACAGCAACTCCTGCTTCGACAACAGGACAATAGACGAGCGCCATGCCAGTGGAGGGAATTGAACCAAGTAGCGTGCTGCTTTGGAACCGTCCAGACCCCAGTGATTGGGGACAATATAAGACGGACATGTCAGCGAAGTTGAATATGAACACATTGACGTGTCGGGAGGACGCAAGGAAGATGATGGGCGGAGAGGGTCCAACAGTTTCGCGATTATATCGAATACCGGGCGTGGACTGGATGTTAGCGGAACAGGGACAGTTTAGCTCCGCGACTACGCTCAGGTACGTGGACCTTAATGGATTGCCTCAAGACAATACCTTTGGGCCCTTGAATACCCGATCTCTCACGGACGTCCGTCGGAGAGCCAGAGAACTGACACCACCTGCTCGGAAGGGCAAGTTTCTGTCAGAGAATAAGCCTAACAACAAGCATCACAAGATGTACAGGCAGTTCGCTAAACCACCCGGCCAGGCGCCTGATGAATATTCGAGAGACTATCCCCGAGCGACCTCGGTGGTAGGAGACGACAAGAGATATGTGGGACTGAAGGCACCAGTCGGTGACAGCCTGTTTGCCGTCTATGATCCCTTGGATATAAAGGCTGCCAAATACCTGATAGTGGCCAGTTCGGATTACCTCTACACGCCCCGTTCTCTCTTTTGGCCCGATGTGATTTTCTTGACGGCGCCTGGGGACAGTCAGCAGGCATGACGATAAGTGTGCGAAGGGTTGTCAGCACGGAGCCACAGGTGATAGTAATTGCAGGCTCGAATGACCACCTGCAGAGCAGAGGGTTGTTGTCCCGTCTGACGGATGGGTCGATCCCGAGCAATGAAGTCATAGGAGAGGCGATATTGACATTGCTCTCAGCCATGGCTGATGTGGAATCATCAGTACAACGACGCTTCACTCAGAATGTAGTGAAGGTCATCTTTGTGTTGTCACCGGGGTACGCCACATTGCCAGAACCTCTTCAGTTTGTGTACACGATGGTCACAACGATAGCAGAGGGACGATTCAGCGTGATAATACCCGCGCCAAACAGAACGGTGGACCCCAACAACTACTACCCACCCCGCTCGGAGATCCATGCTATCTGGGCTGACATTTCCAATGCTATCAAGGGACCCAATGATAGCAGCACAACTCGGTTGGTGCTGGAAGAAGTCCTGGGGTTGGAGCTGTCCAACTTCGCCAGGTTGCTGAAGTTGAGACCAGGGGTAGATGACGATCACTTGCTGGTACAACAGGTGGCCAATGATCTCTGGTTCAGACAAATGAAATGATCTCTGGTTCAGACAAAAGCAGGAGAGGACAGTTAGGAAAAATTTGACATTGGCAGAAGAGGATCTCTCATGGCATTAGCTTTGCGTACGAAGCCACACACCAACTCATGGTCTTAATTGTCACCGAGATTGTGTACCGTCGGAGAAGACGCGTTCGAGCATGCACCGGCGGTAATCAAGGAGATACATGCGTATCTGAAGAACTTGTTTAACGAGAGGGAGTTAGCCGGGGGCATGATGTTACAATTGATGCAGGACGTGAACACGATGTCATTGGATAAGTTCCAAGCTGATATTTTGGCCACGAGGGCACAATATGAACAATCAGACGCTATCTTGGGTAGAATGGGAGTGGGATGGACGCCATCCTTCATGTCAACGTGCTACCCGAGGGCCTCCCGGAACCTGATCGCAAGCTTTGTCAAGGATATCCGAAAACTGTCGATCGGCCTGATATTAGCCTTGTACGTGACATTTGGTCACAAGAATTTTGTGAAGGGACCTACGAATCTCTTCACCCAAGCTTTGGCAGACTTGAGACTGGACGGACTCCTCACCTTGATCGCTATGACGTATGGTCGGTTGGACGATCTGCTCGTGCTATTGCGCTACCCAGAACAACTTCAGGGAACGAGTCGTGAATTCAATGCGCAGTTGGAAACCGCCTCACTCAGGAAGATGAAGGACCGGAGGATCCTCTTGCTCCAATATCTCCTGCAACAGAGCAGGAGCATCACAGGAGAAGATAAGGTGGCGACGGATGTGGGTGAATGTAAGCAGTATTGTGGCATGCCCTTATTGACAGACATGGCTGTTATGATGCGGGTCGATCCGTTGGCTCTAATTCATGGATTACAGGAGTTCGTCACGGTAGTGTATGGAGCCATGGTGTACAAGTGAAGGCATACAGGAACTCAGTGTTGTATGTCAACCTGGTCTCGTTGGTGGATTGCTCCGTGCTGAATTGGGTGGTGCAGAAGGAGCTGTGAGGGCTGGCTAGCGACGACAGGCTATTTGGAAGAATAGCGGAGCCAGGATGGATGTTGATGGACTTCAACAAAAATTTTAAGGGCCGAATGGGCCGCGAGGACCCTTCCCATGTCCAGTTCCATCCGAAGCTTTGGAATCTGAGACCAGTGGTGAAGGATTCAGGAGAGGCGATGAGGGTCCCACTTTGGCCGGAAGCCTAAGCACACGTCAGGAAGAACCAGCAAACGTGGCTTTCTGGTTCCAGACCGCTGCCGGACCAATGCCCTCGATACCCACCGATAAGGAGGATGTTGTTGGGAGTCACATCTCCCGCCATTGCCCCTCGCATCGGAGCGGCTCGTGATGCAGAAGAAAGAATGCTGATATGGAGTGGAGGGATGGAGCCGCGCTTCATCAGCTGGAACGCTGCGGCCATGCATACGTTCGACTTCACATTCCCAGATGCTTGGAGCCGAAAGAAAATCAAGGCACCACCTTCCAGGAGACCAGAGGTCTCAGCTGAGGTGTGGACTGATGTGTATGTACCTGCAGATGATCTGTCAAGATTGAAGTGGCCAGGAGAGGTGAAAGTAGTAATCCTTGAAGTAGCAAAAGAGTGCAGAGGAGGCACGTACATAACGGTGGATGATCTGGCGCCACATGGCGAGGAGTCGGTAGATTTTCTAGTGAATGACGAGTTGTTCTACCATGCAGGGGACATGACCGTACCGGCGCGGCCGGACTAGGACATGGATATGCGACAAGGCCCTTCGGGACCTAAGCCATAAACTAATGCGAATGACGACGAGCTGATGGATCAGGACGATGATCACATGGAGGGAAAGGGAGAAAAGTCGTGTGGAGTAGACTTAGGAGCGTTGGAGAGAGACTTGCTGGAATACCAGTTTAGTGAAGACGACGACGGGGAAGTCGATGGGAATCTATTGCTGATGACAACATCGTCTTTCATGTCCCCTACAAAGAAGGCGCCGGCCAGCTTATCCCCAAAGGAACCAATAAGCCTGGCAATGGACTGCTGGAAGAGGGACTTACAGAATCTGCTCCAGGAGTCACCAAGGAGGAGGAAGATTGAGGAGACTATGAGGGTATCCTTTCTGAGCATGCTGCAGGAAGAGGAATGGGAGAGATACCAGAGCGAACTTGAACGTAATACAGGAGTAACCTGGAACAGAGTGACCTTCATGGAGAGGACATGGGACGTGATGCGTAGATACGGGTCGCAGTCCGTATTGAAGGTGGGATTTAACCAACCCATCATGCGCGAGGTTCTAGAGAAGATAATGAATTCCGTAGAGTCTGATGTTCTGACAGAGTCAGTTACAGAGGACAATGGCGATGATCACCAGATCACGAGAAAGTTACCCGTCAGACGAGCCAAAAAGGGCTGAAGCGGTTGAAAGGAAAGACAGGAAGCCGAGCCGTGAACCAGAAAGTGGTGAAGTCAAAAGCCAGCACAGTAGTGGCCTCGTTGGCAAGAGTAGCTGGTTCAGGCAAAAATGGGCAAGGAGATGGTGCGACGCTGGCCGGGGGAGAAAAAGAGAACCTGATACCCCCTATGCTATTGGCAGATTTGACAACAACGGCCACGAAATCGAAGAAACATGCACGGACTCTGGCGGATACTAAGCTGGAAATGGAGGTCATCAGTCAGTGTGGATCTGGAGGACTTGATGATTATAAGCCCTCGCGAACCAACATGGCCCGGATGAAGCTAGAGGGACAACTCGACGTGGTCGAGTATAGTCGAATCACTGTGCCAGACTCGGTCCACGTGCGATATCCGGCAGGGGCAAGAACCGACTTGCAAGTACGATTGGCCTGGTGCTTGATGGGAATCAAGAATGCGGAATATGAAGCCAACAACGACTCGATATCAAAAGAACAGGAACTGGAATTGATGGAAGCCCGGCGAATGTTGATTTCTAGAGACGATTCTGCGATAGCCTGGGCTAAGCGTAAGGATGCCCTTTGCTTCGTAAGGTTCGTGGTGGATCGCATCCCCACTCCTGTGTTGGTAGAATGCATAAAGACCATTCGGCAAGGGGGAGTTGATGGTGAACGAAACTTACTGAGGACCCTCCTGGAGCAATATCAGGACATGCCGCTGGGCATACCAAATAAGGAGTCCAACGATATGGAGAGCTACCGCAGGTTGGAAGAAGTGAGAAGGTATTCCAACAAAGAGTTGAAACTGAGCCGGGAGTTTATTGAAAGAGTCAGGGGACAGAAAGACTGTGCAACACAGGGGAAGTTGACGTCGTTCCAATACGTCTCTGGTATACCAGGAATGGCATATAATCCCTTTGTGAATGAGGAAGCCAGGGAAGCGTACTTTGACTACGAGCAAGTTGTGGTACTTGATTTCTGGGTTGAGCGGGTCAAGGAAATTAGCATAATGATGATGGAACTACCCAAGCTGGGAACTGCTTTGGAAGAACGAGTGGTCGAACCCTCGGTTCCCGAGCGGAAGGGGCAAGTGAGTTTCGATTGTGGTTTCTGGGACGGTCCCTTGAAGACCAGCTTAGTAACCATGTGGGAACTCATGAAGCCTTCTTCGTGTCCACATCTAAACGCCGGTTAAATCTGGGATATGACGGCAGATATTACGTTGGACTTGGATGATGACGCGAGTTTACACGATCTGGCCATGATACACCATCTGCTGGCCATGGGAGTAACGAAGCAGAAGAACGACCCATCCACGGAACCATCCGAAGGAAGCCCATCGAGTGACTGGCTGAGAAAGGGTACTTGTCTAGCCCTAAGTGGCGGAGTGGATGGACATGTGTGCAACTCGGAACATTGATTTATTACGCTGAGCGAGCAGCATCACCAATTGGAATAACTGTATGGGAGGTTGAGCATGTCGGATAAGAGTGGAATGGAGTTGACCGCGGACTGTCATGGTGTAACAGAGGTAAACTTGATCACTGCCTTGGGATTTTGCAGCATGACGACATCGATAGAGTCACTGGAGCGCCTAAAGCATGCCCATGGGCTAGTGACGTCCCTTAGTGTGGAAGTATTCCCTGGATCACTGCAGACAGAGCAAAAGATTGGAGGCTGGCGAGAAGCTCTGGAAAATGAAATGAATTTGAAGGATAGTGAGGCCTATCATAGACCTACTGGCTCGAAATATCTGGTGGATTCAGGCTCCGCACCATAATGCAATAGTAGTTATCCTACGCACATGGTGGTGATGGACGCGAGGACACAGCAGGTGTTGGTTGTCTTCTCTGTGCCAAAGTGCGTGAGGTTGGCCCGAATGTCGGAAGGGTCGTATGATTTTTTGGCAAAGATCATTCGGGCCGTCCCGAAGAGATCTGAAGGCGAGTTGCAAGACGTAGTGGGTGAAGATTTCATGAGATTGAAGAAAGGTAATGCGAGTGAGTTCCAGAAGCAGAAAGCGAGTGGAGCGCTACCCACTGAATTCCCCGCCATAGAAGATAAGGACGATGTGCATAGAACAATGATGGAAGTGGACCCGTTGCTGGGAGCCTCAGGGTATCGGACCCGAAAGAACATACTGATGACCCATGGGGAGTATCCTTGTCACTGCCTAGCGCAGACGTTATGGTACCCCAAACGCGGGAATCTGGTGCTAGTGTGGGACGTGGAGTAGTTGTACTCCATTGGGTTGCCCGATCAAAATCAACAAGTGTCGATAGTAGTGGTTAGTGCCATGCTGGCGGTGAGATGATTGGAGGCCAACGCGGGCACAAGTGAGCAGGAGACGACCGTGCCGACACCTGAGCAGCTGAGCAACGTAAAGATGAACAGCAACCTAGATCTTTTCAGAACCACCTGCAAGGTTCTGAGAATACCCAAAGCCATTGAAAGAATATGGTCAAGGCAAAGGTTGATGCCTTGGTTCCGTGCAGTGATGACATCATGGATGTAAGAACGCACGAAGCGTCATATGTCTAGGAACACGGAAGCCTATCAGTCCTTCCAGCTAGACATAGGACCAGGAGCCTATCAGAGAGCATTCTTGACGCACAGAAACGCTGTTACCAGGGCGGTGAAGCGAGTAGCTGGAGCGCCTTGTGTTACGGAAACAGAAAAAAGAGAGGTCTTACGAGCTGACCTAGAACGGAATGTGAGCTTGTATCTTCACAACAGCTTTTGCAGGAACCGGGAGCAAAAGGTGAAGGTAGACTTGCTACCTTGTTGTAAACCGAGGCTGTTAGAGCAGGAGAGTTGGGGGACGGCCCGCAACTCCATGGACATGTTGGAAAAAATTCTAGAAGACAGTGAAGCTGAAGAACAGGATGGAGAAGCAATGGAATGACGAAGATATGACGAGGAAGAAGAATGAAGAGTAAAGAGAGAAGGAGAAAAACTTGATTGTCTTTGTGCGATAAAACTGATAGCAATCAACTAAGATTGATCAGTGAAATTTTTGAACTTTTTGTTTTGTGAGGGCTGAATTAGAAGCAGACCTTGATATTGTTGAAAACAGTTGAGATTTGTTTAATTGTTGCAATTGTTAAATGACAATGAACATTTTAGTTGTGCTATTTATATATATATATATGGAGAACCTAGGTGAGTATTTGTACTTATTTAAACACGACTGATGTTTTTAACCTGTGTAAGACACGTGTTCCTTGTGTGGCGACCTGGTAAAATTCGGTGACTTCGCTCGAAGAGGGTGAGTACCTCAATAACTTTCCTAGCCATAGAGTTTCTTAGTTTTAATATTGAGGACGAGAGCATAAATAACTGATTATACTTGGTGAGTGACGTTAAGTTAATTTGAATGGGTGCGTGGCCGTGCCATGTCCCAACTTTTTAATCAGCAAGCGCGAGAAGAATTTTTATGGCGAGATGACGTAAGTAGTCAGAAAAAAAAATTTATATAGGACACTCCTCATGGTGCAAATTTTGTGAAAATGTTGAAAGGCAGTGAGATGTAGTACGATGGCATTTGCGACCCGTAGTGAGTTGAGGTGGATTAGATAAATTCATCTTCTAATGCGATTTGTAAGATTGATTACAAAGAACTGGAACACTACTTGACGATAACCCGGTGTTATGCGATCAATAGGGACAATGATGAGGACTGTCCGGGGAGTATGTGCCATTCTGCCTGATTGGCACAGCGCAACCTTCCGGCGAGATACACAAAAAAAAAACGATTAAAGGCCTTGTCGACGAAAAAATGCTGCGAAGGAGGGTAGAACCTTCTGGAAGTTTAAATTTTTCAAAATTTCGATTGTCGAACGAATATTTCTCAGAAATACAAAAAACGGCCATTTTGACTGAAAAAAGTGAAAAAGTCAGAACAACAGCAATTATTATGAAAAACAGTCGCACGAAAACGAGAAAAACACGAAGCCTCTTATTGTGACAATCACGCACGATAAGACACTTAGCGGGAAGAATTAGTGAGAAGGGAGGCTCTAGTGGGGAAGTAGTGGAAAGCAGTACCCTCCCGTGCCACGATTTGGGAGTGATAACGACTTTATCTGTAGGAAAACACGGAAGCGGAGGCTCGGCCACCAGGACTGATATATGGTGAAAGAAACTAGTAAATAACTTTTTAGCTACTCTGATGCCATAAAACATTTGAATTGACACCGGTATTGTTTGATATTTTAAACATGAGTAGCTAGGAAGAGGAAAGGCTCAATCCATCTCCAATGGATATAATATAGAACTGTCACTAAAAACATAATAATATAGGGTACTCGAGCCGTGTTTTTATTAGCAATCACGTAGTCTGAGGATCCGAGACCCAGCTATGTGGTTGATGTGGTTGTGTTTGCATGTAAACGAAAGCTGATCAAAAGTCGTTTGACTGATGGCCTAAAAACAGTATATTTTTACTTAGCCCTAAACAGACCAGAAAATCAACTGGCAAGGTCGAGACGGTGAAAAACGAGTAGAATTAAGGTAACTGACGCCTGCCAGTGTTTAACAGGTACTTTTTCTACGCTCCGTCACTGTGTAGTGTTTGGGCGAATGTTACAGTTGTAGCTTGATTCGTGTTTGCAAGTTTCATATTACTCAAAAATCTATTATATATTTAAATGCGGGCTTCACTATCTCGCCATGCTTAGCTTTTTCAACGTATTATTTTTGCGTGTTTAAGCTATATCGTATATTGCAATGGTTAAGATTTTTTTTTCGATTTTCGAGTTTGATTTTAGAATTTATTCACCGAGTTTAAAATAAGCAGCCCAATATTGGTATGCTGTCCGTATTCACATATTTTGATTGGCGAAATTTTTTTAAGCTAACGAAATAAAACGATTTTGGTGATTTTTCAAAAATTTGCAGAGAACTCAAATTACAAAAAGATTGAAAAAACTTGAAGTTCACAACCCTGTAGTTAGGTACTGTTAGTACTATTAAGGATTGCGAATTTTGCCTCCAATTATGACTGCTCAAATCTTTGTAGTTTTCGAGATATGACAATTTTTGTGATTTTTAAAAAAATTTCAAATAAAATTAAATTATTATCTATTATATATTTAAAAACGGGCTTCACTATCTCACCATGCTTAAGTTTTTTCAACGAATTGTTTTTGCATGTTTAAGCTATATCGTATATTGCAATGGTTAAGAATTTTTTTTTCGATTTTCCAATTTGATTTTAGTGGTTATTTGACCGAGTTTAAATTAAGCAGCCCAACATCGAATTAGGGGTTGCAAATTTGGCCTCCAACTTTGAATGCCCGAATCATTTTCATTTTAGCTAACGAGATAAGACGATTTTTGATATTTTTTCAAAAATTATCTGAAATTTCAAATAATAAAATAATTCAAAAAACTCGTAGTTTCCAACCCTGTAGTAGGGCGCTGTCAGAGTACTCTAAGGAGTTAAAAATCTTGCCTCCAAATACGACTGTTCAAATCCTAGTAGTTTTCGAGACGTTTTCTGTGATTTTTTCAAAATTTTTCAGAAAACTTGAATTGTTATTAGTCTTTAAAAATCTGAAATTCCAAACGCTGTAAATGGGTCTTATCAGAGTAATCTCAAAGATTGCAAATCTTGCCTCCTAATATGACTGTTCAAATCCTTGTAGTTTTCGAGATATGACGTTTTTTGTGATTTTTTCAAAATTTTCAGAAAGTTTAAAAAAAAATTTTTTTTTCAAAATTTGAAATTCCCTACTCTATAGTTAGGTGTTGTCAGAGTACTCTAAAGAAGTGCAAATCTTGCCACCTGCGACTGCTCAACGCGACTGCTCAAATGCTTTTAGTTTCCGAGATGTGACGTTTTTTGATTTTTTCAAAATTTCTCAAAGAACTTATCTACAAAGAAATTCAAAAAATTTGAAACCACTAACCTGATGAAAATACAACCTTATTGTCAGCGTACACCCAGGCGTCTCAAATCTTGCCTCTTAGTTTGAATGCTCAATTCATTTTAGTTTCCGAGATAAGACGGTTTTTTTTCGGGAAATTCAGTTTTAAAAAAAAATTCACAAAATTTTGGATTCCTAACCCTATAGTAGGGTCCTCTCAGGGACTCTCAGCGGTTGCAAATCTGGCCTCCTAATTTCTCCAGAGGCCCACGAAGTTTACGAGATGGCGCTTTTAAAATGGGAATTAAAAAATTAAAAGTTCGAAATTACCAACCCTGTAATTGGGAGCAGTCAGAATACACTAAAAGTTTGCATACGTTGTTTCCAATATAATCGGTTTTTCATGAGTTGTCGAAAAATTTCGAAGCACCGAAGGTGCGTTAACTGCTAGTTATTGTGCCAGTCGGTCATATTTGGAAGTTTGACCTTGAGAGGAGCAAAAAACACTTGATTTTGGAGTGAAATTTAATTTTTCAAAATTTCGAATGGAACCTGTCATGACTCATTAGACTCATTTAGTTACGTTATTTAATTCTTGAGTTAATTACCGACTGGATTATTTCCCACTTCTTGAGCGTGCTACTATGTGAGTACAAATTTAAATTCCTAGAGTGTGTTTTATAATTGTTATGTTGAGGTAAGGCGAGTTTTAGGTTGATCCATCTGAAATGGATCAAAGTTCCACTGTCTAATAAAAAGTAACTTAACGGATTGTTCCAACCCGGTTTTTAACGGCGTTCATGTATTTTGGGTATCTAGAGACCTAAGTATGGGGACGTTTCTAATTCTAGAGTGGGGGGATATTTTAGTAGTAGCCTTTAAGCTGTAACGGGTCGTAGTCTCATGTCACAAACGAACCGAACTGGCTCCGACCGTTCTTGAGGTAGAAAAACACAAGAGATGGTGTCCCTGACCCTTGAGCCAGTGGTTATAGGGCCTATTTTTCTTAAGCCTCATGTGTGACTGCAGTAGACGAATGTTACATAGTGTTTATATGGCGCTCCTGGGTGTTTACGACATCAAGACTACGGAGTCGAACCCACTTGAGACAGCTTCGGGCTGAATGCCCATTCTAGAGTACCGGCGGTACGGTTCGACAGGAACGTGCAAACCTTCTGGTTGTACCGTGATAGCTTTTTAAGGAAAACTCGAGAAAATTTCCTGGAACGAGGCTTAGCTAACCGAGTAAAGGGGGGCAACTAGGGGGACAAAAACACGAGCAAAAAGACAAAAAGCAAAACAAAAACCAAAAAAGAATAGAAAAAGGAACAAAAACCATAAAACGAAAAAATACAGTGACTTTGACACCAGATTAGTTGGATCAAACCTTTATATTAATTAAATAGTATACCCATACTGTTTTACAAGTTCGATCGTTTCGATCAACCTAGCAATTTAAACCAGTAAACTGAAGAAAGTGCCCGAAGTGGGGCGTGGTCAAAGGTTTTCAGATAGCTTGGAACTTAGCTGGACCAATAGGAGACTTAACTGGAAGAGGTGACCAGCCGAGTGGGAAAGTGGCTCAGGGACACTTGAATTGAACCAATAGGAGACTTGACTGGAAGAGGTGACCAGCCGAGTGGGAAAGTGGTTCAGGGACATTTGAGCTGAACCAATAGGAGACTGGACTGGAACAGGTGACCAGTCGAGGGGGAAAGCAGCCAAGAAGGATTTGGCAATTCTCGAGTTCTCAAGTTGGGCAGAACGGGTATCGTTAGAATCCACATTACATTATAGGAGATAAGTGTAAAATTGGATAAGCGAAATCCCGCAGTTTTGAGGAACGTTTTTACTTGAGCAGGCCTGGAAACAGTTCTGCGGTTTTCTCTTGAGAGGTTTAGCACCCGGCGCTTAAAGTAATTTTTAGGCTTAAGAAGGGGGGCTAGAAAGGGGGGAGGTTAGAAGGGGGACTGGTTAAGTTAGAGGTTGGCGGTTGTAAATTGTAAAAAGGGGGAAATTAGAGTAACTAATTAGTCGACATCGTTGACTTAGTTACATTAGAAATTAACACGCGTTGGTAATATTAGGTGGAGATCCAAAATTCAACTCGAGTTAAGACTGGTACGCTGGTTGGTTTGGTAGGGGGGACCGGATATAGACAGCTTTTGTGATACCCCATAAGATCACTAGTGGGGGGAGGAAAACGCGTGGCAATTAGGTACCAGACATTTTTTTTAGACCAAAGGTAGACATTGGTCACCTTTGAATTTCAGGTGGGCTCATTTTTCTGTTTTTATCATTTTTCTTACTTAGATTTTTGTTGCATTTTAGTGAGGATTTGTGTTTGGTTTTATACGAACAGGTGATCACAAGATACCTGCGCACCTACATTGAAATAGAAACAACCAAAAGAAGAGGGGGGTCAGCATTTGGCTTTTAAGAGAGGGTTTTTGGGAAAAATTTTACTAGAGCTTGAGTGGTGGTACAAGGTACGGTGATTCAAGAAGACCCTACAACGAGGAAGACACTCCGTGACGAGTATTGGGACAAGACCGAAGGGTCTTGGGACAGTGGTCTTGGGACAGGGACTTGGGACAGTGGTCTTGGGACAGGGTCTTGGGACAGTGGTCTTGGGATAGGGTCTTGGGACAGTGGTCTTGGGACAGTGGTCTTGGGACAGGGTCTTGGGACAGTGGTCTTGGGACAGTGGTCTTGGGACAGGGTCTTGGGACAGGGTCTTGGGACAGGGTCTTGGGACAGTGGTCTTGGGACAGGGTCTTGGGACAGGGGTCTTGGGACAGTGGTCTTGGGACAGGGGTCTTGGGACAGGGTCTTGGGACAGTGGTCTTGGGACAGTGGTCTTGGGACACTAGTCTTGGGACACCAGCCTTGGGACACTGGTCTTGGGACACTACCCTTGGGACACTAGTCTTGGGACAGTAGTCTTGGGACACTAGCCTTGGGACACTAGTCTTGGGACAGTAGTCTTGGGACACTAGCCTTGGGACACTGGTCTTGGGACAGTAGTCTTGGGACACTAGCCTTGGGATACTAGTCTTGGGACAGTAGTCTTGGGACAGTAGTCTTGGAACAGTGGCCTTGGTACAAGGGTCTTAGGACACTAGCGGAGAGTACTGTGATAGTGACGAATAGTCTTGGGACGGTATAGAAATTGAAGTCAAATTACAACAAGTGCGTTTTAAGACAGAATAAGACAAATCGAAATAGGTAGGGTTAAGAACAAATTAAGGAAAATTTTTCGGAGGTTTTAGAAAGAGAATTGGATAAGGTTTTTAACACGTTGTACAGAATTTGTTACCACAAAAAATATTTTTTTACCCTTAGAATAGAATCGTGTATATAATAAAATTGTAAATAGAAGCAGTTGTAAATAGAAATAATGAGGCGGAGTAGGGTACCGGTGCTCGAAAAAAGGTAAAGTGGATCAAACACGAAATATAATTCATCGCTGCACGGAACGACATCAACGGGCCCAAAGATAACGAAGACGAACTTTTCAGTTAACATGGTCAGCACAAGGAGTACAGCGGAGAACAGGGCGAAAGAGGGCACGGAAGGGGAGCGAGTAGAACCCACCATCGAGATTGATCTAGAGACACCCGATCAAAGTGTGGATGAAACAAGGAAGATGGCGACAGAGTCAACTCCAATGCCCAATGCAGAGGAACCGAACCAGAAACCCATAGAGTTCTCACCGATAGATGACGCGGAAGATGCAATAGGCAACACCGAAGAAACGGTGAAAGAAGACTCTCAAGTAAAGAGGACATCTTTTACGGAAAAATTGGGAATAATGTTCGGAATAAAAACAAAAGAAAACGTGACTGAAGAACCAAAAGCAGAAAGAGCACGAAAATTTGGGACAGTGAGCACGAAGACCTCAGAAGCCAATCCAAGAGAGGAACAAGCTAAAGCAGAGGCTACGGCCGAAGAGAGACCGACAGCTGACCATGAAGAGACTACCATTGAGCTGGGTGACTTGTTGGCGAAATTAAATCAGATTGACAAAAGACTTAAGCACAGTGAAGAAGCCAGAGAGGTGATAAAAAAGGAGATAAGATACAACAAGCACGAGTATCTAGACAGTTATTTTAACCTAGCTAAGGCAACAGATGAGAGACTCAAGGAAATGTCAGATAAGGTAGAAGCCACCAATGAAGAACGAGAAAAGAACATCAAAACAGACATGCAACAGTTGAAGAACCGATATGATGATGTCAACAGCCAATTAGGGAGCCTGGAAAGGAGAATGGACACAATGAGCAAGAGTCAAGCCGAGAGTTCGTGTGCAATACAGGCGAAGTTGGATGCAATCTTGAGAGGTTCTACTCCACAAGAAAGACCGGCAGCGGATCGTACGCAAGGCACCAGAGTTGACTTTGTAGAACCACAAAGGAACAAACGGCAATCGACACCGTTGCCCTTAACCAGGGATGCGATAAGCATAGCACCAACAGCTGCGAAAACAATAATGAAGAATGGAACGTCGAATACAACGACTGCTCCGGGAGATTCAACAGCTAACAGCAACACAGGACCGGATGCTATGACATGGGCCAGCACTTGGGAGATGATGAACAGGACTCTAGAGGCCTTCGCCACGAGGAACACTGACTCGAGCGACAGGAGAGAGGGAAAATCAAGAAAGACATTCAAGAAGCCAAAAGACATTCAAAGACGACTCCGATGGATGCATTGACACTTGGGTGGAAGTGATGAGATTACATCTAGAACAAGATAACTTGAGTGACGAAAGACAAGCATGTACAGCCATACTGAGCAACTTGGAAGGAACGGCATTAAAATGCGTGGTCGCAAAGAAGGAGGAAGAACGCGACACTGCGGATAAGATCTTCGAGATATTGCTGAATCGATTCGGGTCAGGCATGAAGGGTCACCAAGCGATGATGCGATTTGAAAAGAGAAGGCAGAGGGACGACGAGTCAATAGATCGGTTCCTAGATGACCTCGAGAGCTTGAGAAGGAGGAGTGACCCAGAGGAGTCGACAAATAGACGGAACTTTAGCATTGCCTCGAAGTTCATCGATGGGGTGAAAAGTGATGACTTAAGGACAATGTTAGCAACATACTACACATTGTCGAAGGACAGCGCACCCACCCCAGAGGAAATGAGACAGAAATCAAGAGAATACATGCTGATGAAACCTAAGAAGTACTCATATTCTGAAAACAGGAACACGCAAGGGGGAAGCCAACCCCAGAGGTCATCATGGTACAAACCTAGAGATGATATGGACAAGCGCAGATCATGCGCGAACTGCGGGTCAGCGGATCATCATGTGGCTGACTGCACAACGTACAAACAAGGCTTGAAGAGCCTAGGTTATGCACCGGATGAGGAGGATATGAGTCAGATGGAGGAACACGAGTACTATAATGGCTTAATCATCAAGATAGGCGCCAGATGCTTCTTCTGTAACCAGGAGGGGCACTTCAGAATGGATTGTCCCTTGTTCTGGGAAGCGGTCAAGGACCAGAATCACCCCAAACATAAGTTGGCATTAGCGGCGGTGCAGAATCAGCGGAACAGGCAAAACGAGTTTGAATCTAGGAACTTGGGGGCACCAAACACCGAATTGCCGACGAAGACAGTGAAAGCTGTTACACATGTTAGCGGTGCGTTAGAGTCCGCGGCCGGAAGCTCTCTAGAGATAAATTATGAGAAAGCGGCGACGGAAGCAATTGCCAAAGTGAAACAAGATCTGGCTGCGAAAGAAATAGAGCAACGACTAAAGTTGGAGATCGAAAGACAGAATTTTAACGAAGCATTAACCGGATCGAACTCAATACCAGAGGCTAGAACGGGCTCAATGAAGACCGGGAATTGTAACACCGTGAAAATGGTGACAGGTAAACCTTTTGGAATATCGAAAATCGGAGCAAGAATAATGTCGATAATCACAGTGGGCGGACACGAGGTAACTAGAAACTTGAGCGAGCCGAGCGACCAGACGATAATGCACATTGACGTGTATGCAGACTACTTGAGTGGAATAAGTCCACAAACGACTTCCAGAGCGCTCAGGGCACTACTCACGAGAGGGGGCAGCAAGTCGGTACGTGTTGATAATAGGTACACTGAAGCTTATGGTCCACACGAGGTCATGCTAAGTATAGATGGAATCAACATCTATACCAAGACGATGATAACATGCGACGAAGACCTAATTGGACAAATCTATGTAGGGAAAGAGGAATTGAAAATAAGATCGATTGGACACTGTGCTATGCTTGAAGAAGATGCAATGCACATCGGGACGGAAGCAGACGTGACAGGGCACGTGCTAGACATAAATGGCAAAAAGACTCAGTTACGTGGATTACTTGACACGGGAGCAGTCTTGAGCGTCATACCAATCGAAACATGGGAAAAGATGGGCTTTGACAAAGGTGACTTGATAGACTCGAGAATACGGCTGTCAGCTGCAAACAAAGGGGCCCTTCGGGTGTTGGGCAGGACGCCGATAATAGCCCTCAATTTGGGGGAACGTAACCTGTGGATGAGCTTCATCGTGGTAGAAAACCTAGATGAATCTGACCAATTCATTTTGGGCAGAGACTTCATCAGGAATTTCGACGTAACGATAGATCTAAATAATGCAATGTTCAGGATACGGAACCCGGATAGGAGGTACGCAATCAAACCGGTAAATTTAATAATGGCAAATGAGAACAAAGCACCGGTATTCTTGAGTAGGAGAGTGAGGTTAAAAGCTAATGAAGCGGCAATCGTAAGCTTGAGGATGAAAAATTATAATGAACTAAGTGACAACAAGCAAGTGTGTATAGTTCCAAATCCTAATAGTCAAAGCGCTGCTGTTTTAGGAAGATCATTTTCGATAACGAAGAGCGGCCTCTGCGTCAGTGTCTTGTTGAATACCCTTGATATACCGATCACGATACAGAGAGGGAGGAAGCTGGGATATGCTTTACCGGTTAAAACTCGATATGAAACAATTGAAAACTCAAAACAAAATGAAGTTGTTGATTGTCCCAACCACAGGGACAAAATTTGTATCTTGAGACGATTGCAGAGAATAAAAGATTCTTCAGGTCTTATCAAATCACTTAAGTCAGAAACGGACGATGGGCTTTCGAGCTGTTCGAACTTTCCAGAGCGACCCACACCAGATGAAATGCAAACTGATAAACCGGTTTTGCCGGAGATTGAACATTTAAGGGGCAAACTGAAAGATGAACAGCTCGAAGCTATCAAGGACGTACTAGAGCGGAACGAGGAGGTTTTTTCAAGGCATAAGGCGGATATCGGGTGTTGTAATTTTGTTGAACATGAAATAGAACTTGAGGAAGACGCGGTACCACACAGGGAGGGGGCGAGGCGCATGACCCCACACAAATCGGACGCGTGTAGAAAAGAAATCGAAACGTTACTAGAGTATGACATGATAGAACCATCCAAGTCACCGTGGGCGTGTGGAGTAGTGATGGCCAAAAAGAAAGGCGACCAGTTAAGGTTTTGTTGTGACTTTCGATACCTGAACTCCGTCACGGTGAAGGATGCCTATCCCATACCTAGAATTGATGAGAGCCTCTCGAAGTTAGGTGATGCGAAATTTTTTACGACTCTTGATTTAGGCTCGGCCTTTTGGCAGGTACCATTAAGGAAGCAAGACAGGGACAAGACAGGGTTCGCCTGCGAGTTGGGTCTGTTTCAATGGAAACGGATGCCGTTTGGACTCTGCAATGCAACAGCCACGTTTCAGCGGCTGATGGCACACGCGTTGATAGGCGTGACGAAGAAGTACGGCAACCTGGTAATGTGCTACGTGGACGACGTGGTAATAGCAACGCCGACACTAGAAGACCACATCGAGAGGCTTGACGAGGTGTTTGCGTGCATGAAAAGATCGGGGCTGAAGTGTAAACCATCAAAGTGCGAGATACTCAAGGACTCGATTAAATACTTGGGCAGGATGGTAGATAAACATGGTATCAGACCTGACCCAGACGCCGTGGAAGCAGTCCTAACCTGGAAATCACCGAAGACGGAGCACCAGCTGATGAGCTTCCTGGGTTTCGCCAACTATTATAGAGAATTCATCAAGGGCTATGCGGACAAGGTATACCCGATGCAACAATTAATGAGACATAAGGGCAAGAAGTTCACGTGGAACAACGCGGCAGAAGAGTCATTCCAGAGAATAAAGAAAGAGCTGTGTGAGGCACCAGTACTGGGTATGCCGACTGAGAAGGGGATGTACGTGCTAGACACGGATGCGTCAGTAGTCGCTATTTCTGGGATTCTCCATCAAGAACAAGAATGGAATGGGAAGACAGTCTTGAGACCAATAGCATACGGGAGCAAGGTCCTAAGTGACACAGAAATGAAGTACGGAGCACCGAAAGCAGAGATGTTCGCGGTGGTCACCTTTGTCGAAAAATACAGAGCATACTTAGGCAGTGAGCCCTTCAAGCTGCGAGTCGACAACCGAGCACTAAGCTGGCTGAAAACGTACTCAATGGACCAGAGCTAAATTGGGAGGTGGATAGTTCGCTTGGATGGATACAACATGATAATTGAGCACAGAACACGAGATAAACATCAAAATGCTGACAGCTTGAGCAAGAAGACGGAGTTCTACGAGAGGCAAGAACAAAGAGAGGCGGACAGACCTGAGATCAAAGACGGCTTCTCCTTTATGGACAAAGAAACGTACGACAGTCTTCCACTCACGAGATGGCTGGACAAATCAGGCAAACCGATTGAAGATCATCCCGAATTGCCGAAAGAGCCTCTTGAAAAGACCATCTTGAAGAAAAGCAGAGGAATTCCGATAGGAATAATGCTCAAGTCCAAGATCGTGAGGGAAACACTCAAGGCAAAAGGTTATGATCTCATCCAGGTAGAGGAGGGAACGGTCCGAATAGATGAAGACTTAATGAGGTTACTTGAGAAACTATCAGATGACAAGCCCGTGATCCAAGGGAGAGGTCAGGAGGCACCGGAACTAACCATACTTCGGAGAGAAGAAACAGTGAACAATACTGACGTCTCAAAAGGAAGCATCACTGATAGCAAGGAAGTTGTGCGATCACTAGTTGAAAAAATCCCCGAAAAAATTCTGGAGCAGACAAAAGTCAGGGATAAGAAAGTAACATTCAGAGAAGAAGTTGAACACCTGGGACTAGATCAAGAGTCCGGGGAGTGGTCCAGATTCATGGAAGAAGACGAAACCGGAGAAGGGAAATTGTCCGGGGAGCGTGAAGAATGGGATGAAGACTCGGATGAGAGCAGCGAAGACCAAGACAGTCTATGCATGATACTGGCGGAAGAGAAGATAAGACAGCACGACAGGGAATTACAGACGGATCCATCTTCAAGGACGTACAATCTGGAAATACAAGAGGTACGAGGTGGTGAAGAGCTCGAGAAAATAGCAGTTTCAAGAAAACCACTAAGGGAACTATCGTGCAACTCAAACGTCAAAACGAATCTGGTACCAGAAGACGACATGAAAATCGTGAAAAGGATGATATGTGTGAAGCTGAGCGATGACATCCACAACCCTGGTGAAATGAATGGACAGATCATGGCGCTAAAGGAGCACGTTAAGGCGAGATACAGGCTGTCTGACCTAATAAGGGCCCAGAAGAATGACAAAATGACAAGTAACCTCTCCAAATGGATCCATTCGGGAGTCAAGGAGAAGGGGGAACTTGAGGAAGACAGCTACAAGATCTTGAGCCAGTTCTACAAAGAAAAGAGAGATTTACTTTATCACACAGCTGAAGGGGTGGTAGCGTGCAAGAGAAGAGATGAGGAAAAAAATATTACACAAACACAACCTCATCATACTACCACAATTGTACCAAACGGAGGTGCTTTTCAGATCACACGACCAGATGGGCCACCAGGGGATAGATAAAGTACAACAAAGGATACTTCACAGGTTTGACTGGCCGGGAATGAGAAAAGCTTGCGAGAGATGGGTGAATGCCTGCCTAGCATGCCTTCAAGTAAAAGACCCAAGGAAGATGAAGTTTCCCCTCAAGTCTGTCGAGAGTTCGGAATTCAATGAAGTGGTGCAGATAGACCATCAGAAAATCTGCATGACGGAGTCGGGTTATAACCAAATACTAGTTATAATAGATGACTTCACCAAGTTGGCGGAAGCGGTTCCGTGCCAGACAGCCTCGGCAGAGGAGACATGTGATCACCTGATAACGCATTGGATATCGCGGTATGGTTGTCCAATGACTTTCCAGTCGGACAACGGCAAGGCTTTTGTGGGGGACTTGACAAAAGAATTGATGAAGAGATCACACATTGCTCAAGCGCACTCGACGACCTATCATCCACAGACCAATGGGTTGGTAGAGAGACAGAACAGGACACTGGTCAACATGCTCAGGGTGTACTGCTCGAGATACATGACGGACTGGGACAAATACCTGCCACAGGTAGTAGGAGCCTATAATAGTACTCAGCACTCAACGACGGGTATCAGTCCTTTCATGATGTTGACAGGCAGGGAAAGGGCAATGCCTATAACATTCTTCTACCCGGAGTACGAGGGGAAGAGGACGTCACCTCAAGCATACGTGAAGGAAGCGATCAAAAGACAACAAGAGCTAAACGAGCTATGTCGGAGAAACACGGCGCAAGCGCAAATGAGGCAACGCAAGAAATATGACGAAAAGATACTAAGAGCAAAGCCATACGAAGTGGGCCAATACGTGTGGGTCTTCCAAAATGTCATACCGCCCAAGGGAACAAAGAAACTACTCAAGAAATGGAGAGGACCGTTCATGATTACGGAAGTACATCAACAAGGACGGTTCTATCGCTTGAGTACAGGGCGAGCAGCACATTACGAAAATCTGAAGCCTCATGTCCCGTTCCCGGAGGACTGGTGCCTACCAAAAGACATGGAAGGTCTTGAGTACCTGGTGGTGGAACCAGCGTGCGAGGTGAATGAGAAAGGCACTAGAGAGAAAAATGATGGTAATGAGAACTTTAGTTTGGACGACAACGAAAAGATAGAAGTGGAGTCGGATGCAGGTTCATTTGTAGAAGAAGACTGGAACGACCCAGAGCAAAACGAGGTACCGAAGTGGATGGAGCCGGATCGACCAACACCACCGGAAACCAGGACTGGCAATCGTAAACGAACAGGTATGAGGTACAATAGGTACGGGGATGACTTCTTGATCGATAAGATACAGCCAGACAAGTTGGGCGATGAACTACTAAGCGCAGGCGAGCTGGAAGCCGAAGAGGAATGGCAGGTCATTGACGATGGTGGACATTATCCGCAGGATGATTACTCAACGCCAGAATTGGAGACGGATCTCGAACAGAGTGAAATAGAAAGGAGGGAGAACACGAACTTGAGGATTCTAGAGTGGATGCGTGATGTCAAAGACGAGAGCCGCGAAGGACAAAGCATTCAGCAAATCGATGTATCAGCAGCAAATTACATGAAGACAGAGGACCCTCTTTTCGGATGGACAGCAACAGACAGGCCACTGGACATCCCTAAGGACAATTCAGACCCGACTACATCGACGGGGACGTCGATAAATATTTTTGTCCGGGGAGTGGGGGTAGGACTTACCCACACCGAAAGTTTGATGATAAAGAAGCTCAAGGAAGTGAGGGAAACAAGCGGATTGGAACTGGAGGAAGAAGAACCAGAGCCTACCATAGGAAGGAATTTCAAAACGAAATTCGAAATACCCAATGAATACTCAGAGAACATCATGATAACGGATAGCGACTTCATCCTGTCAAACAGGACCAGCGCGATCTGCATCACGGCGGACATGAGTTTCAAATCAAGATTGGAGGCTGACTTCAAAAGAGAGTACCAGAACGTAGAGTTTCTGTTCAGACAGAGGCCAGGACTGGGAGGCATGGCAGCGCTTCCACCGTCAGTGGCACAAGTCCCGGGCAAATACCTCTGCTTCCTAGTAACGAGAGTCAACGACAGAAACACAATTGATCCCGAACACGTGATATTGGCACTGACAAGACTACGTGACTTCATGATTGAAAGAGGAATAGTGGAGGTCTCGATGCCGGTGTACGACCCAAACAGGGGCAAACTGAGCTCGAGGGAATTGTACGCTATCCTACATGTGGTCTTTGCAGAAACAGAGATAATGGTGCATCTTCACAAGAAGTACTACTTGAGCATCGCCTGAGTCGGGTACATGGA
This sequence comes from Symsagittifera roscoffensis, assembly GCF_963678635.1. Classification (NCBI taxonomy): domain Eukaryota; kingdom Metazoa; phylum Xenacoelomorpha; order Acoela; family Convolutidae; genus Symsagittifera; species Symsagittifera roscoffensis. The sequence continues at coordinate 73,953,579 of NC_087063.1, read as the reverse complement.
GGTATCAGGTCGGGTGTGAGGGAGGAGTCTTGAGTTAGGTACTGGGGTGCGGCGCAGGTAAAGGGATCTTAAAGATATGATTGGCATGACAATTAAATTTTAAAACGAGTTAACGGTGCTAAAACATAAAATGAATCTGCATGCTTTTAAAGGAATTCCAATTGAATTGTTTTAAGTGATATGAAAATGATAAGATTTTAACCATACTGGTAAAAGGGGGGTCTCTAGGTTAGGAACGTGACATGCTAAGTTTTAATGAGCTTTCTGTTTTCAGATCAAGTTTGAAAAAACAAAGTTGAAAATCCAACTACACTCAAGCGAGAAACAGAAAGAGAGAATCTTGATTGAACACGCGATAATCCGAATCTACAGCAAGTACTTGCAGGAGAACATTTCTAGGTAATTCTTGAGTTGGTAAGGTAATTCTTGAGTTGGTAAGGTAATTCTTGAGCTGGTTAACATCTACCTACATACATCCCGAAGTTACAAAGAATGGCAGACCGATTCTGGAACTCCGTGCCCGCGGCCCTGAGGAAGCCCACTCTTGATGAGCTGTACAGGCGCCTGAGGGACTTGGACTATACCCAAATAGACGAGAGAATGGCGGTGATGCTGAATGCCATCCTCCAGTTGGAGGACCAGGGTGAGTGCAGGGAGTCTGCAACGGAGGCTGTCTTGATGATCGGCTACACCACCGAGGGAATATCGAACCAAGAACAGACCAGATGGTTGTCTTGGAATGTGGATGGAGGAGTAAGGGGTTTCGACTTGGCAAGGAATCCTGGCCTGAATAACAATACCGAGTATGGCGCAGGGGAATTCCCATTACCGACTAGGCCAACAGTAAGGTCCACCAGCCAGAGCTCGAGTAGGGTGCCATCGATGTCACGAATGCAACAGACGACCGAGGCATATCCGGATCTAGGTGTTCTAAAGAAAGAGCTCGAGAAGACGCAGAAGGAAAGGAATAAGGCGAACCTCGATCGGGATCAGGCAAATCTGGATCGGGAGAAGGTTCAGCTGGAAAGGGACCAGGCGGTCAATGAGCGAGACCAGGCTCTGAGGTTGCTTGAGATACAAAAAGCTGAGCATCAACAGGAGTTAAGGGTGCGGGAGAACGTCGCGAATCGTGATCAACTGAAGTCGGAGTTGGAAAGGATAGAACAGCGACAACGCGAGCTTGACGCACAGAAGGGAGCCAGGTCAAACGAACGAGTGGTGATCAGCTCGAGGCCAGAGTCGCGCATGGAGGTGGATGAAGCTCCCAGGGCTAGAGGACGGTTCAACCTTGACCGCGAGGCCAGAGAACACATGAGTGAAGGGTTGGAGGTCTGGATACCGAATGACGTGACGCCTTCCTTGCGCAACCTAGAGACACAACCTGTACGTCCCCTGATGGATGTGGTGTTACCAGGATATACCCCAACCTCGACCTCGAGTGGCAGTCAGGTGAGCGGTGCCTCATCGCGCCTGAAGGAGCTAGGCGAGAAATTGCAGCAGCAGAGTCGTGAAAGATCGACAAGGCCAGAGCTTCCCCCAACTTGGAGGGAACAGCCGGTCAGGAATGTCGTGATCGCAAGCTATAAGAAGAATACAGAAGGGAACTACCACAGGCACAATCGGCTGGACTGGAGTGCGGAACAGGGAGCCAGGAGGGACTGCTTCCATGACGCAGCCTGGGTGGAGTATCTAGCGCCACCTCGTGTGCCAGAGGGTGCAGTTCACCTAATTATAGGGGATAGCCTGGTGCGGGTGTTGACCCAGATACGGTCACATTGGCAGACAGGAGTCTTGAGTTTCGCTGGAGCTGCCACGCCACAGATGTTGGCAACCCTGGACATGCTAGGGATGACCAAAGTTTACACAGTGACCCTGATGGTTGGGACCAACGACGTGTCAAGGGGAGAAGCGAGGAAAGTAACGAGGTTGTGCGACAAGATGAGCTGCCTTCTTGAGGAACTGAGGATCCAGATGGACCCCATCCTGCTGACGGTATGCACGGTTCCCTACAACATGATGTTTGATCAGCACGCCCTAGAGATGAACCAGAAGGTGCGGAGCCTGAACAAGGTGATCCGAGACATACACCGAAAGAGTGTGCTTCCTCTCAGGCTGTTGGACATAGCAGAACGTATGGAGAAAAAGGGACTCCCTGAAGACACCTCAAAAGATGGAATCCATTTCGATAGGCCAAGGGGAGCGGAGTGGCTGAACGACGTCTTCCAGGAACACATAAACACGCTAGAGGCGGACCTGCTGGAGACAGCCCAATTCACTTTAGGACCACCTCCCAACCCACCATTCCTTGCCTCGAGGGCCTTGGCTGGTCGTTTGGGAGCGAGAGTTGATACTAGAGACAGTTCAAGGAGCAATCAGACCCGATTGCAGAGTGCCACGCCAATGGAGTCGGAGGAGGTAGAGTCATCAACACCTCCGGGCTCGGCGATGTCCTCTGTGGTGGTGGCAGATGGCAGGAGACAAAAGAAGTCTATGGAGACTGCCCGCTTGAGATATCCTGAGAAGGTGAAGGAACTGGATCTAGAGAGTTTGGAATGCAGGCAAGAATTGGCGGAAACCCTGGGGATCGAACGAGTATCACACGAGGATTTGAATAGGCATCATTGCGTGGACTGGTTGAAAGCTCATGAGGCGCACTTCTCGAGAGCGAAGTTGATGGAGACCACAGACCTGACGGGAATTCCCACAAAAACGATCATGGGACCCATTAATTACAGACCTCTCAAGCTGCTGGGGAGTCCGGGACTTATAGCAGAACCTCCCAAGCACCGAACCAGCATCGCCAGAATCAGGTTGGCAACCCCGGCACAGTTGAAGGTGGTAGACAAGCTACTCAATCCGGGAGGAACGGGATTGCCAGACGCCGCTTACGAAGGCTCGAAATTGGCGGAAGATCCCAGGTACGGGAAGCCCTGTGGGAGTACCCAGCTGGCCAAAACCCTGGCAGTGTATGATAGAGCAGACCCAGCTGCTGCGAGAGTAGTCATTGTGGCGGGATCAGACTTCGAAGGAACGTCTCCCAAGTTGTTCTGGCCGGAGACTTTGATATACTCTTTGCCAGGAGCTGAATTGAATCAGATGTTAACTCTGGTAGTGGCAATAAAGTCGGAGATGCCCTGTGAACCTGAACTGCTATTGTTTGCAGGGATGAATGATCACCTGCACGCGATGGGACTTCTTGAGCAACTAAAGGGCGATGAAATTCCGACATCGAGGAAGATATGGGAAGCCATTCAAGCGTTGTTTGCGGCGATGAATGAAGTGCAAGAGAATGTTGTCTCGAGATTCGGGTCCAAGACGAAGGTGGTGTTTACCACATCCCCTGGATACGCGAATATGCCACCCGCCCTACAGTTCGTGTACGCGGTCTTGATCCTGATAGCAGAAGGGAGTGAATGGCGGATTCTAATGGCAGCCCCCAATCGGGAGTTGGAGCCATCGAACCTGAGGCTTCGCAAGTCAGAATTGGCGGCGGCATGGGCGGATATATCTCATGCACTGAGGGGCTTTTATGGACTAGCCGACATCCTGATCGTATTAGACGAGGTGCTCTTGCTAGAGATATCGAACTTTGCCAGGCAGCTCAAGTTCAGCCCAGTCATCGGGGACGATCACCCGGCGATAAGCAAATTAACGGCCAGCCTGTGGTTTCGGAGTATGGATGTGAAGATCACGAACTCCACCAGCAAGTCTAGAGGTCCCAGTAACGAGAGAAGAAATGTGGCCGAGACGGAAAAGCAATTAGGATCGTTGAAATATCGTTTGACTCAAGAGAATGGCTGGTGGCCATTTTTGACACCAAGGCTGGAGAACGCCACGAATAAGACAAGGGAGGAAGCACCACTCCTCGTGGAGCAAGTCTGGAGTTTCCTAGAGAAGCAACTGGAGCTGGCCGAAGTAAGAGACATGACGGTGGCTAGATTTGTCTCGGCCGCCAATGAAGTGACGATCGCAGGGTTCTGGAGAGAGCACGCCAAAGGCGAATTGAAGACTCGGAGGGATTACGAGATTCTCAAGTTCTTGAGTCCTTGCTGGGAGAAGGAATTCTTGGCAGGAATATTCGGTACCACGGCGACTATCTTTGGAGCCTTCGTGCAGGAGATACTGGGCATGCCCATCAGCCTGCTCTTGGCCCTGTATTTGGTCTACCCCAGATACTTGTTCAACATGGGTCCAGCATACATGTTTAGTCGGGGAGTGGAGACACTTCGAGTTGATGGGTATCTGGCACTAGTACTCTTGACCCATGGGGAATTGGTGTCGTTTCATCGGTTAATGGAATATGGAGAACCTCTGTCTATGGGGAGAGTCCACACGAGCATTGAAACCAGCTCCTACAAGTGTGCCGCAGGGTTGAAGACACTGCTGGTGCAATACCTCATGATGCAGAATCGATACATGACGGGTGAAGATGAGAACCCAACTTCGAGAGAAGAATGGGAGAAGGCGAACAGAGGGATGCCTCTGTTGACGGACCTGTGTCTGGCAATGAGGTCGGACCCAATGGGGATAATCCGGGGTCTAGAGGAGGTGGTGACCTGCATCTATGGTCCAGCAGTGACGTACGCGTTTCCAGATCCCCTGGTGATAACGTATCGTCACTCGGTGACGCACTTGAGTCTCATCAGCGTACTGGATGGTACAGCGCTGAATTGGTGTCAGCAGGAGGTGCTCAGGGCGCGTATGAGCAACACGGTACTCTTCGGAAAAGTGAAAGATGCCGAGATGATGGTGTGCAACTTCAGGGGACAAATGCAATGTAGAATGGGAGGCAAGCGAGAGGGCCCCATTGAAATGTATCCAAAGTTTTGGAACCTAAACCCATTGACGGCCGACGGACGAGAAGTCTTGAGAATCCCCGCCTGGAAGGAGTGCTTTGCACTAGTCAAGAGGGAGCTGGAGGCCATAATGGAGAAAGAAATCCTACCAGCCACCATGCCTGAGTTCCCGACAGTCAGGAGGATGACCTTGGGAATGAATAGTCCCTTGATGATTCCCTCCATAATGGCGAAGATGATGACGGAGGAAACGCAGAGGCATTTCACGGATGGCTGGGATCCCCTGTTCATCGGCTACACGGCGGCAGTCTACTTCCACACCAGCGAGATGAAGGTAAATTCGTGGACGACGCAAGCGAAAAAGAGTAGAGGTTCGCAGCCCCCTGGATATGAAGTGCGGAAAGTCTTGAGGACTCTTGAGAAGGAAGGACTTGAGAATATGCTACCCATATGGGATGATGGCAGGATGATCGTGATGGAGGGGCACGTCGCATTGGTGGACAAAATGAAATTTGCCACGAGAAAATACAAGGCACCCTATGGCTTGGAACAAGTAGAAGTGACGCAGGAGGGAACAGAACTAGATGCAGCAGGTCAGCTGCATGTAGCCCTGACGGAATATAAAAAGCTGGATCCTACGACACCGTCACCACTGTCTGTAGACACGCCTGGAGACAAGAGGAGTGGACCCGTTGAGGATCGATTCAAAAGAATTCTCGAGAAAAGAAGAAATGAATCAGAGGAAGAGAGTATGGATGAAACTCTCAGTGAAGCTGGAGAAGACATGGAGGTGGGGAATACGCCTGAACTAGGGCCATCAGGGGAGGAACTCACCACTCAAGAGCTGTTGAAAGACTTGAGCGAAGAGAATTGGGCAGATACTGCCACCCCACCTCTGAACCCGTCCCCGCGGAAGAACCTAGAGTTGCCATTGGCAGGTGAGACCTTCAATATGGGGATGTTACTCTTGAGCTCGGAGGAAAGGGAGAAGAACACGTTCGAAGGGAACAGGGACATATTCTTGGGATCTCTCGAGGATGACGCTTGGCAGGAGTTCCTGGAGGAATTCAATCGAGAAGTGGGCAGCGAGACGACGCTGGACAAGTTCAAGAAGGAACTGTGGAACGCAGTAGTGAGATTCGGGGAACCGCTCCTGATAGGAACGGGCCTGGATGAGAAAGCAAGAAAAGAGCTGCTGAACAAGCTAGTGGAGCTGAGGAACGCACGATCGAAGACTAGAAAAGAGAAATGTGAGGACAGCTCTACTCTGAAACAAAAAACTGTGGATAAAATGGTTGATGATATAAAAAGGGATAAGGTTGGGACTAGTAATATGATTAAAAGTACTAATATCCTTAAGGCTCGAGCAGGGGGGAGGCAAGAGTTGGAAGGAGTGGATGGAGAGGTCGAATCAATGATGATAGCCACAACACCCTCGAGCAGAGATGTGAAGACTCGCAAGAAGAAAAGAGAAGTGGAAGGATGGGGTAGTCCTTCAGTGGATGCTGTTTCGGAAGGAAACTTGAGAGAGACGGCGCCCATCGTTTTGGCTCGATGCAAGACGGCGGCATACAAGAACAGCTCGGAGCTCAGGAAACCACTTGAAGTAGAAAAGGAAATAGAGGTTTCCGCCAGTTCGACGTCAGAAGAAGACTTCAAGCCTCAGAAGGTAAACGTGAAGAGAGGTTCAACGAACGGACAGGTAGGGGAAGTGGAGATCGGCAAAGAATGGATCTCGAAGGCACATCAGGACATGGGCAGACAAGTGACGAGTGATCCATTGGAGAGGAACAAGACGAGGAACACTTCCCGGACGTGGTGGGTGGCCCTCGAAACATTGAAGGAAATGGAGGACTGCTTGAAGAAGTTGGACAGTGGATTAGCTCGCAAGCGACGCAATTGGGCCACCCAGCAAAAAGCCGAGGTTAATAAGATAGAGATGGCAAGTCATCTGAAGAGGTCCTGGCAGAGTTTGTTGCAGGATCATTTTGAAGAGGCGATGAGGACATCCTCATCAGCACCGCCACTAATGGCGAATCCCTTCGTTAGAACTGCGGGACAATTAATGTTCACCTGGAGTCTGGTGGGAATAGAGTTGGAGACATTGACCTCGTATGACAGGCTGAAGTTGGGAAGCAAGAAGCTAGAGGTGTATCAGGCACTGATGCAACACGTGGCCAGGGACAATTCAGGCTTGAGCCTGGCTAGAAGAAAAGATGCCACATGTTTCGTGAGATGGACAATGTCAATGATGTCTGATAGCACCATCCTGGCATGCCACCAGAGAGCAAGTGGAAGTAAAACCATGGAGAGAAGAGTCTCAACGATCATCTTGAACGTATATCAGAGTACAGAATAGAGAAAGAAGATGGTTCCAGACTATCCTTAGAGAACCATCGAAAGCTGGACGAGGTACGGAGGTTCTCTAATAAGAAGTTCGAGGAAGAACATGATGTTCACCGTAACCTGGCCTCGTCAGAACAGTACTCGAGACTCAGTGAGAAGGGGGAATACCAATATGTGTCTGGAGTGATGGGAATAGCCTACAATCCCTTCTTAGACTCGGAAGCTGGAGGAGCCCACAGAAACCATGAGGTAGCGGAGCTACTGAAGTTTTGGGCAGAAAGAATAATGGAAGTAGACGCGGTGGAAAAAGAGGGGCCGAGCCTGGGCCTGATTCTTGAGAAAACACCAGAGGTGATAAGCATACCGCGCTCAAACAAGAGAGTTGAAGTGAACATGGGCGGTGGAAATGGCTTGTTAACCACGAACTTGGGAGTGATATGGAAGCTACTAAGACCCTCCTGGTGTCCACATCCCCATGCGAGTCTAATCGAGGAAACCACCGAGCGAGTGAGGTTAGCACCAACGGAAGATGAAGATCTGGCGAAGTTGAGTGTGCTACATAAGCTAATCACGCCCCAGATGCAGGAGCCAAGCGAAAGGACGAGCGACCCCGGGTCAGCAAAGAAATTGGAGCCGGGTAGCTGTCTGGATTCGACATGTGGGAACGGAGAGGAGAGCACATCTGCGATGGACGGTCATGCGTCAGAATACTGTCGTTTCAAAAAGAAGACCTGGTCACTTGGTTCGAAGACATCACAGAAAGGGAGAAAAGTGAGGTGCAAATAATAGCGGAATGTTACGCGAGAACCACGGTGAATATAGCGACAGCTCTCGGATTCTTCTCGAGAATGTGTGGTCTGCAGGCACTGGAGAGACTGGAATCTGAACATCATTTAGTGACGGCGTTGAGCGTAGAATCATGGCCCGGGGTGTTGCAGGTGACTCAAAAACACATCCGGAGCTGGAAAGTTGGTCTTGAGGCGGAAATGGGATTTCCCATGAGCGAAGCTTATGGCTTGCCATTGAACGCGAAATCGCTGATAGGGTCAATGATGGCCAACTTCTGCGGAAGTCACTACCCGCTACACATGGCGATGGTGGAGGTGTCCAGCCAGAGAATACTGGTGGACAAGGCCTTCTCAGTGCCCAAGTGCGTGAGGTTGGCTCGGATGTCGCATCACTCGCTCAAGTTGTTGAGAAAAATCAAAGGGACAGTACCAAAAGAATTGAGAGATGACTTAAGCGAAATCTGGGGAGAAGATCTTCTGAGGTTGGAAAGAGAAAACACAAGCGATCACGAGAGACAAAACGTGATCGGAAAACCTGTGGGAAGTACTCCGAACCTGGAAGATAACGACACGATGCACGAGAAAATGATGGAGCTTGAGCCTCTCTTGGAAGCCTCAGGGGAGCGTTATCTCAGGAGCATTGAGATATCTCATGGGGAATGCCCATGCCACTGTTTGGCACAAACGGTGTGGTATCCAGATCACAAGAACCTTTGCCTGGTGTGGGATGTGGAAGAGATTCGGTCGATCGGACTACCGGATCACCGGCAGAAGGTGACGCTCTTAGTAGTGAGTACGATGTTAGCTCTGAGATGGATAGAAGAGAATATAACGAAGTATCGGGAGGCGACGACGCCAACGGCTGAGTCAATATACGCGATAGACTACAGCAGGAGACTCGAGTTGTTTGAGACTGCGTGCAAAGTATTCGCCATACCGACGGAAGTCAGGCACGTATGGAGTCGCTTGAGGTACTTTCCATGGTTTCGGGCGACACTGACGTCTTGGTTGTACATGACAACGAAAGATCACATGAGAAAACATCAAAAAGAGTATCGACAGTTCCAGGCCGAGATTGGGCCGGAAGCTTTCAAGAGACCCCTGCTAACCCATCGTAATGCGATCACGACAGGATGGAAAAGAGTGGGTAAGATGTCTAGAGACAATACCAAAGCGAGGGAGTCGATACTAGAGGAAGACCTGGCGAAGAACGTGAGCTTGAGCCTGCACAACTCCTTTTGCTTGAACCGAGAAGCTAGGGTGAAGGCACTACCCAACCAAGCAAAGAGGTTGCAGGAGCAGAGAGAATGGATGCAATCCTATGAACAGCTGAAGGCTTGGGAGGAGATTGTGATTAGTTCCGATGATGAAGAGGAACTGTTGAGACAGTTTGCCGCATCTAGCACTTCAGGATGCAGTACCTCCAAGGCGAAGAGTACGAGATGAATGGGCAAATCGGATGGATCTTGAGTCTTGAGAGGGAAGGGGGGCTTGAGCGTGGATCCGAGTGAAACTTGGATTCACGAAAAAGAAATTTTAACAAAGCAAATATTGTTACTAATATACTATATTTATTATATAAATCGAGATGCTGCATGACAATTTCCTGATTGAATAGGACAAAAGAGATTTTAAAATGATTGGCTTGAAAAGCGAAAATTCAAGGGTGCAGGTGTATGCAGATTCTGATTGCTGTTTAGCAATAGTGTGAAAAATTTGAATGGCTGTGAATTTTGGGGTGTAGATAAGCTTAAATCTGCTGCAAACTTCTGTAAATGACCACTGGCACTGTATCTTGAGCAACGCTCGGTTTTTCTGGGACTCACTGGCAGAAGACAGCGCGCGATGAGGACATCGATCTCGAGTCCGGGGAGTATGTGCCAGTCGGTCATATTTGGAAGTTTGACCTTGAGAGGAGCAAAAAACACTTGATTTTGGAGTGAAATTTAATTTTTCAAAATTTCGAATGGAACCTGTCATGCACGATTTTCTCGCGAGAACTGAAAATCAGAAAAAGAGATCAGAACAATTTCAGAACAATTGAGTCGCATACGCGGGAAAGTCGCAAGAAAAAGCAGTAGGAAATTGCTATTCGCAATTTCCATCACTATAATAATCGAGAGTAGAGCTGTCCCATCTGTGACAGAGACGAGAGTATTCCCTCAAATTGGATTATAACGACTGGAGTATTATTCGGAACTGGACTAGAGTGAACCTTCGGTGGAAAGGTGGACAGCTTGAGTGTCCTAATGGTTCACAAGAAAACTATTGTCTAGAGTATAAACTCGTTCTCATTGTCAAAACTATAAAACATTAGACTCATTTAGTTACGTTATTTAATTCTTGAGTTAATTACCGACTGGATTATTTCCCACTTCTTGAGCGTGCTACTATGTGAGTACAAATTTAAATTCCTAGAGTGTGTTTTATAATTGTTATGTTGAGGTAAGGCGAGTTTTAGGTTGATCCATCTGAAATGGATCAAAGTTCCACTGTCTAATAAAAAGTAACTTAACGGATTGTTCCAACCCGGTTTTTAACGGCGTTCATGTATTTTGGGTATCTAGAGACCTAAGTATGGGGACGTTTCTAATTCTAGAGTGGGGGGATATTTTAGTAGTAGCCTTTAAGCTGTAACGGGTCGTAGTCTCATGTCACAAACGAACCGAACTGGCTCCGACCGTTCTTGAGGTAGAAAAGCACAAGAGATGGTGTCCCTGACCCTTGAGCCAGTGGTTATAGGGCCTATTTTTCTTAAGCCTCATGTGTGACTGCAGTAGACGAATGTTACATATTTTTAAAAATCTGAAATTGCCAACCCTGTAGTTGGGTTCTGTCAGAGTACTATCAAGGATTGCGAATCTTGCCTCCAAATGTGACTTCTCAAATCCTTTCAGTTTTCGAGATATGACGTTTTTTGTGATTTTTCCGTAAAAAATTTCAGAAAATTTTAGTATTTTTTTTTCATAATTTGAAATTCCTAACTTTGTAGTTGAGTGCTCTCAGGGCACTCTCAGGAGTTAGAAATCTTGCCACATGCGATTGCTCAAATGCGACTGCTCAAATGCTTTTAGTTTCCGAGATGTGATTTTTTTTTACTACTTATCTACATAGTAACTATATGACCTCTTCTTGATCGGTCCACAGTATTCACTGGATTTCGGCAATGCTCCCATAGATTCTTTAGTGAGCCTCAACTCCTTGTTTGAGAATCTCCTGATCTCGTTTATCTTTTTCATGGGTTCCAATTCTTCAGGTTCTTTCATGTTCACCCTCATCGGTTTACTTTGCTGCATATCCAGCATTGCTAGTAAGAACATGGCTTTCGTTCGCTCATCGCCTTCCCTCAACATTTTAACACAAGTGTTTAATGCAGGTACTGAGATCTGCTCTATCAGGAATCGAATGAAACAGAGAGCGTCTCTCCGCTTTGCACACGCTACTGCTGCTCCCTCCTGGACTATCAGATCCCTCAGATTCGTCATAAGGAAAACTTTTTCCTCCTTTGATCTCTTCCTTTCTTCCGAATCATATTCTTCGCGAGTCAGTCCCATCATGCACCAGGCGAGCCTGAGTTGTAATTCTGTCCTTACGTAAGGTACTGCCACGAGAGCATGTATTATTGGCGTAGTCCTCATTTCTTCTTCGAAATACCTCAATACTACTGCTTTCCATGGAAGGCTCACCAACTGCTCGATCGTCTCCGCCTGTACGTCAGACGACGCCAAAGTTCCGTACGCCTTCTGCTTGAGGGTGGTGCCTTGCAACATTGTTTCCAGATAACCCTCCATGGCTTTTTCTTCTTCCAGGGCCATTACATGCCCTCTAGCCGAGTTTCGGTATTCCAACATCTCCATGTATCCACCGGTGGGTTCATCTATCGACACTGTCTCAGACACTGTCAGTCTGTTGTATTCCACTGGTGTTAGTTGTCCTGCAACACTTCCCTTTCCATGATTCATGGGAGATGGCTTGAAGTCCCTCATTTTACTCTCTCCACATTGACTGAGTATTTCCATTTCTAAAGTCGCTCCAGTCAGAGTGCGGTCACTCCTTTTGGATTTATAACCGGTTGACTTTATCCCCGCCATGAGAATGGGTGGCACCATCGCTATATCAGTTAATATTCTATCTGTGCCAGACAATTGATAATGACCTTGCCCCAAATCCATGACTTCCTCGACTCGTTTTCTTTTCGCTGAGTTACCAGCTTTCATCGATATTTCCGAATCCACTTTCGTCTTTCCAATCCTCCTCGGCATCACTCTGCTGCCTAACTTCATTTTCATCGCATTGATTTTATCAATCACCATTTTCGATCGCATCGTTCCTCTCCTGGTCCTTGACAGGTACACCACCTCTCCTTCATTGTCCTGCGGTGTCATCTTGATGGGAGAATTCGCTTCACTCTCATCAGTGGCTGAGCCGATCAATAACTCACTCAGTCTCCCTTCACACTCATCAAGCTTGTCAAGTACTTCTCTCATCAAGGGTTTGATTGAGACCTGTTTTGAGAATGGACTGGGTCCCATAGCTCTGAATCACAGTCCAGACTTCTTCCATGAACGCCACTCTGTCCAGCTTACATCCCGTCCTACTCTCGTGGTCTCGGTGATGTACTTCCCATTCTTCTTCGGGTAGCGTTCCCAAGAAAGGTACTCTGGCTGAGGCCTCTATTCTTCTCCTCCGAGGTGATTCCATGAGGATTCTCTGATCGTTATTTCTTGTATTGCCAGGAGAGCTGCTCTCCGGCAAATTCCGTTTCATTTCCTCAAAGGCTGACGGAGGTTCCAGTGTCGAGATGCCTTCATCCGCTGGCTCAGTCGTCTCCAACGTGTCTGCATTATTCTCAAGATCACTGAAGATATTGAAATCCAGGCTGGATGTTCCTCCTGTCGATGCCCTGTCGTCCTCCCCACCAGCTTGATCTTGTTGCATGGGTTCTTCAGTCTGACGGTTTCCACCCTGTCCGTCATCTCCTTCTGACTTGTCCCTATTCGAGTTCGATGGTCCTTGTTTGTCATTGTCAGCTTCTTCTTGGAATCTCGGTATGAGCAATGTACCGGCTGATTTATCTTCCTCTTCTCCATGGACCACTTTGATTTCTTCGCAGCCGAAGGGTGCTAGGAAAATTCTCGTCTGCAATACTCCCGCAGCTTTCATCTCCTTTCTCACACTGGTCAGGATTACTGAGGCTTCAGGCAATTCAGTCCTGCCTCTCATCCTCATTGGAGCTAAGCCTAGTCCCCTCCATTCCTCATCAAATCCTTCAGGCTTGGGAGTAGCAGCGTTGCTTATTCGCCTTCTCGTCGCTTGATCCGTGTACGCAAATCGTGTGTACTGTAACACGGCGGCATTTCTCCCCACGAAGTATGGATCCATCGTCGCCGAGAAATTCCCTACTCTCCTTTCATTGGTTTCGAATGCTCTCAACCTAGGAGTTTGTACTACGGAGACTGCTCCGAGCAACATCCTTCTTATCAGAGGGAATTCAGGGATTGCTTCGGGTAGCTTCTTGTAATCGCCCCAATCCTTCGTCTCTTCTCTCACCTTGTGATACGCTGCTGTGAGACGAGGCACTCTGGTCATTTCACCATTCGTTTTGTCATAGGGCCTCAGATTCCAAAGCTTTGGAAACACCTCGATGTGCCCTCTTTCTACTTCTCCCATGCGGTCACAGAAGTGATCGTCAAAATTGATGACTGTCATCTCTGGCTCCGATATTTTCGCAAATAACAGATCTTCACTCATGAGCTCTCGCAATGCGTGCTGCTCACACCAGTTCAGTGTACTACCGTCCACTGCCGATATGAGGTTCAGGTGCAACACCGACCTCCTATATGCTTCCACTTTAACGTCAGGGAACGCAAAGGTGACTGCTGGTCCATAGATCACTGTCACGAACTCCGTGACTCCTCTGATCAGCGCCAAGGGATCGATTCTCATAGCTAAGCTCAAATCTGTTAACAGCGGCATGCCTCCAACATGTCGTCTAACATCTTCCTCTCTTTCAATTGTCTCGTCTTCTCCGGTTCCAAAGCGATTTTGCTGCAAGAGATACTGGATAAGAGTGTGTCTCAGGTCTCTTATTTTGTTCCACGAGTCTGTGGATTTCTTCATATCCAGATTCCTCACTCTCTCTTTCATCTCCTCTGGACAACGTGCCAGTTTCATCAGTCCTCCCAAGTTTCCGTGGGTTATTGCGATCAATGTCAAAAGTCCATCTAGTCGCAGGTTCTGTATTCCATCCGTAAGCAGTATCACCGGTCCTTTCACGAAATTCTCCGCTCCAAATGTCACGAAAAAGGCTATTAATTCCACTATCGATACTTTCACTACCACTTGGAGGAATTCCTTTATCAAGTAATGCGAGACTTTCGGGTAGACTTTTGCCAAGAAGGACGCGGTCCATCCGGCTCCCAACCCTTCTAGCATGCTGTCTGTCCTTTCAAATCCCTCCTGTCCTTTCACTTCCTGGGTCCAGAAGGTTTCCAGAGTAATCTGACACATTCTGTTCACGAACTCAGCTGTCTTTTCTCCGGCATTTTCCGCCAGGTTCACCTCCTTCAACAAGTAGGCGTGTATCTTAGTGATCATTACTGGGCCTTGCTGAAAAGCATCTGCACCCAATGTCGCTACTCTCGGATTCAGGTGTAGCCACTGGTTTGCTTCCGGCTTGGTTCTCAGCACCATCGCTTCCAGATGAGCTCTCGTCTCCAGTGAATTCTTTCTTCTCGTGTCTTCACTCGCCACTTCCATTGCTCGGAACCACAAGTCGTTGGACATCGCCGTGATCACTCGATGGTCGTCATCTATTCCTGGTCTCAGTTTGAGTTGCCGACTGAAGTTGGACAGTTCTAACCCCAGTACTTCGTCCAACACCAACATGTGTAGCGCGTGGTCCTTGAACCCTCTCATCGCGTTTGAGATATCTGACCATACTGCAGGCAGTTCAGCCTTAAGTGGCCTCAGGTTCTCCATCTCTATCATGCGATTCGGGGCTGATATGATCACATCATATTTTCCCTCCGAAAGTAAGGCTACCATTGCATACACAAATTTCAGTCCATCCGGGAGATATGCATATCCCGGAGACAACGCAAATACTACTCTCAATGTCACTTTGTTGAATGATCCCTCCTTTGTCGCGTCTACCACTTCACCCATTGACTCCAGGATGTCTTTTATCGCGGGCCATACTGCGTTTTCTGCTGTTGCAGGATCTCTGAGCCTGCTCAGAAAACCTCTACTGTGTAGATGGTCATTGATGCCAGCAAACACAATCGTTATCGGGTTCATTTCTGTCTGCCTTTGTACCCCTATAGCCAATGACACTGATTGCAATAGGTCTAGGTCAACTGCGGCCAGCATTATGACGTCCGGCCAAAACAAAGACTTAGAGGTGTACACGAACTCTGAATTCGCTACTACCATGATTTTGGCCTTTCTCATCTCTGCTTTGTCGTAGGCGGCGAAGATGGTCTCATCTTTCTTTATCGCTGTCAATCCGCCATATCTCTGGGCATCACCATCTTGGTTCACTAGTTTTGGGTACACTCTCTCCTTCACATGACCAGGTGGTGTCGTCAATTGCCTAAATATCTTCACGTGTTGTCCAATCGGCGCTCTCGCCGTCAGGAATCTTCCTGGCCTTTCTTCACGATTCCTCTCATCATGGTTCAATCTCACATCTTGCAACGGTCTTGCATTCACAGGTCCTATTGTGTTGTTGGAGGGCAGTCCCTCCAAGTCGGCAAATCTCAAGGCCGTCGTGGAGCTGAAATTTATGCTATCGGCTATCAACCAGTCTACGCCGGTTATCGAGTACAATCTGCTGACGGATAGCGTCGCTCCATTCAGCATCCTCCTTGCATCTTCGATGAAGCTCACTCTCTGTAGGTCCAGCTTCATTAGTTCTTCTTTGTATATATGCCAAGGAGACGGTATGGATCGCGACCACATCAATGAGCCTCTGCTCGGTCTTTCCTCTCGACTGGTACTCGTCGTCTCCGATCTAGTGTCCGATCTGGATGTGCCTGCTACTTCCTCGATTGGTTGGTTGACAGGTCCTATCCTTTTCCTAGGATGGATTGTCCTCCTCATCGGTGCTTCTCCCAACCGATCTTGTACGTCTGTTCTTCGACCTGGTTCACTGGAGCTTTGTTGCCGGTAATTTATGGCGGCTGGGACCGTACCCAATCGTGTTTCCAGGTTAGGAGGCACAAAGGTGGTGATCACCGTATCACTCACCGTTCCCTCTTCCTTCAGCACTCCTGTGTCAAAGAGTTCTGCTTCCAGCTCGTCCAACCGTTCTTGGAAGACTCGATTCAACCAAGCGTGTCCTTCGATGCTGTCGAAGTGGATGCCATCTGTGGTCAGTCTGGCTTGATCCATGGCTCTCAATTCATGTTCAATGTTCATGAGGATCATTCTTCCGGCATTTCGATTTGCTAGGTTTCTCAAGATGTTGTTCCATCTCATGACTCCCTCGTTGTGCCTTCTTCCTGATGCTGTCAGGCTTCTTGCGTTCATTGGCACCGTGCAAACAGTCAGTACCGCGCAACTGAACTTCTGCCAGAGAGTAGTGAACAAACACACCATCATTGATTCCCACAGTGCTTCCTGCTCATCTGATCCTCTGGAGATATCATTCGCCCCAACTAAGATCATCACATTGGGTATCTTCCCTGGATTCATCAGCTCCACCATGCGATATAATTGGGCAATCGTCGCGCCTCCAAAGGCCATCACCGTGGTGACCCATGAGGTCCTCAAATTCGACAGCACTCTAACTAAGCTGTCTCCCAATATCAGGTGAGATGTCCCGAGTGGTGGTTGCTGCAGGTTCACAGCCGGGCTCCAGGTAGCTCGATTGAAGCAGGCTCTCGGATCTGTCTCCGGAACTCCTGTGAAATTATACTTTAATTGATTATTCTTCTGCACGTCCATTACACGAGACACTTTCTTCGCTGGCATCTTCCTTACTTTCCTCTCAGGGATTCTCGAGTTCCCCATGAGTGGTGTCACGTTACTCATCCCTTGTCTGATTACTGTCTGGGAGAGTTGTACTCTGCCCGTATCGTCAATCGTTCCATAGGGTGCAGTCACCCCGGAACCTGGTGCATTCTTGTTAGCGACCAGTCGTCCAGCTGTCTCTATCAGTTTTCTCACTGTCTGTTCTACGACGGGATCACCCAAGGTGTCACTAGGATCCGGGATTGTTACTCGGTTCGTCTCTGCTGGAAGCCGTGTCTCCGTTGTTTGACTCATTTCTCGAGGTGTCAAGAGCTCCATCGGGGACTGCCCACGAGGAATATCCCTTGCAGGTATCACTTTCTCAATGGACGACGTCAACGCCACCTGCTCCGATCGCTCTTTGTATTCCTGCCTTAAGCGTTCGATCTCTTGGCCCTGCTTTTTGTTGCAGTCTTCAAACAACTTTCTCCACATGTCCCGGTCTTCCTCCATCGCCAGCATGGTCTTCGTCATATCGTCTAACTCCTTCTTCGTACTTCTCAACTGATCGTTCATCTCGTCCAGATCTTGTATGGTTTGGTTCGTCTGAACCTTCTGTGTTACTTTCGCCCCTTTTGGTGGCACAGCTACTCTCAGTGGTGAACCAGACGAGGTCGCCTCGCTGTTCATCTCCCGATGCATTCTCGTCAGCCCAGGTTTGGGCTTGGAGGGCATTGGCATCTCACCTGGTTGGTAAGTCCTAGAACTTCCCAACCCAGGCTCATTCGCCAAGTCACTCCCTGAGAGAGCCCCGTTTCTCCACCTCATCACTCTCATGTTCGGGCGGTCTAGTACTCCTCTTTCTCCATATGCTGCCATCAACAGGACTTCCGTGGGGCGGTCCCCACGGTTGTCGTGCCCCAAGATGTTAATCAGGGCGGTCAGCAACATGACCACCTCTGGGTCCTCCAGAGCGAAGTCTCGTTCGATCAGCCGACGATAGATCGCATCTACCATCGGT
The DNA here is from genome assembly GCF_963678635.1 of Symsagittifera roscoffensis. NCBI lineage: Eukaryota > Metazoa > Xenacoelomorpha > Acoela > Convolutidae > Symsagittifera > Symsagittifera roscoffensis. Next base: position 73,935,673 of record NC_087063.1, on the reverse strand, counting down.
CCTACATATGCCTCAGCCAGGTCCATCAATTCATCCAGGTTGAAATTGTCCATACTGTTCTTTTCCAAGTTTGATTTGATTTCGATTTCAAGTTTTGACTCAAGTGAGCAATTAAATGATCAATCAGGATCTAGAAAAGAAATCACGAATGTCACACTTGTCAATTTCACCTTAACATACATCGTTAAAATTTGCTTAAAGACAGTTCAGATCAAAAGATATTTATCCTAAAATTTATTAAAATCAATTGGTTTCTAAAATTTTGGAATTCGACCTAAGATTGGACAGTCCAAACTTTGGATCTATTCCCAAGATCGTCATTTAGTTGTTCATGGTCACTAACCCCTACTTACCCATGATCTTAATAACCTAACACATAACATAACATAACGCACCTCTCACATATTACACACAACTTAGTCTTTGGCCTAACACCCTCTCGTACATCACTCAGCCTATACTTAAGTAATATTTCTTATGTAGATATACTTGTATGTTCGTATCAGAGAATATCACGTGTACAAGCGCGTACAATTCCCGAGGATGCAGTCTTCCTCTATTTGGATCGTACACTGGAAGCGAAAGCTCCTTCACGTCCATTTCCACAAGGAAGTCCCTCAGCCTCGTCAAAGACAAGACTAGGTTTTCTGGGTCCACGTGCTGCTTCTCTGTCGCCCTCGTTACCAAGAAGCATAAGTACTTTCCCGGTATCTGCGACACCGCCGGGGGTAAGGCTGCTACGCCCCCTATCCCTGGTCTTTGCTTCCAAAGGAATTCCACGTTTTTGTATTCCCTCTTAAAATCTGCCGCTAGCGCCGTCCTAAAACTCATGTCTGCGGTGATTGCTATCGCACATGTTCTGTTTGTGAGTATGAAATCACTATCTGTTAGTACTATGTTACTTGAATATTCATTTGGTAAGTTAAAATATGAATATGACTCAACTACCCTGCCTATGTCAGGTTTCTTAGGTTCTTCGCCTGTTTCTGCTTCTAAGTTTCCTGTTTCTCTTGCTATTCTCAATTTTTTTATTATCAAGTCTTCAGTGTGGGTAAGTCCTACCCCCACTCCCCGGACAAAAATATCCATCGGCGTCCCCGTCGATCGCATACCGGGTATTAAGTCAAGATTAGAAGCTGGAATGAGAAGTTGTCCTTCCTGGGCAGCCCAGGAAGGATCATCTCGTTCGGTCTTAATGTATTTCGCGCTTTCGCGATCTACGTCTTGAATCGTAACGCTGGTCTTTTTAGGGTCTGATGTCATTTCGTTCAGCCACTCTAAGACACGCAGGTTCGTCAGGTCTTGTTCATTTGACTGCTGTGCTGTTGCTCATCGTCGAACTCCACCTCGGGTTTCGACCAGTCGTCAACCCACTCATCGTTGTGATCATCGACTATGTCAATGTCTTGTGACACGGTTATTTCCTCTAAACCCACTACTTCCTCCACTATTTTCTTTAGATCTATCCTATCCACTACGAAGTCGTCACCGTAAGGATTGTATTTCTTTCTTGGTCTCATCCCGTCTTTCTGACGAGTCTGCATCGTGAACGGAAGATCTGGTTCCATGTTCTTGGGAATCTCTGTCTGTTCGGAATCCTGCCAATCTTCCTCTGCGTAGGGCAAGGTTTCATCGTCTGCTTCGATCTGTTCGATGGGATCCAGGTCCCATGGTGTATCCGTGCCTTCCTCTACGACTTCGTTTCCATCGTTCTTCTCCCTGGTGCCTTTTTCATTGATCTCACAAGCAGGGTTCATCATTAGATAATCCCCCTCTTCCATGTCTGCAGGTATACACCAGTCTTCTGTCGATGGATTGTGTGGCTTGATGTTCTCGTAGTGGGCGGCTCGGCCAGTACTCAGTCTATAAAAACGTCCCTCTTGGTGCACCTCTGTAATCATGAAGGGTCCCCTCCACTTTTTTAGAAGCTTCTTTGTTCCTTTCGGTGGTATAACGTTCTGAAATACCCATACGTAGTCTCCCACCGAGTAAGCCTTTGCACCAGCTGCTTTCTTGTCGAATCTTTTCCTCTGCCTTGCCTGTGCTTGCTGAGTATTTCGTCTACACAGATCGTTCAACTCCTGTTGACGTCTGATCACATCCCTCACGTAAACCTGTGGAGATGTTTTCTTCCCCTCATATTCTGGGTAGAAGAATGTCAAGGGTAAAGACTTCTCGTGTCCCGTCAGCATCATGTGTGGACTGACCCCAGTGGTGGAGTGTTGCGTGCTATTATAAGCTCCCATCACCTGTGGAAGGTATCTGTCCCAATCGGTCATGTACTTGGAACAATATACCCTCAGCATCGACACTAACGTCCTATTCTGTCTTTCCACTAAGCCATTCGTCTGAGGGTGGTATGTCGTGGAGTGAGCCTGAGCGACTTGTGACCGTCTCATAAGCTCTTTCGTAAGCTCGCCTACGAAAGCCGTTCCATTGTCCGATTGAAACGTCATTGGACATCCGTGTCTTGCTATCCACGTATTGATCAGGTGGTCGCATGTCTCTTCCGCCGAGGCAGTTATGCAGGGCACGGCCTCTGCATACTTCGTGAAGTGATCTATCATGACCAAGACTTGGTTGTAACCGCTGTCTGTCATGCATATCTTCTGGTGATCTATCTGCACCACCTCGTTGAATTCAGACGACTCAATTGATTGTAAAGGAAATCGCAACTTCCTAGGATCCTTGACCTGTTGGCATGACAGACATGCTGTCACCCATTTCTCGCATGCCTTTTTCATCCCAGGCCACTCAAAGCGCTTCAGAATCCTCTGATACACTTTGTCGATCCCTTGATGGCCCATCTGATCATGCGACCTGAATAATAGTTCTGTCTGATAGAGTTGCGGCAAAACTATCGCGTTATATTTGTATAAGACCTTGTCTTCTTCTCTTCTCCTGCAAGCCACGATCCCGTCCTTGTTCAGATATAACCTCCCCTCCTTCTGCATGAAGTATTGTCTCAGGATCCTATAGCTGTCTTCTTCCAGGTCACCTTTGTCAGGTGCACCGTTTTCTATCCACCTTTTTAGGTTGCTTGTCATGCGATCATTCCTCTGCGCCCTTAGAAGGTCCGAGAGTCTGTATCTCGCCTTCAAGTACGTCTTCATGACTCTCATCTGACTGTTCAGCTCGTTGGGCTGATGTGTGTCTTCTTCTATCTTAACGCACCAAATCTTCGCCAACGGTTGTGTTTCTTGCTGAAACGGCTGAAGATCAGTCCTGACTACCTCTTTCTGCGGCAACAGGCTTATCGAACGTTTCGATACCGCTATTGTTTCTAAGTCATCCGCTGCGTTGTCAAAGACACTTTCGCTCGGTATAAGGTAGCGATCGCTGTCCGGATCCTGGTACACCTCTCTGTCCAGGTCTCTCGCCCGAGTTTCCACTAGTAGCGTGTGTATCGCTAGTTCTGACAGTTCTGATCCCGAGGTGGAATTCCTGTCGGAATAGGTATCCATTCCTGAGTTTCGGGAATCATTATCCTCCGTCGAAGGTGTTGTGCTGGAGACTGCACGCTCCTCCAGATCATGTCCGTATTTCCTTCGCATCCATCTGAACTCCCCGGACAAAACTTTGTTCTCTAGGTCCTGTTTCTCCTCAGGAATTTTCTCGTCTATCTCGGACTCCCCGGACAAATTTCCTTGTCCCGGGTGTTGATCTTGTGATCGCTGGTTTTTCTCCTCATCCTTCTCCCCGGACAAATAGTCTTGCAGCAGATTTTGTTCTACAACTTCACCGTCTTTATCCCGGTCTACAAAAGTGACAGTTTTCTTTTGCCTGCCGCTCTCCTGTCCTTTCTGTCCGTAAGAAGTACTGGTTAAAATCTCTTGGGGTATTGAGGATACTAGTTGCTGAACTATTGTCCTACAAACCCTCTCGTTCTCTTCGTGTTGTCGTCTGGACGGCACGATCTTCACCTTCTCACTGATTGTCAGCGATGCCACTGCTGCTGTCCACTCGGGGTCATCTCTGGTCACTTCTCTTTCTAACAATCCACCCAGCATCCGCATTACTTGTGGTGTGACTTGCACCGTTTTATCCAATAATGAGAGGCTGTTTATATTCATGCGAGAGAGTTCTTGCTGGACCAGGTTCGAGCGCAGCAACAAATCTAAGGGGACTGGATCCTCCTTGGACAGGATCTTTATCTCAGCTGCTTTCTCTACAGGTAACTCAGGATGCCCTGGAATTGGATGTCCAGACTTATCCAACCATCTCGTTAAGGGAAGCGCTTCATAAGTTTCTTTGTCCAGAAACGAGAATCCCTCCTTTACTTCCGCCTGATTGGCCTGCTTCTGCTCCAATATTTCATAGAATTCAGTTTTCTTGCTGAGACTGTCAGCATTCTGATGTTTATCACGCATCCTGTGTTCGATTATCATATGGTAGCCATCCAGTCTTACTATCCATCTACCAATATAACTCTGATCCATCGAGTAGGTCTTCAACCAGGATAACGCTCTGTTGTCCACGCGTAACTTGAAAGGAGCGCTCCCCAAGTATGCACGGTACTTCTCCACGAAGGTGACTACTGCAAACATTTCTGCTTTTGGTGCGCCATATTTCATCTCTGTGTCACTCAAGACTTTGCTGCCGTATGCAATGGGACGGAGAACTGTTCTTCCGTTCCATTCTTGCTCTTGATGCAATATTCCTGAGATGGCCACCACCGATGCGTCTGTGTCAAGAACATACATGCCCTTTTCTGTAGGCATGCCCAGCACTGGCGCTTCGCACAGTTCCCGCTTTATGTTCTCGAAAGCAACTTGTGCCTCATCGTTCCATTCGAACTTTTTCCCTTTGTTGCGCATCAGCTTCTGCATCGGGTACACCTTGTCCGCGTATCCTTTTATGAATTCTCGGTAGTAATTGGCAAACCCTAGGAAGCTCATGAGCTGTGTGTCCGTTCTAGGAGCTTTCCATGTCAGCACAGCCTCTACTGCTTCTGGATCTGGCCTCACACCATGCCGGTCCACCATTCTTCCCAGGTACTTGATCGAATCCCTAAGGATTTCACATTTCGATGGTTTGCATTTCAAGCCTGCTCTTTTCATACATCCGAAGACCTCATCGAGTCGATCAATGTGATCCTCCAGGGTTGGTGTCGCTGTGACTACGTCATCCACGTAGCACATCAAGAGATTCCCGTACTTTTTGGTCACTCCTGTCAAAGCCTGAGCCATCAGCCTTTGAAAGGTTGCTGTTGCATTGCACAAGCCGAAGGGCATCCTCTTCCACTGGTACAACCCCAATTCGCACGCGAAACCGGTTTTTTCCCTATCCTTTTTCCGCAAAGGAACCTGCCAGAAGGCAGAACCTAAGTCCAATGTGGTGAAGAACTTTGCATCACCAAGTTTGGATAGGCTCTCGTCTATTCGCGGTATCGGGTACGCATCTTTAATCGTTACCGCGTTCAAGTAACGAAAGTCGCAACAAAATCTAAGCTGCCCCCTTTCTTTTTCGCCATTACTACTCCGCAAGCCCATGGTGATTTCGAGGGTTCTATCATGTCGTATTCAAGCAACATTTCTATTTCCGCTCGGCACGCTTCCGATTTATGTGGCGTCATTCGCCTTGCGCCTTCCCTATGGGGAACGGCGCCCTCTTCTAGTTCGATTTCGTGTTCGACGAAATTACAGCAACCGATGTCCGCCTTATGTTTTGAAAATACTTCGGCGTTCCGATCTAGGAGGTCCCGCAATTTTTCAAAATCTCCCTCACCTATTTTTCCTTTTAAATGTTCTATTTCTGGCAAAACCGGTTTGTCAGAATCTAGTTCATATGACGAGGGGCGTTCCGGAAAATTCGAGCAGCTTGATAAGCCGTCGTCCGTTTCGGATTTCATTGAAAACAATTTATGAATAGATTTTAATTCATTAATTCTCTTTAAGATTTTATCTTTATTTGCATGATAAGGACAGTCTTTCACACTATATTTCTTCGAGTTTTCTGTCTCCTCATAGTCGGTCCTCATCGGCAATGCGTAACCAAGCTTCTTTCCACGCTGGATTGAAACCGTGGTGTCCAGTGTGTTCAACAACACACTGACACACAGTCCGTTTCGCGTTACCGAGAAGCTCCGGCCTAAAATCACCGAACTCTGACTATTTGGATTCGGTACTAAGCAAACCTGTTTACTATCACTTAACGAATTTAAATTTCTCATTCTAAAAATCGCTACTACAGCTTGTCCTGGTTGTAACTTTACTTTTCTATCCAAAAAAACTGGTACCTTATTTTCATCTGTTATTATCCTATTAACTGGTCTCTTAACATACTTTCGGTCCGGGTTTCTAATCCGTATTAGACCGTTGTTCAAGTCAATCATCACGTCAAAATTCCTGACAAAATCTCTGCCCAAGATGAATTGGTCGGCATCGTCCAGATTCTCTACCACCAGGAAGCTCATCCAAAGGTTCCGTCCTCCCATGTGAAGGACCGTCACCGGTGTTCTTCCGGCTACGTAGATAGCTCCTCGATTTGCAGCGGCTAGTCGGAGATTCGTAGGAATCAGATCTTCCCGCGTGAAGCCCATTCTCTCCCAGGTTTTTATCGGCATCACACTCACTACCGCGCCTGTGTCCAGAAGCCCTGTGACTCCGATTTTTGTTCCGTTGGTGTCAAGCAGGTGTGCTGTCACATCTGCTTCATATCCAATATGTACCGCGTCTTGTTCCATCATGGCGTCATGGCCTATCCTGCGGACTTTGAGTTCCTCTTCACCCAAATAGATCTGCCCCATTTGGTCATCATCTGTTGTTATGTAAGTCCTGGTGTAGATGCTGATTCCATCCACGTTCAGCATTATTTGATACGGCCCATAGACCTCCAAGTAGCGTCCATGAAGTTTCTTCATGCGAGGGCCACCCGTCGTTAGTAGTGCTCGCACAGCTCTCGACTCAGTGCGTGGCTCCACCTGCCTCAGATAATCTGCATATGTGTCCAAATGCATTAAAGTGAACTCTGATGGTTCACTCAAATTTCTTATTACCTGGTGTCCAGCCACTGAGATTATCGACTGTATCTTCTTTCCTTGCGGCGCCATGCCGAACCTCTTACCGGAGATCACTTTAAGTTTCATATCTAAACTGCTTGGTGTTTTCGTCTCCTCGAACTCCGTTGCCTCGAAGGTATTCAGTTGCTCCTGAAGCTTTTCATTTTCCAGTTCAAGTTTCACTTTTTGTTCGATCTCTTTCGTCACCAATTCCTGCTGTACTCTATTTAGAGCATCCTTTGCGGCTGCCTTATAATCGATCTTGAAGTCATCGGCCGCAGTTGCTGGTTCCGGTTCACGTGCTTCTTCTGTTACCGCTTGCATTTTCTTTGCCGCCAGCTCTTGAGGTTTGTCCTTCCTGCGTGCCTCTGCTTCGCTCAAGAGTCGAGCCTTGCTTGCTTTCACTCCTGACAAAGCTTCTTCATGCCTTGGATGCTTGATGTCTGCCACTGCATCCCAGAATTGCGGACAATCTGATTTAAAATGACCTTCCGAGTTGCAAAAGAAACACCTCGGGCCGAATTTCGCAATTACTCCTCTCATGAAATCCTCATGGTCCAACTCTGACGCATCTTCGTCCTCGAGGCTAAAGCCTATTGCTTTCATGCCTTGTTTGTAAGCTGGGCATGCTGACACGTGATGGTCTGTTGAACTACAATTGGCACAAGAGCGTCTCTTGTCCATATCGTCCCTCGGTTTGTACCAATTGTTCCCTTGGTTTGCTGGTCCGTTGTTAAAATTGCCATAATTGTTCTTGTAATATCCAGATCTCGAAGGAGGTTTCAACAATAGATACTCTTTTGATTTGAGCCTCAACTCCTCCGGTGTTGGCGCATTAGTTGATAGTGGTGTGTAATGCGTTGCTAGGATCGTACGAAGTTCATCATTTTTCACACCATCGATGAATTTTGAGGCTACGGCCAGGTTCATCCTTTGGTTTGACTCATCCGGTTGGCTGCGTCTTCTCAGCATTTCCAAATCATCGAGAAACTTGTCTATGGTTTCATCTTCCCGTTGCCTCCGTTTCTCGAAGCGCATCATCGCCTGGTGCCCCTGCACGCCTGATCCGAAACGGTTTAACAAGATTTCGAAGATTTTCTCTGCAGTGTCACGTTGATACTGTTTCTTGGCCATGACACAGTTCAGGGCTGTCCCTTCTAAGTTGCTGGTGAGCGCGCTGCATTCCTGTCTCTCAGACAAGTCTTCTTCCTCGAAATGCAGCTTCATTACCTCTATCCAGGTATCAATACAGCCATCAGATTCGTCTTTGTAGCATCTTGGTTTCTTAAAGACTCTTCTGGACTTTTCACTGCGTTCATTGGTTCTAGATAACCGCGTCAGGAATGTCTCCAAAGACCTGTTCAGGGGTTCAAATGCTGTGGCCATTGCCGTAGCATCCCTTGAGAGTCCCGCTTGAGTGTCCTCACACCTTGTCGAAGGCTCTGTGTGCGGTGCATCCCTGCAATCCGAATCACCATGAGCGTTTCCCGCTTGGCCCATGTGACTCCTCCTCGGGCTTGTATGCCCCATGTTGCCAGAATCGCTTCTCCCAGTCGCATGTGTGCTTTGCGTTGGGCGTTCGTTCGAGGTTTGTCTGTTCCCCGTTGAACTCGCTCTACTGTTCGGGCCCCATGCTGTATTACCCCTTGTGGCATAGCCTGATGAACTGCCCCTGCCTCTAGTGGATCCATATGTCTTCCTCCTTTGATGTTCATTGAAGTTCACCCTCGGTTCCCTGCTGGGACCTCCCGAGTTCGGCTCTCCTTCTTTTGGTCCACTCTTGCTGCTTAGTAGCCCGTCCAACCTATCCATGATAGCCTGAGTTCGCCTCTCCATCATCGCATCTATCTTTGTGTCAAGAGACCCAAGAGACTGCTCTTGCTGAATTCTTAACTTCTCCATGTCGGCTCTTAAGCGTAACTCCCTCTGTTCCGCCTCTCTTGTCATTCGTGACAAGTTCCTCGTCATATGTTCGTCCGTTCTTTCTTTCAAGCGTTTTTCGCTTCTGCCAACTTCTTGTCTGTTGCGGTTTATTTCTTCCCGCAGACTTTCTCTTTCAATGTGAACTGCTCTTTCCAGTTCACTCATCCTTATCGACATCTGTTCATTTTGTTCTCCTAAACTGCCCACTATGTTGTTTAAGGCTTCCTCTAGTGCTGCCCCGTTATCCATGAGTGGCGTCACTAGTGGTGGTGTAACTCTGTCGGTCCCAGGTAGCTTCGTGCTGGTAGAGATCCGGGCCTTGGCTCTCTGTCTTGACGTTTTATCATTATCTATTTCAGGATCCGCTATCGCGTTGCCTAGCCCTCTGGTTCTACTCTATCCAGTTTGTGGCTCTGAACTTGTCCTAATCGCGAAGTCTTTTGACTGGCCTGGTGTGTTTGCCTCTTTGCTTATCGTTGTCACTACACCAAATTTGTCCATGGTTCCAGTCTCTCCTCCGACGTATGCCTCGTTCTCCTGGATCGAACTGTTGAGGCTGACCTGAGATCCAAAGTCCCCTTGCTCTTCTTCATCCTCTTCCTCTTGGGATTCACCGTCATTTCCTGCTCCTCCTCCCATGCTGAATGGAAAGATGTTTCCGAAGGTGTTCTTCATTCTTTCTGAGAATGATGATGACGTTGTTTGTTTCCCCGTTCCGCCTGCCATCATAGTGTTGTCTGTCGGAGATCTTCTAGTTGCCGTTACTTCAGTTGAGATGTCGGACAGTTCCGACATCTCCTCTCGATCCAATGTCCCGGTGGAAGTGGCAAAATCATGGCCTTGTTCTACCGGGGTAGATTCACTCGCCAGCCTTCTGCCTCTCCCTTCCAGTTCATTTACTTCCTGGTTGTCATTCATGGTGTGGTCCGTATTGACCTCCACTTCTAACAGTTCTCTTCGCTCTTCTGAGGTCTTTTGACTTCTCGTTTCAACCATTCTGCCTGAAACCGTCCCCTCTTTATCGGACCGGGTTCGCTTGATCCAATCCACAAAAGGATCGGTCATCGTTTTTCTTTGCTTTTCAGGTATGAATTTCCTAGAGCTATTACCTCGTTTTGGTATCCTTGACTTGTCTAAACTCATTCTTTATTTGTCACTTTCCTATGCCTACTCTTGACTCAATTGCTAGAGACCTTATAGTTTTATTAACAAAAATAATGACACAACACAATAAATTTCACCAGATTCTATTAAATAGTGACCACGAATCCCTGTATGTTGTCAGAGTATAGTTTGTATAAAATTTATTCACACTAGCCGATTATCGGTCCAAAGATCTGGGAACTAGCACAATATGATGTTATCAGTCAATTTAAAAGATAGTGTAGTCACTACCCAATCAAGCACAGTTTAGGTTGATTTAAAATCAAAAACAAGAATTATATATTGACACAATATGAATGTATATATAAAAAAAAACGTATGTGTCTTGTACTCTTAGTTGGTCGCAGTACAATAGTCGAACCTGTCTTTTAAAGAAAAAGCTTTCCCTGCTTGGTGCTGCACCAAACAGACAAAACTTTGAAGGCAGTAATTTTCTCAAGTGGGCGTCTATTGCACCCACCGAGTATTGTGTTACCTATCTGCCTTCGGACTGCCCGAGCTAGACCTACTAAAATCCTCAGGGCAGTCACTTTTCCCAAAAACGTATTATGTTTCAATCCACACCAATGAGTCACGCTCTTTCTAATTTAGACTTAGTGTCGCGAATATCCGAGTTCGGATCTGTTTTGTATTAGTCTGGTTCTTTTTGAAAGGCAAGTTACCAGTGCAGTCACTGATACCTAGCCTGTGTATTAATAACCTAATACCTCTCGCTTTTTAGTCTTTCTTTCGTTTACCTAAGTCCTTAATAAAATGATACCCCTCCGGATTGGCACAAATAGGACCCTTCCGGACTGTCAGAATATAGACCCCTCCGGATTGGGACCCCTCGGAATTAGCAACTATAAGACCCCTCTGGATTCGGACCCCTCCGGTTTTGTGGAAAGTAGACCCCTCCGGATTCGGACCCCTCTGACTTTGAAAAATTTCGACCCCTCCGGATTGGGAGCCCTTAGCTCTGTCAAAGTAGCTTTTTGTAGTTTTCTTAATTTCAGCTTATACCCCTCCGGATACGTTCTGCGTTGCTATTATGCTGTTTGAATTAACTGGGAAGGGTATAGGGTCCTTTCCTAGACCCCTCCGGATTGAAGTTAAGGCACTTATTTGACAATTCACACTAACGGTGAAGGGTCTTATCACTTGCCTAATCTCGACTCTATTATGGTTGTCTTGTGCCTTCAGCCCTCCCTTTTTGTCTAGAACTGTCCTAAATTACTTAGTTCAATCGCTATCAACTTTTGGTAGGGGTATAAGGGTTTTTCAGAAAAATTTATAAAACGTGAAGGGTGTACCCCTCCGGATTTGTGTAATTTGCTAAAAACAATCTCAAAAAACTTTCTCGCTCGCTTTTTCGAGTAATTCTCTTTCCTACTAGTAAGTTCAGCTAATTTCTGATCTAATGGTACCAAGATTGACTCGATATGCTCTGTAGTTCCAAAGTTATTAACCAAAACGTCTTTTTTCCAAATTCAAAAATTTTCTCTCTTATAGGTTCCGCCTAACTTTTTCCGCAAATCTGGTCCTTTCGACCTAAAAATTATTGATCTGAGCTCACAAGGCCTATACTCTTCTAGTTCAATGTAAAAGACCCGATCTAAAACGCTTTTGTAGAAAAAATTTGCGAAAAACTATGCTACCTGGACCCCTCCGGATTGATGAATCCACCAAATCAAACACGTTATGTTCGATTTCTCTGCAACCCGGAAGGCTTTCGGGTAGCGGGTTTTAAAACTCGTAGATTCACTAGTGGACGTTGTCCGAACAACTATTTTTACTGTCCTAACTCAAAGATTTCAAAAAATTTTCTGATTTTATAGTGTTTCTTACTATCAAAAATTGGGAAAATTTGGTTTTTGGTACCAAACTAGTTCCAACCACTTCCGAACTAAAGTTAACCGGTTCTACTTATTACAGTAGTGCAGTTACGATGTAACACACTAACTTAGCGCTTTTTTCCGTTTCAAAAAATATCGATATCTCAAAAATCGCGACTTGTGGGGGGATCAAAATATCGCTATTTTGACCCTAAAAACCGGTCTGTTTTCGTTGTTTTTCACTGAAAAACGATATAAGACTATTAATATAGGCTATTTAAGTAATAATATTAGTAATACTATACCCCTCCGGGTTTGTTTATTATCCGAATTAAGGTGCTTAACTCGGATATTCGCAGTTCGGTGAAGGGTCACTACAGTGCAGCACTGTCGAGCCCCCCACAGATTACTATCTTACTTTTTGTACCAAAATGGATACAAAACTTGTTAACGATACCCAACAGTCGATTGTTGTTGTCGTTGAGCCCCTTCTTGTTGCTCCTTGTACTGCTTGCCGGATCGGTCTTCACCCAAGACCCTTCCGAATTGAGCGCAAATCAGCTGACCCCTCCGGATTGAGCGCAATTTATCATTAACGTGCTTAAATGCTCAAATAACCCTACAGTACAAGCCTCACAAACGGGCCACAAAATTGATCGTAACGATCCTGACTGATATAAATGCCTGTAACAACAATATATCTATCAACAACAAACGGGGGGGTTGAATCACATCTTGTCTGGGGGGATGATTTCTACTGATTTTTTACTTTTTTACTGTTTTTGGTTTTTTCGGTTATTTTTTATGTTTTTTGTTTTTCTTGGGTACTATACTACTTTTTGTTTGGTTTTGCTTATATCTTTAAGTGTTTTTGGTCACAAACCACTCAGGGGATGAGGGGTTCGCGATTCCCCCCACCCTTCCTGGTTCATGAATTTTCGGTCTTAACTAGGTTAAAAAACTATTCACGGCAACCCGGAAGGCTTCCGCGTTCCGAACTACCCTTCCGCCCCGGCAGTTTAGGCCTATTAAGGGCGTTAATGTGAGCATCCGCTCGGCGCGGAGTGCTCGTTAACGGTTCCGCCGGTCATGATATTACGAAAGAATAACACCCAGGAGCGCCATAAAAACATACATGTAACATTCGCCCGGAAGATACATATCGACGGATAACAAAACTAAGTCTTAAGACGACTGGCTAGCGTCTAAACAGAGCTTCGCATGTTTTTCACCGTCTCTACCAAGCCAGTACTTTTCGGTGGTCTTTCTTACATCAGGCTGACAAAAACGTTACTGTTCTCCGGCTTCGACCAGAACGCTCAAATTAACTGAATTACATGCAAAGTTAGTGAGCTCATGGCTGGGTCTCAGTATCCCCAGACCACGAGGTCACTCCTAAAAACAGGGCTACTACTTATCATATTACTATTGTTTTTGTTCAGTAGATAAAAATCATCATCTCCATCGAAGATGGATCAACCCTTTCCCCCAACTCCTAGCTTCTCATCCTTATCAAAACGAATCCAGTTGTTAATTAAATTCAATTCAGGACATGACAAGAAGCTAAAAGTTTATATAAAAGGCTAAAAGTTCCAGTCCCGAAACCCTTCCGGATTCTTGAATCCAGTGAATCAAGCTCCTTAAGTTCAATTTCACACCAATCCGGAAGGCTGGTTCTCACCCTTCACCGTTGTTGGCAACGGCCTTGGAACTATTGTAGCAGCACAATAGTTGCAACTTGGAACGTTCTCTGCTATTGTAGTTCGTTGTTGTTTTTCTTTAATCTCGATTTTCGTTCTGTTCGCAATCACAGATAAAAGTTGTTCTGCTTTTTACTCGCTTTTTTGTTAAAATGGCCGTTTCAGCATTTCTCAGAAATGTGACGTCATCATTCGAATTTTTGAAAATTTAAAATACTAGAACATTCTAGCCCTCACCGTTTGGCTAAACGTTCCAATAACGTCGCTAATCCTTCGAAATCATCAACTCGGAAGGCTTACTGCTAAAAATTCGAAGCCTGCATAAATTGCATTTTGGCCATTCTGGTCGAATGTCACAATTTTTTCAAAATTTCTCCAAGAAATTATCTACAAAGAAATTCGCAAAATTTGAAACTACCAACTTCATGTAGACTTTACCTTATTGTCAGCGTATACCCAGGCGTCTCAAATCTTAACTCTATTTATGAATGCTCAAATCATTTTAGTTTCCGACATAAGACGTTTTTTGTGATTTTTTCAATTTTTGTCGGGAATCTTAAATTTAAAAAAACGGTACTACTATGATAGAGTGGTCCCTTGAAAATAACCAGGTCCCTTGAGAATACGACACCTAGAGCTCTCAAATCGTTTAATAATTATGATTACGCCTTTCAGAAAGATGTCGCAGTTTATTTTCAAACAAATTTCATGTTTTGTTAGCTCTTAAAACCTCCCCCTCACCATTTTAAGGTTGAAATTAAAAAAAAACCGCCAATAGTGGGTTTTGATGACAAATAAGTCAACCCAATTATATGGTTGTTAAATCGTAAAATAAAGTACAGCGAGCAAATTTCAATATATAAACAATAGTTATTGCAATTTTCAATCTGAAAAGTTTCTGGCTGAACATATTTTGCAAGATTTTTGAAATGAATAATTTATACGCAAATTAGTTTTCAAAATTATAACATGCGAAATGCATGCGGGACCTGTCTATCATAGTTGCTTTTTCGAGGGACGACTCTATCATAGTAGTACCAAAAAAACAATTCCCGAAATTTGAAATTCCCAACCGTATAGTAGGGTGCTATCAGATGCTCTCAGTGGTCGCAAATTTGGCCTCCAAAGTTCTCCAAAGGCCCATTAAAATTTCGAGATGACGCGTTTAAAATGGGAATTTAAAAAAATTAAAAAGTTGGAAATTACCAACCCTGTAATTGGGTGCAGTCAGAGTACACTAAAAGTTTGCAGATTTTTTTTCAACATGTGCGGTTTTTCCTGAGCTGTCTAAAAAATTCGAAGCACCGGAGGTGCGTTAAACGCTGATAAATATTTAAATCACAAGGCCGTAATATCAAAACTGCCGTTTTTTCAATATTTTGTTTCTGTTTACGACATTTAAAAAAAATGCTTTCATATTGATTTTGCACCATTAGTTTGTTTTGATCGTGAAACGCTCTGTTTTGTTATTGAGGCTCTATTCTAGGCTGAAATCTAGAATATTTTTTAGGCAGGACATGGGAGAAAAATCAGCCGGTGGTTGAGATATGAAAATTGTTTCGTTTAAAAAGAAGCCGTTGCTCATCTTTGGCCTTGTATGCTTTCTTGCGGGAGTACTTCTTACCATATATGGACCTGTCCTCCTGTCACTCCTCAGAAAAGGTTTCATTAATATGCTTATTATTCGAAAGTTTTTCAATGTCTCCAAGAATATGAAGAACAACATAGTTTGTTTTGATCGTGAAACGCTCTGTTTTGTTATTGAGGCTCTATTCTAGGCTGAAATCTAGAATATTTTTTAGGCAGGAATTAAGTTTTTTTAGTAAAAAAGAATTGATACCGTGTTAACGTATTTTGATTTAGCTCATATTCTCATGTAGGAACTGGGCTTAGTCTTGGCGCTGCGGCCTCATCTTCGCAAAAAAGCAATGATGCAGATTCTCCCGTGCCTCCTAAAGTGAATAATCAAGCCAATGTGGTTTTACCAGCCAAATCTGAAGACCAAGCCAATGCCAACGAAGAACAGAAAAGGGCATGGGAACATGAAGAAGAACTTCTGAGAGATGTTCAAAACATTCTCAAGGTCTGTTTTGTGATGAGTTTTTGAGTTATTCATCTACATTTATTGCAGAGCTGCTTTTCCTTTGCTGCATATATATTTTAGTAGATTTTTTGGGCTCTCCTTTTTTCAAACCGAAAGAGTTAAGGAGGGAAAAGACCATAAATATTTTAAGGTTGCATATTTTATAACGCTAATTGTTCCGACCATTGAAAATGGAGAGGAACTGTGTATTCGGGTGTGTAATGGAGTTTAGGTTTAGTTTTTTGTTTTCCACGCAAAATCAGGTATCACAAATAATGATCGGACTGCGTTCAGTGATATATTATATCAAAGCCCTTTCAGTCGTGATTCGAACCACGTTAACAAATTTCCACAAAATCCCAGTGTCGAGAGAAACCGGTTTGAAAGTTTAGATTTTTTGTGTTAGTTCGAGCGAATAAAGCAAGCGAGCAGGCTTTTTGTGTTTTCCAAGCAAAATCAGCTATCACAAATAATCATCGGACTGGGCTTAGTGATATATATCATATTAAAGCCCTTTCAGTCATGATTCGAACGACATCAAAAAATTTCAAAAAAGTTTCAGGTTTGAGGTTTTTGATTTTTCGTCTTATTTCGAGCGAGTGAGCAGGCTTATAGTAGCTTATCTGTGCTTAATTTAGTTTAGTACAGTTTACTTTTACTCAAATGAAGTTAGTTCTTAAGGTTTTTTAGCTGCATCTTAGAAATCAAAAACTTCGGAAATTTGGGGGAAAATTTGAAAAATTATAAAAAAAAATTTTTTTGTTATTTTTCTGCAAAAATTGTTTTCAAATGTGCATATTTTACAATGACTGACGAAAATGCCTGAGCTCGACTTTTCCGCTCAGATTCCTCTGTCACACCAAGCCAAAAAAAAACTAAAATAATTGGAAAAATAATTTTAATGTAATTTTTTGAGACTGGTCGGAACATTCTGTGCTACTAGTAACCGTCTATCCTTGTTTTAAATTGAATTTGATCGGAGGATCTGCTACTTTACCAGATATCGTTTTTATCAGGAAAGTTTGCACACAAATAAGTTTTCTATAAAAGAATGGTTTGGATGGAAAGATGGCTGAAATGCATTATAATTGTTTCAGAAAGATCCGGTGGTTCTCAAATCGGACATCGAGAAAGACAAGCAGGCCCACGTGGAGGTAGAGAAGAAGAAGGAGGAAGAGTCTAAACTGGAGAAGGTGATAGAGCCAGTACATTCGGAGGGTGGACAGGCCGGTGAAGGTGTCCCCTCTGACCAACAGACGAAGGAGAGGCAGGACTTCGTACGCAATGTAAGTGAACCCAGAGAGACTCGACTGGACCTTATTTTCTAGACTGTGTAAAGTTTCTCGATATTCGGATAATTGATCTTGCTGTCAACATTTTGTTTCTTCTCCGTTATTTTCAAGCGATCAGGTTAATTGCTCTTAACGCTCGCGATTAGCAAGCGTTATCAAACTGGAATTTGAGTTTTTTTCTTGTTAACAATCAGTTTAACAAAATTAGTTGAACCACTTGCTGACTATGCAGCTGACTTTTTTTCATTTTGCTTCTTCTCTTAACATATTCCATGTTGCTTCTCCCTTAGCTTTTATACCCTAAGGTCTTGGGCTCGAGCCGAGGCCGGACCTTCGGTATCAAAAAAAAATATGAAAAAATATTCCAAAAAAAAATTTTTGTTGGTTTTTTTTATTGTTCGCTCAAGTTTTGTCGGCTAAATTGCCGCAAAGAAATTTCTTGATTGTTCGCTCAAGTTTTGTCGGCTAAATTGCCACAAAGAAATTGGTTTGTGCTGTAGACATTTTTCATTGTAGTTGCAAGTGTTGTTATTCATTCCAATTTCAGGGGGGGACTTGAAAGATTTTCAAAAAATTATAAACGCCTTTTTTTTTCGGTATAGTTGGTGGGTGTCTGGTAAAAGATTGTCGGCTAAGTTGCCATATCACTAATTTTTTTCTGCTAGCTACTTTCATTGTAGTTGCAAGTGCTGTTCATTCTAGTTTCTTGGGGGACTTGAAAGATATATAAAAATAAATTAAAAAAATCATTTTTTTTTCGGTTCAAGTGGTTTCAGCTCAAATGGTTGGGTTAATTGCCACATCACTGATTTTTCTTGTGCTGTAAAGTTGCAAGTGTTGTCCATTGTTGTTTAAGGTGGGACTTCAAACTTTTTTTATAAAATCATATTTTTTGGATCAATTTCTCGGCTTTGTTTCTTTTCGTAAATTTTGTCGGCTTTGTTTCCTTTCGTAAATTTTGTTCCGTTGTTACTGATTTTAAATTCAAATGTCTGGCATGTTTGTCTGGAATGAACTTCTATCGAGACATGTCCGTGTTGCTCCGCTTCGTCTCTGTGGTATTAATATATCGAGCATGTTATTCATTATAGTAAAAGAAGCGATAGAATTTTGAATATTTTTTGCTGTTGATTTTTTAGGATTTCTGGTTTTCTACTGGAACACGTTTTAGATATCGAATGGTGCACCTCATTTATGTGACTGAGTGTGCTTATGCGTCGATGTTTTTAGGAGGATTGCAAGGCTTTTTATGGAAGGTGGTTGTTTTCTGTTATTATTCAGAAATTTTGTTCCGTTGTTACTGATTTTAAATTCAAGTGTCTGGCATATTTGGCTGGAATGAACTTCTATCGAGACATGTCCGTGTTGCTTCGCTTCGTCTCTGTGGTATTAATATATCGAGCATGTTATTCATTATAGTAAAAGAAGCGATAGAATTTTGAATATTTTTTGCTGTTGATTTTTTAGGATTTCTGGTTTTCTACTGGAACACGTTTTAGATATCGAATGGTGCACCTCATTTATGTGACTGCGTGTGCTTATGCGTCGATGTTTTAAGGAGGATTGCAAGGCTTTTTATGGAAGGTGATTGTTTTCTGTTATTATTCAAATTCTTCAACATTGAATTGGGTATTCCGGCTTTTTCGGTGTTGGCTCACTTATGCAATTTTAATTTTTTGTCAAATCTCAATATCAATTTCAAATCTATTCAGTTTTCTCTTCCCATATTTCTGCTGCCGGGATGAGTACTTTTTCACTGACATTAAAAAAGTCAGATATGAGAGTTCGAAGAGATTTATTAAAGGATTCACCATTTTTTTCGCCTTTTTTGACAGTAAAGAAAAAATTTTCACAGCAAGGATGGAATGTAAAGACTTCGAGTATACGACTGAACTGTCGTCTAATCAAGCCCGGTGGCCAAAATGAATGCTGATTTCAACTGTGAATCTGTGTTTTGCCTCTGTGTTTTTTTTAAAATTGAACATCAGTCTAGACAAACGTCTAAATTGCTTGTTGTAATTTTTTTAACCCTTGCGACAAAATAGTCAAAGTTAGAAATGGTAACTTTAGGTTCAGTTCATAGTGCTTTTTTTTGTTTCGAGTTGCTTGGGCAATTACAGTATCTAACTTAAAGTTTGGTTTATTTATGACATCAAAAAAGTTTTTGACAATTTTTCCTTGTTGCAATAGCTTTTGATGTTTGAAATTTCATTGTTTCTCGACTTTCTGCAGTTTTGTGAATTGCAGCGTCTTTTATATAGCCGTTTTTTGAAGTATTGTTTTTCATATTGCCGCTTTGTCTCAAATAACTTTTTATACATGAAAGATTGCCCTGCTTCGTCTTTTTTCCTGTGTTCGCATTCACGGAGGATTTCTTGGCAACTTTTTGGCTAGTCATCTGGAAATTAAAATTGATTCAAGCCAAGACAATTTGTTCTGTGGAAGTCAAAGTTGTAAAAAAGCGGTAGTTTTTTTTCAGTTTTTTAAAATCTGTATACTCCCCAGTTTTTTTAGAATGTGATGTTTTCATTTCATTTGAAAATATCCACGTTAAATGTTTCACTGTAGGTGATAACAAGCGTTGGTTTTTCTGCTTATTATTCCAATGGTATCTTTGTCAAAAGAGCTTTCCAGGGTTTGTTTAAGTGGCGATGGAGTGGCTCAAGTTTGATTTTGTGCTATGTATATTATTTGTAAATTTCAAAAACAAAATTTTTCAAAAAAAAAAAACGTCAGTTTGTTTCCTCGAGTTCGTTGACACTTTAACTGTCTGTTGGCTATGTCAAGTGAAATCCATCAATTCTTAAAAATTTTAGTCTATCTGTAATTTAAATTTCTTTTTACCATCTACTTCGTCTTTCCAAATGAGAACAAACGATTTTCATCTGACCGCGTGCTATGATCAAAATACAAATTTGCAATCTAATTTGGTGATTACCCTTGTAAAGTAGATTATTATTTTTTTCTGTTCTTATCGCTTTCAATCGTTTTTGGAATCTGAGGCGTGGGACTCGAATCGATGCCGGGTTTTGTTTTTTTTTATGCGTTTAACTCGTTATTTCTCAGAATTTGTGAGTATTCGTACTATCGTTTGTCTGCTCAAGTTTTATCGTTTCAATTTTCAGTTAATGCTGTTTCTGATCGAAAAAATTACTATTGTAATTAAAATTTGTTCTGTTTTTTGCAAGTTTACAAACTGAACTTAAGATGCTTCAATTTCTTTTTTGATTAATGGTTTCCGCTTGTGTCGTTAGAATTTTTTTTTGCGGGAAGGGTTGGATGTAAAAACTTAGCTTGAAGTTTTTTTATGATTTTTGTTGATGTTTTTTTTACTCCTGAAAGGTCGTTCACGCAAGTATTTTCATTTTAGTGGCCGCTCAGTGAGCAATAAAAATGCTTCTTTCACCTTGAAGTTGTTTTGTGACTGTGAAGTTGAAGTTGACCATCAGTCGAGATAAACATCAGAAATTTTTGTTGACGATTTCCGATACATTTTTTTTCAGCAGCTTGCAATCCTATGCTTACGTTGTATCGCAAATATTGCGAAACTCCGTTTTGCCTTTGTGTTGCATAAATTTTCATTTGTCAGCGAGTAAGTGAAGAAACGTTAGTTCCGTGTTTTGTTGCGTTTGCTTCACGACGTCACGTTTGATTTTTCATAGTTCAGATTTTTTGGTATATAAAGTTTCTTTGTTTTTTAACCAGTTTTGTGTGTGTAGCGTTTTTATAGCCGTTCTGTAAAGCCGTGCTCCTGATACTGTTGAGTTGTGACGGATACTTTTTTTCGTAAAAGAAGGATTGCTCTACTGCATGCATTTTCCTGTATTCGCTTTCTGGGCGGATTTCCAGCCTATATTCAAAAGTTTTTCAAGACAATATAATTTTTTCTGTCGGAGTCAAAGTTATAAAACAAACAGTAATTTTTTCTGCTTTTTCGGATCATTGATTCTTTACTAGCTTTTGTATTGTAGTTTTTTTTCGTTGAAAATTATTCAAGTTGTATATAGCAGTTGAAGTGAAGCCAAGCCCAATGTCATCTGCGTGAAAGAATGAAACCATGAAATGTTTAAGAGGCAATAAACCGTGAAGACAATTATCTAGGTCGTGTTAAAATTTTTTTCTTTGCAGTAAATTCCTATCGTTTGTTTACGCTCAAATTTGATTTTTCGCGGTTTGGTTTTTCTAAGTTGATTTTTTCAGTTCCCTTTTTGAAAAGATGGAAAGCTCCCTTACCGAACAACAAAAGTGTAAAGGTTGGAAAAAGTGATCGAACTCTAGTTTTGAAAGTTTTTTTATTTTTAGATTTCCCTGCGGATAAAAATTACGTAATGATCCACGGTTCTCTAATTGGGTTAGTGTTATGAAAGAAGTGTCAATCATAAATTGTTCTTGAAAGTAAAAGACTTTTAAGATTTTTTTTTTAATTTTCAAATGCGATAATTGAAGTTTTTTCAAAAAATGTCAGCGTTTTTTTTTATTTTTTCCTTGGCTTTCTTTTCCAAATGTCGGTTGGATATATTTTGAGCTGGCAGTGTGAGAGGAATAGTCTCATTATCTGATTTTACAATGTATTATTTATAAATGTAAAGTTTTCACGCACATTGGGTTTTTATCATCTCAAACCGTCTAAATTACTAAATAGTTTTTCAGTTTTATCGCCTATAAAAGTTTCCGTTTACGAGCTTGCGAGCTTAGTGTTATACGCTCAGTCACCTTATAACCAAGATTGCTTGAAACCATGGGAGCAAATTTTTTTTGGGTAAAGCTCTACAAAATATTTTTTTATGGCTCATTTCATACCTATTTGAAGATATTGACACCCGGAGCTCAAATGTGATGAATTGATATGCTGAAGTGAAATCATTTTTCGGAAATTTTTCTGATATAAAAAGTTACTCGACTAAATTACGTGCGATCTCTTGCACCTTCCTATGATCCTCTACGCGTAAGAGGGGCGAACAAATCCAAATAGCAAAGCGCTCAAAGCTCATTCCTAATTGAATTGAGGAACAAAAGTGTCCCTAGTAAGATTTTTGTTTCTTTTTTCTTTAAGGTTGTTTTTTGAAGTAGATTTCTTGTTTGTATCTGTATTTTTTTTGCATGTTTTGCTGTATGTGTGTATTTTCTTACATTTTTTTTTTCGTTTTTAGCCTATTTTGTTTGTTTGCGAAGTGCTCGAATCGCTAGCAATGAGAAAGTGCATAAAAGCTTGGAGGTATCAAAAATCGCTAGCAAGACTTCGTGAGCTATGGAACGAGTGTACATCAATATAGGGTGAAAGTATTTTCGTCGGCTCCTTAAGTTAAAAAGTACTACGAAACTTTTAAAAAAAGTTCGCCTTGTTGGCATTTTAAGAAACTCGTGGGGCTCATCTTCATACTTGCTCTAGGTCCTGTAACCTACTTGTATATAGTTAAATGACCCTTTTTTATTTACAAAACAAGGAGGCGATTCTTCCGTGCAGACATGCTGGTCTTCTTTTGGCCAATGCATAAGATAACGGAACGAGTGAGGCTAAATTTTGCTACCGATTTGCAATTTTTGCTGCCCTGGTTTTATGAGTGAAACGTTTTATGAGTGTATTAGCGAAAAGTAATCAAATGGTTAAGTTAAAACACTTCCATATTTGACTATTTTTTAAAAAGTTGCGTCGCATGTGTCCTTTTATTAGTCGTGTAGAAGTCTTATTAAAAGAACTTGTTTAAATTGACTTTGACTGAAGAATTATTGTAAGATATATTCCTTTTTTAAACCTGCATAATTTTAAGTATCCTCCTCGCATTAATAGCTTTTGCTTGTATGTATTTGTTTGACTACATGAGTTAAAATTTTTGTTTAAATAAAATTTTAAACAAAAACCATTCTTCCGTTTCTATTTCGTATTCTAATTTAAACTGACATAAGAAGCCATATGTTAAGTACGGAAGTCGATCAAAGTTTTTTGTACGCTTGACCTCAAAGATTACATAAAATTAATAAGAAACAGACGTTAATCCTTTAAGTTTATTCAATTATAGAAAGTACTCACATGGTAACAAGTGTTCTGTTGTGTTGAAAACTATATTGTGAAGTGTAAATGTTTCAATTTTAGTTCTAAGGGAATTTCGACTTTGCTTTTGCGATGGCATTGGTTAAAATTTGTCATGTTTTGGTTTCATGCTTTGAACGGACAATAATTGACCATTTAATGTTACGCTACACCTCAAAAAGGAAAAAAGGTCTAAACTGCCTGCTTTTGGCATCATTTGTGATGTTTTGGATCCCCTTATTGTGTTTGGGAACGAATATCCGACGCTATAAATGAACTAACCCAATGTATAAGCATTAACAGTAATCGAATCTCCTAAAGAGTCACCAATGGGAAATAGGGGAGGGGGGCTATTAACAAAAGCCCTGCTAGTTTTTCTTGGTGTTTAATGAACTTCCAACTCCATGGTTGTTTGTATAGATGATGAAACATGCTTGGGGTGGCTACAAGCAGTATGGCTGGGGAGCGAATGAGGTTCGACCCGTTTCCAAGAAGGGTCACTCGGCAGGCATCTTCGGATCCGGCAACTCTGGTAAACAAAAATCGAAGAATCAGTTTTCCAATTGGAAGAACCAGTCATAAGAACTTGAATGAACGACCTTGAATAGATTTGATCTGATTTTGTTTGTGGTTTATTGTACAAGTATGAGGCAGATGAACCATTGACATGGTTGCAAAATGGAAATGATTTGGTATTTTAGGTGCTACAATAATAGACGCAATAGATACTCTGTACATCATGGGACTGTCCAAAGAGTACGAGGAGGCAAGAGAGTGGATCGCACTCAGTTTCAACTTCAATCCAGTTAGTGTGAACAGAAGTTATTAAACCACTCTCAATTTCCAAAAAAAAAATTCCAAGCTAGTTCTAGATTTTTGAGTTGATAAATATACCCGATAAATTTATTTTGAAATAATTCAAGAAATTAATTTCGGCATTTGAGGTCAAATATTTGCATTTAGAAGATCTATTAGTTTGTATTTAGAATATCTAGTAACTGAAAGCACTTAACATTTTTCGTTTGACTTACATTTTTGAATTTGAGATATGCTTGTGCATGTTGTTTAGACGGGGGATGTGTCTGTGTTTGAGACCAACATCCGGTTCATTGGGGGTCTTCTCTCCATCTACGCACTCACCGGCGACAAAGTCAGTACTTCTTCGTTTCTGCCCTTGTCAAAAAAATCTATAGATGCGACACTATTTCAGTATAAAATGTAAAAGTAGTGTTTTTCGACTCACGACTGAAGTTGCTTTAATTTGATGTATCACTCAATCCATTCCGGTGATAATTAAAAGTCGATGAACGTAGTTCAGATTCTTATATAGGTCATTATTTTTTTTTCAGGAAAAGTCTTAAAAATTGTTCACGCTCAGATTTGATTTTTCGCGGTTTGACTTTTGATTTATTTTTGAGTTCCCTTTATTTCCTTTTTTGAACGCCAAACTCCACTATCGAACAGCAATATTGTAAAGGTCACGAAAAAATTCTAGTTTCAAAATAGGAATTTAATTTTCAGATTTCCCAGCGAAATATAAATTTTACTTCATCCAGTTTTCTCAAATTGGGTTAATTTTATTTGAAAATTGCCGATCATAAACTGTCGTAGAAGTGCAAACAGCGTTAAGGTCATCTATTGTTTTCTTTTAAATTCTGTTTTTGTTTACTTGCGCTCATTGACTCTTTGAAAACTGTCTGCTGACTGTTTTTTTTTTCAAACGGAAAGTTTTAGCGTGAATAGCAGCAAAAAGATCCATGAAACATAAAACTCAATTGACAAATTCAATCCAGGCGCTAGAAAAACAACCCAAAGAAATATAATACTTTTCCGACAACATTTTTACACTAGCATAGCGTGTGTTATGGTATGAACTTTCTTTTTTTTTCAACCTAAGTCGCAAATATTGTTGCGATGTAATTGTTGCGACAAAATGTGCTCATTTTCAAAGTTCCTTTTGATCCAGCTATAAAATACAGCCAATGCTAAGGATGTTAGCACAGACTATTATATTACAAATATCACTGTAGCTTCAAGGTATCATGGATCTGTAGCGTAGCAGTAGGGAAGGAGACCAGCAACAAAATATGAGGGTTCGAACCTGGGCAGGGTCGGATGTTTTCAATGAACTTTTTCATATCCTAGTTAAAATGCGTCCGCTCTATAAATTGAGGCATGTTAGCAGGTAAATTTTTTTTTCAAATTGACTGGTACTTCTAATGCGTCATAATTGGCTTGCGTCACTTAAAAATATTTGTAGACTCAAATTTTATCTCATTCAGTTTTTCCCAGTAGCGTTATTGGTCATGTTTTTGCTTGTGTATGCGAAGTGCAACTTCGCCTCTGTGTAAAAAATTGATTAAAACATCTCTAGAAACAATCTTAGATTAAATTACTCGCACAATAGGGGAAAATTAAAATATGGTTAATAAAGTAGGAAATCCTTGAAGATTAAGAATATTGCAATATATTGCAATAAGAATATAGAAAAAACACGAAAACTAGTAGGTTGCACAAAATTCTTGCCCCAATTTTGTTGTACAAAAACAAGACTGCACGTAAATTATGGCAGTGCTCTGACTGTTCCGACTACCCCTTTTTGTCATTATCTTTTTGCTTGATTTTTTTTAAATAATCAAAAAATGATAAAATCGCGAATAACAAGCTATGTCAAGTATCAAGTCATATATTTTGCGCGTGAGAGTTCCAAATTTGTTGCCTCAGTTCAACTTGAAAGAATTTAATTTTCTATTTACGCTTTAATAGAAAAACGTGATGGACTTCAGTCGAAAGTGGCGTTTAGTTTTCAGATTTACCCATTGATCCAGTTTTCTGAAATTGGGTTAATTATATCAGAAAAATGTCAATAATAATTTTTTGAAAATCAAAAAGCTTCCAGGCCAAATATTTCTTCTCTGAATTTCGAAAGTTGAAATTTTTTTTCTTCAAAAAAAAAACACGGCAGTTTCCTTGCGTTTGTGATTCTTTTCCAATTGCCCGTTGGCTTTTTCAAAAATTTTGAAGGTTTTTAAATTTAATGTGTCGAAAGAACGAAATGACGACTTTTATTTATGTTGTGCGGCTTTTTTGTTTTTTCGTGAAAAAATAATTGAGTTGTTCTTGCTCAATTTAGATATTTTGCGGTTTGACCTTCTATTTGTTTTTAAGTTTAAGTAATAAATAACGAAATGATTTTCATTTATATAGATCGTGATAATTTTTTTGCGGTTTAAATCATGAGTTTTTTTTTCATTTCCTTTTGTTTAAAGCAACGCAAGCTCCGCTGTCGAACAGTAAAATTGTAAAGGTCACGAAAAACTTGAATGAATTTTGATTCAAAAACTAGACTTGAATTTTAATTCCCACCGGAATAAAAAAAAGTACAAATTACATAGGCTTTATCGTGATTTATATTTTTCTTCAAAATTTTAATCAGCTGTTCGATTTCCGTGAGTTCTTTTTACTCGTTTCTAACTGTCTAGTGGCTATGTTTTCAGTTCAATTTCATTTGAAATGAATTTGAAACTGAAAAGGTCAATTCGAATTCATTAGCGTAAAAGGAGACAAAATAGCTTTCCAAATACAAATGGCGCTAAAAAACCAAAATTTTTTGATTTATGTAAGTTTTTCTCAATTTAAAATAATTCGCCGAAAAGTTGGCAAACTCCACTCTCCAAATATGTTGTAGCAAATGGCGCAAAACAACGCGAGCTACTTCTAGTATTGACCGTGCATTTCAGTTTTAAGAATTCCGAGAGGAATAAAATGCTAACTTTTTATTGATCCAGTTTTCTGAATGTTGCTTAGTTTCATCAACAAAAAATGTCAATGGTAACTGATTCTTGAAATTCATAGAGCGTAGAGGCCATGTATCTTTTTTTTTTCAAACTCGAAAGTTTTTATTAAAAAAAATCAATCAATTGTTTTTTTAGTCTTGTTGTTCATTGAGACTTTTCAACTTTCTGTTTAAGAGTTATGAACGTAGTGAAGACTCTTATATAGATCTTGCTTTTGTTTTTTTTTTCAGGAAAAGTCTCTTATAACCACAGATGTGCATTGATACATATTGATGCATTTATGAATGCACTTAGGTATATATGCACTTGTTGAAATCAATTGAAATTCATCTGCTGAAGGTGACATAAATAGCATTCTCCAAATACGAACGTGGAAATGGCGCAAAAAATCATGAACGATTTCTAGTTCGGAAAGTGGAATTTAATTTTTAGATTTCCAACGGAATAAAAATTTTACCCGTTGATCCAGTTTTCTCAAGTTGGGTTAATGTATCAGAAAAGCGCCAATCATAAATTGTTCTAGAAATTCGAAGAGCTTAAAGGGCATCTATTTGTTTCTTTCAAATTCGAAATTTGAGATTTTTTCAACAAAGTCAGTGTTTTTTGTTTACTTGCGTTCATTACTCCTTTCCCATCTTCGATTGGCATTGTCTTCTAATTGCCAGCAGAAATAAAATACATTTTCATCCAGTTTTCTCTTTTTAGGTTTATTCTACCAAGATCAATCATAAGAAATTATTGAAATTGAAGCCGATCTACGGTGATGAATTTGAAAAATTTTCGGTAAAGTTTAGACTAATTTTTAAATTGTTCTTTGAACGTCCTTTTTGTCCGTGCTTATGATTTTTGCTCTCTAAATTTCCATGGCAAAGCGTTGATGAATGACATTTTTGCCTTGAAGTCACTCTATGCAATCTATTTTTGTGATAAGTTTTCTCAGGTAAAAGTTTTGTCCCTTCTGTAGTCCATGTTGATGGAATGCCATCATCTGATATTGATGAATTCGGTGTTTGGCTTGCTGATTTTTCTCGTGACGTGTTTTTTCTCGTTCAGTTTCTTGCTTCATTTTTTAAAATCAATTTTTGCGAGATGTCTCGAAAGAAGTTATAATCGTTTAACCATTTGGCGGCGACCTCAAAAACCTATTTAGAAGAACCTAAAAACGTTCAGTAAGCTGGGACGGTTGTTTGAAAGTTTGTCAATTGCAATTTACAAGATCTGCTACATTTGATCATCCAACCTTCCTGAAATAATCTTATGAGAACCCATAGAAACTTTTTTCGTGGTGAAAAATGGTTAATTTTCGACCATTGTAATTGTATTAATTTTTTAACTATCGATATATCTTCACAATTTGGCATTTACTATACAGAGTTTTTTTTGCCAACTCAAAATTCGACTGAAGGAAAATCTTAGAAGAAAATGCAGATAATTTCAGAATAGCCTAAATTGATTCAATAATGTTTTTAAGAAGCATTTATAATGTTAATTTAGGTATACTTAACAGTATACAAATGCAACTCCAAATCCAGTTTTGCGTGATTTGTTTTTGTTTCAGCTTTTCCGAGTGAAGGCGGAGGATGTTGCTCGGAAGGTTCTGCCGGCGTTCAACACCAACACAGGCATCCCCAAGTCACTCATCAACCTCAAAACGTAAGCACCATCCTAATTCAACCCTAAACTTTCTCAATTAAAGCACTTGGCTTATGCTATAGAGAGATATTCTCATGACAGACGAACCGAATGGTAGAAATTTCCAGTCAATAAACATGCCTAAAAATGTCCAAAATTAATTCAGGTTCGAAGCTAAGTCTGATTAACCCTATTTCCAGTACCCAATTTTGATTGGCTAGTTTACTTTTCTGTCAATCGTTCCGTCTGCGATGAGACGAAGGATTGACCCCTGCCTAAAGTATATGACAAAGATTTCAAATATGTCTAGAACAGTTTTCGAAAGTTCTCTTATTTGAATAATGGTGAGACACTGATCCTCTAAATATACAAACTCGCTTTGATATACTAGAAGAATAATGTCAGCTGTCCAGTCGAGATCCTATCTTGAACTCCGTAATAACTTCTCTGAGTTTTCGTTATTTTAATGTTACTCACATTTAACTGATACACCCTGGCATGCTAGGTTGTCTGTTTTCTTTTCATCGAATGAAGGGAAATACTTAGAAAATGCCTTACACCTGATAACCTGTTAATTTATTTTAAAAAATTGATTATATTCTTTCTTCATCAGAAATGTCCGTTCTAGTCTTACCGAAGCTCCCTGTTTACTAGGGAAGGAATATTTTGATCAAATTTATTGGAGCGCTGATATCATGTAACAAATCGAACTGCTGTATTATTCGCATTTTTTTAGTTACCCTTTAGGCACAGAGTGGTCAAATGTGCAAGAATGGTAATTTTCAGACATGCTCAATTTCAGACATGCTCAATTTCTTGAAAATTGAAAACAAAACTACCTTCATTTAGTCAGTAAATAGGTGTAGACTGTTTTTGGTGTTAATTTTTTATCAAATAATTTTCCTGAACATGTTGACTTTTTTCGGATTCGTCGTTTTCGGCCTAGTTTCTGTCTGTTCATTTCCCGTTTTTTTTTTTCTAAATTAAATTTGTTTAATTTGATACTCTTTTTTTCAGCTTCTTTGTTAAGCATGAGTTTTATTTCGAAATCGATTTTTTTTCTCTTGTTGAAAGTTTGTAACTTGTCATTTTACCAAATCTGCTTTTTAATAATTGTAGTTTTTTTTTCGATGAAACGCTTTTATGGCAGCTTATATTTAATGGCATAATGAAGTTACAGTGCGTTGTTTCGAAGGCAAAAATTCCTGTTTGACAACATTAGGTATTATTACACTTGCGAGGGCAAGTGTTTTGAAATCGGGAACAAGGCTTTTTCTTAAACGTTTTAAATTTTCTTCAACTTGGGTTTTTATTGAGCCTTCACAAGCTCCAGGTTCCTTCGCCTTTGTACCCTAAGGTATGGGGTGCGACTCTCAGTTTGTTTTCGAAAGTTTTGTTCCGTTGCTAATTTAACTTTCAAATTTCTGGCATGTTAGTCTAGATTGAACTTCGATCGAGACATACGAAAATTTAATTTTTTGTAGAACTAGTTTTTTCAACGTTTTCCTTTTTTTCGACTTCTTTATGTTTGTTTAATCGCACGTGGTATGAAACTTCGCCTGTGTGTTTAAGCGTATGTTTTTAGTCTAAGAAAGGCTCAACTAATTTCCCTATTTTGAAGAAAGAAGGAATTGCGTTTTTTTTTTTTTTTGAAGAAAACAGAAGACATTTTGCCTAATCACTGGTATTTCATAGAAAAGTTACCTGAACTGAACATTACTTTTATTTATTTCATGTAAACCATAATTCCGGTCTTAGTTTTGATCTTTCTGACTTTATATGTAGGATGAACACCAAGAACTACCCCTGGGCAGCCGGCGGATCTTCCATCCTGTCCGAGTTCGGTACCCTCCAATTGGAGCTAGACTACCTCTCCCACGTGAGTGGAGACCCCGTGTTCCGCGAGAAGGTGGACAAGATCAACAAACACATCAGATCTATTAAGACTGACACGAACATGTACACCAACTATCTCAATCCCAACACGGGAAAATGGGGCTCAGGTGAGACACAGATCTAACTTCTGTACCCCCAGCCCCCTCCCCCACCTCTCCACTCTCTCTGGCATCTACTAAAGAGTCTCTTCCTCCTCTGAATAAAAACTATGTTCTCAAAATCACTTCTGTGTTAAATGTATCGTGGAAAGCTGATTGCTGTACAAGTAGCAAAAAATGTTCCGACCACAATAAATAAAAAATATTCAAAAATTAAAAAAAAACATTGAAAATTATTTTTTCTCTCAATTTTTTGTCTCTGTTATCTCGTTTCGATAAAGACTGACAAAGTTTAGCGAAAAATGGTGGAATGAGGGAAAATTATAGCCAAAATAACGTTGAGATTGTAGAAGTAAATTAAGAGATGTCAGCCTGTAACGTAATTTCATCTAGTTTTGTCTGAAACGAAGATATGCTGACAAGTTTTTTTTTGAATCTGAATAACGGCCAATAAGGCTCTAATTTGCTACCACACTTGACTCCAGACGAGCTTTGTTTGAGTTTGATCAAAATCTAGATTACGACAAATGCACCTTATGCCATATTCCTTTCCCACCCTGAACAGCAACTGTTGCAATTGAGAGGGTTCAAGTTTTCGGGAATTCTATTTTTCCCCTGCATTTTGGTCAACTTAATTTGCTTAAGAATCTCCTCTTTCTAAGAAAGACTTTTTTTAATGGTGGTGGATTGTTTAGTAGATCATAAGTATGTCTTCTACACATGAATTTCTTGCCTGTTCTAGCCCCACGCAGAGGAGTAGAAATCGCGTTCTCTCAATTTTAAATATTGGTCTCTCCAATAAGCAAGTGGAGATGAAACAAAAATAGTTTTTCATTTTCAGCTTTGGAAACAATGTTGCTCAAATTTAAAAAAGTGTTAATCCAAAAAGTATATATTTCTCAATCAAAATTGTATGAAGAACTGAATGAGGTGTTTTTCAAAGTTAATTTGGGAAACGTCTGTCGTCTTTTTTCCCGATTCTGTAAAACTATTTCAGAATTACCAGTTGATTTTGTTCAACTTTTTGGTAAGTTATAATTTTTTAATTAAATTAAGATTATTTTGTTTTAACTACTTGTAGCAAAACCGGCCAAAAGTTCCAAAACAACCAGCCGTAAGTACCCTTCTGTGAAATGCTCTATGCTTTGTGTTGTTCAATATTTGGTTTATACTTCTTACCTTTCAATCGTTTAAACGTAGTAATACTTCTAGGTACGCTCTGAGTGTACAGAAACGAATAAAACTTAACTAAAGGGTTTTAATGATAGACCTCGGTTCAAAGAATTTCCGACAAGTTAGGATTCTAAATTCAGAAATCTCCGTTCACTGAAGTGCAATAAGCGTAATGATGAAGCTTTGTTGATAAGTTGTTTTGTTGATTAGTTCTGGAAAGGGCTAAGATGATATTGTACGGAAGCCGCCAGTACAAAAATATAAGTGAGGCTAACAGAACATGTTTCCTAACTATAGTCTTTCAAATAAATTTTCTCTGAAATCAATCAAACGTCCCAAATCAAAACTGATTGAGAAAATTTGAAACAATCAAGAGAGTTGTTAAGATTGCCTCTGTTTTCAACTTAGTTGATTTAATTCGCTATTTGGGATCTGTTGCGTTTCAAACATTTTCTATCATCGGTTAAAAATTGGAGTTATTGTTCAAATTGCCTGTTAATCACTGACAGCGCATCAAATTAGAGGTGAAATTGCAATTGATCCCAAATCATAAATGATTATTTCTGAAATCGTCTCTGTATCCATCTTCAGCCAATGAGGGGTTTGATTAAATGAGTTCAAACTTGAGGAGAGTATCTTAGTGTTCATTATTTCCCCTTTACTTTTAGCCCATTACTCGGTTGGTGGGTTGGGTGACAGTTTCTACGAGTACCTTCTCAAGGGTTGGCTCCTACACTCGCAAACAGACACAGATCAACGAGAGATGTATGACGCGGCAGCTTCTGCAATCAAGGAAAAGCTGGTGCAGAAAAAAGAGAATTTAGTCTATGTCGCTGAAATGCGAGGCAACAGGTGAGTCGTTGGCGTTTTGTTAAAATTTATTAAAGATTCTCTGAAATTCATATAGGAGCATTAATTTGATTTAAATGTTAAAATTACGAAGTTTAAATTCATCCGAAAGTATAAATTTACTGATCACTTATGATAACTACTTTAGTTGTTTTAAAAATGCTTTTCATTGCTCTAGGTTGACCCATAAAATGGACCATTTGGCCTGTTTTGTGGGGGGAATGTTTGCTCTTGGGGGATACTACAATGTGCATCAGAATAAAGGGTCGACTGCAGTGGACAAAGCGAAGAATGAGGAGTTTATCAAGTTGGGTGCAGACGTCACTAACACCTGTCATGAGAGTTACACTAGAACAGGTGAGTCTTTTCAAGTGTCAATGAACGAATTGTAGACATTCACATGGTGTTTTCCGGACACTGTCTTTACCCTTGTGATTAGCAAGGTTATTGCAATCGGGTACTAGAATTTTTTCCCGTAAATAACTCTGTTCACAGAACTCTCCTTGGCTCACATTGAATTCAAATTTCTTAGCGTTCCTGGCACACTTAGCCTGGAGGTATCGAATACGACGGGTGGCAAAGGTCCTGAGTTCGAATCTGAAGAGGACCTGGTTTTTTTTTTTCAAACGAGAAATATTCTGTTTCAAATAAGGTTTTCGGCCTATTAATTGTCTGCTTATGTTTTTTCCGCTTAGATGCCACATCTTAGAATCATTTTTTAAATGCGGTGCACGCAATTCTAATTAATGTTGCTTGTAACTCCTGAAGTTACTAACTTTTCTTAACCTTTTTCGTTTTTCCTTAACGGCCAAGTTTTTTATTGTCTTAGTATCAAGTTTGTTATCGTATCAAGAAAAACACACTTTTTTGCTCCCCTTCTCATTTTTTTATGTTGGCTCTAATTTCGCATTTCGGCTTGTTAAAATTTCCATTTGTAAGAGTATTGAACGTAGTGAGTACTCTTATATAGGTCTTGCTGATTTTTTTTTTCAGGAAAAAGTCTAAATTTGTTCCCGCTCAATTTTGATTTTTCGCGGTTTAACTTGTGATTTCTTTTTAAGTTCAGTGCATTTCTATTGTTAAAAGGATGACAAAATCCACTATCAAAAACTGTACCTTTTGATCCAGTTTTCTCAAATTGGGTTATTTTTATTAAAAATTGGCTATCATAAATTGTTATTAAAAATCAAAAGAGTTTCAAGAGCATTTTTTCTTTAAAATTCGATAGTTGAGATTTTTCAAAAATGAAGCTAGTGTTTTTTCTGTTTTCTGGCGTCAGTGTTTTGTTTTTCTGTTTTCTTGCGTTCTGTTTTCTAACTGTCTGTTGACTGTTCTGTAGCTTCTGTTTGCCTTTTTCAGTTATTATTTCTGCTGATATAAGCACATTCTACGCTATTAAAAGTAATGAACTGTTTTCTTCGACTTTACGCCAGAAGCGAAATTTCGAAATAGACCCTCACTCCGTCTTGTATTTGTCTTTAAGCGGCTCACTATCAATCAAGTTTTCTTTAATATGCTCTTATTTGAAAAATGGGCGGTTTTTTAAAAAAAGTTTTTCTATTTAGAGTCTTTGAACGCAGCTTAGACTCTTGTATAATACATCGCGATGATACTTTTTCAGGAAAAATTCTCAAAAATTTGTTCACGCCTAATTTTGATTTTTCGCGTTTTGACATATGATTTCTTTTTAAATTAAAAAGAAGGCAAACTCCACTATCGAATAACAAATGTGTTAAAATCACCAAGAGCGTGATCAACTTCGGATTTCGAAAATGGAAATTAATTATCAGATTTTCCAGCGAAATAAAAGTTAATTATCAGATTTTCCAGCGAAATCCAGTTTTCTCAAATTGAGTTAATTTTAACAAAAAAATGTCCATCATAAATTTTTATACAAATTCAAAGAGCTAATAGGCTGTCTTTTTTTCGAAATTCAAAACTTGAAGGCTCTTGAAAAAAAACAAGTCAGTTTTTTGTCCGTTTTCTTGCGTCGTTCATTACATTTGTCCAACTGTTAATTGGCTATGTTTTAGTTTTTTCTTTTTTTTTAATTTGAACGTAAAATCAGGTACCTCAAATAATCTTTAGAATGGGTCGAGTGATATATAATATTAAGGCCCTTTCAGTCGTAATTCCGATGACAATAAACAATTTTCAAAAAGTTGATCCAGTGTCGAGAAAAACTGTTCATTCATACATAGAAATGCATGTCATGAGTTCTATTTAATTTGCTCAAAAGAAGGAAAATTTGGTTATCAAATTACGAAAAGACATATGGCGCGAAAAAAATATGAAAGATTGATTGTTAAAACATTAAATTGAATATTGTCCGCGGAATTTAACTCTTCCCTATAGTTCCAGTTTTCTCATTTTGTCTGATTTATGTAAATAAATTTGTTTCAAGTTTTGAAATAATTCAACAAAATGGAAAATTTGTCCTTGAAAGGGCACCAAAGTGAGCAAGCATAGAAGTTTGTTGAAACTGTTGAAGCGCCGCTGAGAACGTTCTTTCAAGTACTATCATATCTAGACCTGATTGTTGAATCTATGCAAATTAATTTCAGTAAGAAAGAGTACAGATTTTTGCCTATATTCTTGTTTGCCTGCATACTCCCCTATTCTTTTTGCTTTCCCGTTTTTTCTACAGGCTTCGAAAATGTCTGTGGGAAATATTTGACCGATGTTTTAATTGTTTTCTCAACAACTAACTTAATAAATTTGATTAAGAGTAATGAACATAGTGAAGACTCTCATATAGTTCTTGCTGATTTTTTTTTCAGGAAAAAGTCTGAAAATGCTCGTATAACTACAGATGTGCATTCATACATATTGATGCATTTATGAATGCACTTAGGTATATATGCACTTTTTGAGTTGACTTGAAATTTATCTGCTAAAAATGACGTAATTAGGTCGTTCCAAATACGAACGTGGAAATGGCGCTAAAAAACTTGAACGATTTCTAGTTTCGAAAAAGGACTTTAATTTCTAAGTTTCCAGAGAAATAAAAACTTTACCGGTTGATCCAGTTTTCTCAATTTGGCTTAATGTTACCAAAAAAAGCGCCAATCATAAATTTTTCTAGAAATTCGAAGAGCTTAAAGGGCATCTATTTGTTTCTTTCAAATTCGAAAGTTGAGATTTTTTCAAGAAAGTTAGTGTTTTTTTGTTTACTTGCGCTCATTACTTTTTTCTAATCTTCAATTAGCTATTTTATTTGGGTCCCAATTAATAGAACGGAGTTAAAACGCTCCCCTCAATAAGCAGATATGCCCAATTTTTTTGCAAATAAAGTTATGGAATAGTCAAATTTTTGATTTTTTCGACCGTTTTTTGTGAAAATTTCTCTCAAACCTGAGGTTGTCGGTTCATTGGAGAAAACGGGTACTGGGAACTTCCCCTGCATTAGCGGTGTCACCCACCTTTTCATTTTTTACACAATGTTATCGTTCTCAGTAAAGTCAATTTTTTGAGCGTTTTCTTAAATTTGTTCAATTTAATCAAAAAATACCCTTCTATATCTGACATTTTGGGTTCAATCTTCAATCCAAAGAACGGGTTGTGGGAAGCTCCTTTGCATATGCGTCTACGCCCAAATTTTTTATACAAAAGAAATTATGGCTCTCGGAAAAGTCAAAGTTTTGATTTTTGACCGTTTGTTGACGGCTCAATCGAAATAAGAGATTGGTTGAATCTCTTCTACATTAGCGGCTACGCCCAGTTTTTTTCAAAGTTATGATTCGTGGAAATGTCAACTCTCTGATTTGTTGGCCGTTTTTGTCTTTTCTCGATAACTATTCTGCCAAAACTGATATCAGGTTTAATCGACCCAAAAGGTTGTAGGAAGCTTTATTTTTTAATTCTTCTAGAAAAAAGTTATGACATTTAAACAAATGAAAGTTTTGAAAATTGGGGGTTTTTTGGAAGTTTTTTTTCTCGACTCGAAAATTACTCGCCATTTCTCAAGTTAAGTGTTCAATCGAGAAACACGATTTCGGAAATTTTCCCTATTTCACCGGCCACGACCTGCGTTCAGCAGAAAAAAGTTACTGTTTTGAATTTTGACTATTTTATAGAAACTTTCAATCTAGAAAATTTCAATCGAAAGAAGCGGTTGCGCGAATTTTTCCCGCAGAAGCAGCTCCTCCTTAGTTTATTTTTAAAATAAAAGCTAGGTTTTTGGGAAAATTCCAAATCTCAAAATTTTTCACTCTTCTCACTTTAGTTGAAAACAATTAAGGTTTTGCGCGAAGAATAATGTTTGAAATTACGCATTTCGTCTCACATTAGTATAACAAATTCAAAAAATGTTAAATACTTACCTCCAGCTTTAGCTGAGCTCTAGGTGTCCTTCATCGAGACATACGAAAATTAGGTTCACCACGTTTTTTCAACATGTCGAAAAAGTGCCAGTCAGAAATTATTCCAGAAATTCAAATAGCTTTAAGGGAACTTTTTTGAAATTCGCTTGAAAATTGAGATTTTTTCAAAAAACAAGTCGATATTTTTTTTCTGTTTAACTGCGTTCATTGACTCTGATTTTTTTTTTGTAACGGCTCTATCTGAGTAAATACGATACGATGATTGTGTAAGTGATTTTTGTCTGTTTGACTGTATGTTGGCTATGTTTATATATGGCATTGTCACTGCAACTCAGTAGTAAACGGGTCGAGTTCGTAGCTAATCAATTACTGGTTATTTTTAATTCTAAAAGTTTTGTATATGAAAAGTTTTTTATGTCAAAAAAAGTATGTTACAAATGCATTCTTATGAAGGTTTGTTTATGCAATTTTTTAGTAACAATTTGGGCGATTTTTTGAAAGACAAATTGTCTATCACAGTACTGCAGTTTTTACTTCAAATTTTTCTGAAGAAAGGAAAATAATATTTTCGGTTGATTTTTATGATGTCGTATTTCGGTTGATTTTTATGATGTCGTATTTTCTTGCATTTTTTTGTATTTCTTTTTTTTGTCGATTTCGTTCCTTGCGTTTGCGAAGTGCAGCTTAGACTGTGTGAATAGATGTGTAATAACGATAACTAGGTGGGTTTTGGATGGTCATGGGTCAAAAACGCATAGGTGTCGTACCTCAAAAGACCGCTACTGGGTAACTTGATGCTAGTAAAAAAGCTAAGTTGATCTTCTCTGTTTTAGCGACCAAGATTGGACCTGACTCGTTTCACTTCGAGGGCAACAATTTGGCCACTCCCACTAAGGCGAATGAGAAGCAGTACCTGCTGAGACCAGAAGTGGTGGAGTCCTACTTTGTGCTGTGGAGGACCACACATGACCCCAAGTACAGAGAATGGGGCTGGGAGGCGGCACAGGCCATAGAGAGGTAAGATATTCAAAACCATTTCTTACACTTGCGCGAAGCTACTGTTTTAGTACGAACCTAGAGTACGAGACTCAAAATATCTAGGTCGCAGATCGAATCCGAGTCGAAGCCGCAGTTTTACTAATTCTAGGCTTATTTCTATTTTTCTTATTGCACTTTATAGAGCTGCTTTTTGTCGTGTTTTCGGTAGTGTTTGCGAAGCAAAGCTTCGCCTTTGTGTTAAAATTACCCCGGTCTTACTCAATGCAGGACCAACCGAGGGGGAAGGGGGACGTCATACATTTTTTTGATGCCGGTCCCACCTTGAGGTCAATGACACTGGGACCCCTCCAACCGTGACCGAAGATCAGCAAGGCACACGAATGAAAATCCACTAAACTTATGAATACCTGAGCGAAGCTTGCGCTATACTACAAGGCCGTTTCCAAATAGATATGGGGAAGAGCGCTTAGAAATTCATAGAGAATATTTGCATTTATGAATGCTTTTAGGAAGGGGTGGATTTATGAAGAGAACGACGGACACCCCTCCCCCACTCAGGGTTGCGGCCGCCTGCCGACCCAAATGGTCCCCCTTTGGTACTTCATAAGAAATCCATTTTTTGGCAGACCGACTCTAAAATGACCGTTTTTCAGTTCCCCACCCCTCGCAAAATTACAAAATACAATTGTTCAAAATTATTCACACAAAATTTTGCCTGTGAAATGTTGTAAAAATTTGTTCACCTGTTCACGCTGACCCGTTTTAACGGAGTTTATAACAGCCAGGAAAATTCATTTCAAATAGGCTTCTATAAGTTGAAGTTCAGAAAATATCAAAGGGGGAGGACTGGAAAAGAGCCTCTCAAATTTTTATAAAGGTGCCTTCGGTGTCAAGATATACTAATTTTGAGGGGGAGCGCGTGCCAATCAAACGCGATTTTTTAAACAAAATTTTCTCCAAAAAGTCCCAAAAACCGTTTTTATACCTGTTTTTTTTTATTTTACTTTGGCGGCGCAAATTTTTTTTGTCATGATACGGTCTGCTAGTGTTCTGGGAGCGCTCGGAAACTCAATTTGGTCAAATTAAAGAAAACTCCGACAAAATTTTTTAAAAAAAAATTGAAAATCCGCTCCCCCCACTCGAGAAAATCCTAGATCCGCCCCTGCGCTTAGGTGTATATGCACTTCAGTTTTCTGAAATTGAGTTACTTTTATCTATAAAGTGTGAATCATAAATTGTTCTTGAAATTCAAAGAGG
This sequence comes from Symsagittifera roscoffensis, assembly GCF_963678635.1. NCBI lineage: Eukaryota > Metazoa > Xenacoelomorpha > Acoela > Convolutidae > Symsagittifera > Symsagittifera roscoffensis. The sequence continues at coordinate 73,896,646 of NC_087063.1, read as the reverse complement.
TTAAAGGCCATATATTTTTTTCTTTGATATTCGAAGTTTGAAGTTTTTCAAAAAACAAGTCAATTTTTTGTTTCTTTGCGTTCATTGACTCTTTTCCAACTCTTTATTGGCTAAGTTCTATTATTTACATGTTCGCTTGTGCTTGCGAAATACAACTGCTCGTAATACTTCTGTAGAATTTTTATTCTCGTGGTACTTTTCTGACTATTAAAGATCTATGTTTTAGACACTGTAAGAAGGAGGCGGGTTACTCGGGTATCCGTGACGTCACAAATGTGAACACAGGAGTGGACGACGTGCAGCAAAGTTTCTTCCTGGCAGAGACCCTCAAGTACCTCTATCTACTCTTCTCGGACGACTCTCTAATACCACTGGACCACTGGGTATTCAACACAGAGGCACACCCGATTCCTATCCTGCCATCATAGCACCGACCTCAGATCCTCGCGCTAAGATTCCTCAACTTCATACTCCTCTAATGGCAGAGTACACTGATGCACTGAATGAGTTCCTTCGCCTCATTCTTCAGCACACCAATCAGCCTATGGAACCCACCCTACCTTACCCTCATAACACAATATGCCTATGCTTAAACGAGGCCAGTGACACGAAATGAACTACGCTATAAATGATTGTATGCGTTTTATTTATTGAAATTCTGGTTTACGAAATATCCACACAATTCCAAAACCCCTGTATCCTTTTTTCTCGAGCAAAAAAATGGTTGCGATGAGAAGTGGGTTCGGTAAGTCTATTTGCTCGAAAGAATTGATAAATTAGAATTTGCTTCTTGTCACTGGATCCAAAATTCGCTACACGCGGTGCCACTATAACTGTACATTTTAATTGTAGATTATATCTTCAATTTTTTCTATTTAATTTGAATCATTTGAAATTCCAGTTAAATTACTTAATAAGAGTCATCCTTATCTCATCAGCGCATGCTACGCGAAATTGAACTGTTACGTAGCTGCTATGTAAACATGTTTATATGAATATTTTTTTATAGTATCAATTTAATAAATTGTTTTCTCGTTATCAGATTTCTTACCCAAAAGAAGATTTGAGTGTCACAAATTATTTTCTCGAATGGGTTGAATTGGTTTGAATACTGTTCGTTTGAATTTATTTTGATGAAAACTGGTTCTTATTATCTCATATTTTTGCTCTTCAATTAAGGTCAAGTTATATTTTATATATTAATTAGAGTTTATTCTTATGGTTGCTATGAAACGTTTAGGTGTATCAACAAGAAATTGCTGTGTTGTTAAAATATATCTTGTTATTAATAATATTTTATTAGAAAAGTTTTAGGCATTTTTCAGTTTTTTTTTTGCATCTAGCTCTACTGTGTTATTGATCGTGTTCACTTGCCCATGCTCAAAGTAAAGAATTTAATTAAGGTATCAAAATATTTAGCGAAGGCTGGGAACCAACGCTTGTTTGAAGATGATTTACTGAAAGAAGCCGAGTGATTTAATATAAGAACCAGTTTTCTATAAAATTGAATTGTAAAAAAGTAAGTTCTTCGTACTTATATTTTTAGGACAGTTTTCAAATGTGTGTTTTGTGATTTAGACTTAAGAGCTGTGTTACTACTTCCTATAAAAATTGCATATCGGCAGTAAATATGAAATTAGTCTGTCGATTAATACTGAAAATAAATTATTATCATTCGGTTTTTTAATTAATTACAAGCCGAAGTTGTAGCCCGTGGAGGTCATAGGAATTTTGACAAAATTCCCATAAAAATATGTTTCATTCCATCATCTTTCTTTAAAACTTTATTTGACTAATAATACTTGAAAAATTTGTCCCAGAAATAAATATTTGTCCTACTGGAGGTTACGTTCTATTGCAAAAATTCAGTTCATTCTAAGTCTGATCGTGTGCAGTACACTTTAATAATAGAGAGAATTTAAAAAATTGGAAGTTAGTATAATAAATGGTAAGACGAGTTCTGTCAATTTTTAACCGGAAGAAAGGTTTTCACCCAATTTATCTGTCAGTCGATCATTCGGCACAGTACTATTTTTTTTTCGAAATGCATTTAGTTTTCATCCCAATTGCCAGTAAAATGATGAAATATGTTAACATATATGCGTTATAGGTAAAAGCACGTTATTTGTCCATTTGCTGTAAAAAAACATGTAATTGTGACGGAAGCCATAATAAAATAGGCAGGCTGGAGGAGTGGTTAGGTTATCAGAACCGGGTAGGTTTATGGGTTTAATGCCCTGACTATGTTTAACTTTAAGAGGTTGAGCTCTGAATATGTTGAATACCCCACGAACTGACCAAATGGTTAGAATTGCGAGACCATAGCTTGCTGTGGAGTGTGTTGTAGGGCAGGTCAAAAATAAATTGTCATTGCAATTAAGAGCAATTATAATTGATCTTCTTATTGCAATCAATAGAATGCCACTCCTGACCAATTACAATTAATTGATTGCGCCAATGAATTGCAATTGACACCCGCACATTTCTCAGAAAAAAAATTACATTTTTCCTTCCGATTTCAAATTAGCTTGAAAGATTTTTCAGTACTGTAGAATATGCATATTCTGGTCTTCGGCCAAATTTGATGCAGCAAAATCTGGAAATGCAGTTTTTTCTGAAAATCAACAAAAATTACTTGGACAATGAACTCGTGTCAAAATTTGTTAACCAAGAGTCATGCTTCGTGCTTACAATTAATTGCAATTTTGGGTTGTGACAATTAATTGATGATTATTTTTTAACATTGCAATTAACTGAAACTTATATTTCTGTTAACCGATTAGTTTTTGACCTACCCTGGTCCGACCTATTCTTTTTTGAAAGAAATGAACATGTTGAGTACTCTTTTTTTTCAGGAAAAATCTGTATTTAGTTCACGCTCAATTTTGATTTTACGCGATTAGACTTCTGGTTTTTTAAAGGTAAACTATATTTTTACAGGGCATACGCGGTTAGAAAAACGTGACGGACTTTTAGTTTTGAAAATGGAATTTAATTATCAGATAATGCAGCGAAATGAAAATTTTAGTTATTGATACAGTTTTCTCAAATAGGGTCAAACATAAATTGTTTGAAATTCAAAGAGCTTTCACGGCATATATTTTCTCTTAAAAATTCGCAAGTTGAAGTTTTTTTCAAAAAACGACAGTTTTTTTTGTTTCTTTGCGTTCATTGCTCTGTTACAACTGTCAGTTGACTATGTTTTGCGGTAATAAATGTATTGCAATCAGGTAACATACTTTTTTCCCTTCAATAACTTTGTCCGTCATCTTTAGTGGACTTCTGGACTCATCTCTTGTTGTACCTTGTTTCATAATGAATTTAAATTCTGAGCGTTCTCAGCCATTTTAGACTGGAGGTAACGAGTACGCCTGGGTAGCAAAGGTCCTGAATTTGAATCTGGCCTAGACCTGTTTTTTCAAACGGTTAAATTGAAAAACAAGTCAGTTTTTCAATGACTTGTTTGCGTGTCACGTCTTGAATACTTCCAGAGGATATTGTTGTTATTTGCGCGTTTTTTCTCGAACTCGTGTCGCCCAAATTGTTTTTACAATTTCAACTGAGATAATCCCCATGTAATGCAGCTCATTCTTACGACTTTCATATATGTTCCTGAATGTCACTGATGAAAAGTCGAGTTAATTGTCGGGTGTTTTCGTACGAGTAAGAATTGCGCAAGGGGATTAGCATAGGCAGGGTGTACATTGGTTCATAGGGTAGATGATAAAATACTGATTTAAATTAACCGGACAAAACGAACAAAACTTGAAATTTCAAACGCGTTTCTGTCAAATTGGATTAAGATTGGACAAAAAGTGAAGAGAACAAATGTTGCTTGGAATTTCACCAGAATTAATGTGGTGCAATTTTTTCTCCGAAATTTTTGGAGATTTAAGCAAATTTTTGGAGATTTCAGCCTCCTAGAACTTTGTTGAACTATGTAAATGGCTTTTTATGTTATAATTTTCTCCTCTATTACTAAGGTAGTTTCAGCATAACTCTAGATTAGTTAAAAAATAACTCTAGATGACCCATTTTTGGGGTAAATTTTTGGTTGACAATTTTGGAGAATAAATTGCACCATATTAACTCTGGTGAAATTCTAAGCAACTTTTGTCCTGTTCACTGTTTGTCTTATCTCAACACAATTTGAGAAAAACGTGTTTGAAATTTCAACTTTTGTTAGTTTTGTCCGGTTATTTTAAATCAGCACTTTATTGTCCTTTTACATACGATTTTCTTCCGTCTGCATTAAAATTCAACTAATAAATCTGTGCTATTGATTAAAAAAATGATTATCTGTCATTCTGATCAGTCGCAATATCAGCCAGCTAAAGTTTTGGTTAACGATTAATGAGAAATTGAGATTCAATTTGACGAACTTATTCATTCTCTTCAAGTCATACCTTAGCAGCCAAATTTCTTTTGTCGCTATCGGCTATTAAAATTTTTTATAGCAACCTTTTGACTGTACTCGCTCTTTCCTTATAGTAAAATTATGATATTGTAACTTACGTGAACAAAAGATGAATAAAACCAAGGATAGCCGGTTGCTGTGCAAGTAGCACAGAATGTTCCAACCATATTCATATAAAAACTACAAGGAAACGAGTTTTCTTTTTTTAATTTTTGTGTCGTTTTTGTCTATGACAGAATGAGAAAATCACACCAATGCTTAATTTAGCGAATTAGGCAAAATTGTGAACAATTGGTTTAAAAAAACGAATAGCAGACAAGTATAGAGAAAAAAAATTCAAAAAAATTGTTTAAAAGTTCTAGTTGCACAAAATAATTTTTTTGGACATGAAGGTTTTAAGAAAGCTCATGGCCAAGGAAGGTTTTAAGACAATTTATGGCCCAGGAAGCTTTCAAGCTTAAAGAAAAATTTTTATGGCCAAGGAAGCGGTAAAAGCAATTTTAAATGAAGTTTTCTGTTTAGAAAAATCTAGTTTTCTGAGCCTAAATGTCCAATTTTTATAAAACTTACATTACTCGATTGCGTTACTTGCTCGAAATTAGGCATCCCAAAAACTTCAAACCCGTTTTTTTTCTACACTGAGACAAATTTTTGGAAAAACTTTTGATGTAATCCGAATTACGATTACCCAATATGTGAATTACGATTATGATATATCACTCAACCCAATCCGATGATGATTTGTGGTGCGTGATTTTACTTGGAAAACAGAAAAAGAGAAAACTAAAACACATCCAAATACAATATTACTCCCCATTTTCAATGGTCGGAACAATAATGAATGAATATATACCATTATCATTAAAGCGTAGCGAAAATGTAACGATAAACGATATTGTTATCGGTTGATGTTGTGGTTGGACTGTTTTTATTCTAACAGAACGCAGTTACAACATGGCCTGAAAAAAGTTAGAAAACGATTTTTTTAAAATATTTTCTAATTATTGTACTTAGAGTACGTTGGAATTATTGTTATCCTTGTTGTCCTGACCATTGAAAATGGGGAGGAACTTTGTATTCAGGTGTTTTCGGTTTTTTGTTTCCCACGCAAAATCATCGGACAGAGGTGAGTGGTATATCATATTAAAGCCCGTTCAGTCGTGGTTTGAACGACATAAAAAAATGTCCGAAAAATTTTCCCAGTGTCGAAAAAAACGTCAGTAAAATTTTCGATTTTTAGTTCAATTTCTAGTGAAAAAACCGCGATCGATTAGCGTTCGTTATATGGAAATAAGCTATTTTTAAAAAATATTTTTAGGCTCACAAAACTTGATTTTACTATTAATTTTGGATGTTTCTTTCAGCGCTTATTTGACATTAAAGATTTTCAAAAAAGAAATTAAAACTATTGTGCAAAAAATATGAAAAAGTTCGTTTAGTTCTCGAATCACACCACCCACTCAAACGACACTTATTTGAAGAAGCTAAAAAATCTATTTTGCTTTAGTTGAATGTGGTCGGAACATTCTTTCGGAGCATATGGTCGGAACATTCTGCTATCCTTGTTTCTTGTGATTTTTTTTCTCACATCAAAAGTTATTTAAGTTTTTGCAGTGGTGATCTGTTCCTTGTTAGAGAAACACACGGTCAGAAAATAGCCTTTCTACGAACAAGAAGCTGGATTAAAATCTAAGAAGAACATTTAAAGTTCGTGACAAAACTAATGATGAGCATTATAGTGTGCAAATATGGTCGGTCAGCTTTCATTTCTTTTTGAAGATAGACTGATTGTTGATCGAACTTTATTTTTAGCCATGAGTGAAAATGTCGTCACTTTGTCATAACGCTTATAAGGAGCTTTTTTAAAAATGAACACCTCTGCAGTTTAAATCAGTCGAATACCTAGATAAATCTTTCGAGTCAATATTTAATTATGATAAGATAATATTTTACGCCCGCTGAAACTGACTAAAGGGTCTCAAATTGAAAGTTTTGCGCCACCAGTTCAGTCAAAGAAATTCATTTGAACGAGCTTTTGAAAAAACTTCGTGGTATGTTTTAACTATATCGCTCGAATATCATCATATGTAATTCGTTGTAACTTCCTTTTTTGAACTCACACCTTTCGATACAAATTGTAGGCTGTTAGATTTTTTCTTGTTCTCATTCAGATACTAATTTTGACTTCAATTACTTCAGTTTCCAACTTACAGACACAGATGGGAAAACTTATATTATGGATCCTTCCACGAACTAAATCAACTGCTATTTGCAAAGCTCTCTCGAACAACGCAGAAATAAAATGTCTCTTTCAACCATATACTTTGGGCAAACGACGTTCAAACGGCGAAAGAGTGCACCAAAAAGTGATCGACCAGTTTTCGCAAGAAGATCACGTGTTCTTCAAGGACACAGGCATGTATTTGAGCCCCGAAGAGCTTGAATATTGGATCCAAAATGAGGAAGTTAATCACATTTTGCTAATACGAAGTCCAGAGAAGATTGCACTCTCCATGTTTAGAGTTGACGGTGAGCTAGCGCCTTACTTCATTCAAAGTGAGTTAATAAAAATCAAACCTTTGGATCAATATTTTGCGAATTTAAAAACAGTACGAGACCGTTTGAAAAGACAAGGCCGCTCTTTTCTTGTTCTTGACTCTGAAAATTTGAGTCCGGAAAACAACGGAAAGTTCTTGAGATCAATTTGTGAGTTTGGAAATTTACCTTTCGACAAGGAAATGTTGGAACTAACACCTTCGGATGGTAAATTACTTCCCTCAAATTGGTGGGTTCCAGATGATTCAAGGTCAGCGAGTCAAAAGGTCAACGGGGTTCAAGTTGATATGTTTGAAGATGCTCTTGGATCGACAGAACTGGGCAACCGAAGAAAGGTCAAATATGGACGTTCAGATTTGGGTCTCAATGAAATTGAACAATTAGATGAGCTTATAGCCAGATGCCAACCGATTTACGAAGACTTGAAAAATGGCTAAGTTTAAGTTTTTTTTAATGTTTATTTAGATTCCGAAAATTAACAAATTGTTTTATTCAGATGGTTTATATTGGATTTCATTTCAATTTATTTGTTTTGAAAACTGAATTTTTTCTGTGATGCATCTAGATTTCTTGTGTTTAGGTATGTTGTAATGCTCATTAAGTGAAAGAAAGAAAGAATTTATTTCTCATTGTTAATGGTAAATTTGCATACAACGAGAATTTAAATATGAAGCACCAGAAACAGTGAGGGGACAGTTAACGAACCGAAATTGGTTACACAGCACTGCCCGTTTTATCAAATGAAAGACAAATTTGTGATCTTCAAAGACATGTGACATTGAACGAAGTAAATACCTTTATGAAAATAGTTTTTTTTTAGGTAAAACTAACATTCTTTGCGCTCGAATTTAATCTTTTGCGGTTTGACTTCTGATTCTTCTATTTCAATTCAAATCCATTTGGTAAAAGGAAGGCAAATGACGCTCTCGAAATTTCAGAGTGATCAAAAGTGAATTTTTAATTTTTGAGTTTCCAGCAAATTAGGAAAATTACTTATTGGCCCAATTTCCTCTAATTGGGTTATTTTCATAAACAAACCGTCAGTTAGAAAAGATTAGAAGAGTATCTTTGGAATTCGCAAGTTTAAAAAAATTTCCGAAAAAGTAAAACACTTTTTTTTCAGTTTTCTTGAGTTCGTCTTGAGGTCGCCCTATTTACCTCGTTTCAAAGGCGATAATAATTGTACGTTCTTTTGTGCGTGTGGGGCTGCGGGTATGTGAAATTTCAATACTGCGACTTTCTAAAAAGTTTTTACCTAATATTGCTTATAGTTTTTCTGGCTCAACTGAAGTCTACCCAAATTTTGACGGCTTAGTAAATTTCGTTGCAATGCTTATTTGACACTGACAATTGTCTATCGAATTGAGACAAAATTGTAAAAACTTATGCTCTTTTATTTACAGTAGCGTATTTCAAGATCATTGCGCTGGATAGTTCAGGGCAAAAGAAAAAACTACGATCTTTGATGCGTAAATAGACTTTGAGTATGATATGATGAATTCAAACTTAAATAAATTTTATTGCAATCGCGTTTTAGACTTGTTATAATATCTTTGGCCACAGAATCTCCAATTGCAGCCAAGCTGTACTTAAAGCACCTGGTCTAGAGCTACTGAAATGATACTTGGTCTTCAGCTGAAAAATTTGAGATATAGATTGATTTTTTTTTGTCGGTTTTATTGATATCATCCCAATTTTCGTCGGCGTATTTCTAGAACTTTTATGCTAGATTTTCAGTACTGTTTTTTTTCAGTTTTTAAAAAGTAATTCGAAAAAATTTTTTTTGACCGTCGAAAAAAATTCAGTTGTTTCGGATGCATGGTTTTTTTTTATTTTCATCTAAAACTAAGTGGAATTGGTTTAAGCTTTAATTTATTGGTGTTTATAAGGGTTGAGTATTTTTCTGAAATCAATTCAAGTTGCGTATCAAATCAATCAAAGCGTCGCGTATTGTTTTCCGAAAAAATTCTCAAGTTTCCGAGGTTTTTTATATAATTTTGATTTGACTGTTTTGTCTACAAAGATATGTATGTGGCGAGTGTCGCACGAGATTCAGTAGTGTGGTTGTTTCTGGCGCTGAAATTTTGAAAAAAAAGAGAATTTTTGTGTTTTGTATTTTCTTTACTTGCTCTTTTTTTAATATTACCTTTTTTGGGATCCAGCTCTCTCCTAAAGTTGCGTATCAAGTTCGTATTTAATAAGTTTGATGTAATTGGGTTTTTTTAATAAGTTTTCGAAAAAATTTTTTTTCCAGATGTTCTGCTAGTCTTGCCTGTATTTTTTTTCAGTATGTTTGCGGGAAATTTTGCATTGTCGGTCTATTGTTTGGTTGCTAATGTTTTGTCGGCTTAGTTGAACCATCACAGATTTTTCTTGTGCTGTAAGCAATTTGCCCTGTTAATACAAGTATTGTTGATTTTCTCTTGTACCCTACCGGAGCTTGATTTTTTTTAGCTTGCTTGTATCGTAGTTTTTTTAGGAAAATTTCATTGGCGGCTTGTTGCCTGTTTGCTTGTTTTGTCACCTTAGTTGCCAGATCACGAATTTTTTGTGCTGTAAGCTATTTTCCCTGTTATTTCAAGTTTTTTTTACTTTCTGTTATTTAAAATTTACTAGCTCGGGCTTTGCAGGTTTGTCTTTTTCACTGAAAAGTTTCTTTCGGCGTACATGGCTTCGGCTCATGTTGTTTGAGCATTTCAGATGTAAACCTAATAAAATCCGGATTCAAAATAATTTTAATTTCTTCTAACTGCTATGACTGATTCTTATTGGGACTCAATAATACTCGAAATTTTGAAGCATTATTATTGAATATCAATGTTTGCCCGTTTTTCTGATCACTCCATAAACCCTGGCTTTGACAGCTTTCAATTACTCCTGATTTACATTTTCATCGTGCTTCTAAAATACTAAAATATGATTCTTCTGGTTTGCCTGAATTTTCCTGTAAAGTATTTATGATCGAGTCCCACTGTGGCTCATGTATGGTCTTCAAATTTTTTTCGCTATATATATATATATATATATATATATATATATATAGCGAAAAAAATTTGAAAAAAAATTGAAAAATTTGCGAAAAAATATTTTATATAATTATATGTATGTGGCGAGTGTCGCACGAGATTCAGGAGTGTGGTTGTTTCTGGCGCTGAAATATACAGAGCCTTTTACAGAACCTCAGATTTATATATATTGTAAAAACGTTTTATATTTTTTTGAACCTTGAGTGCGATTGAATACAATGCAATTTATTTCTGAGAATTCGGTCGGTTGCTTCTGTATCTGAGAAATACAAAACACTTTCTTGTACTTTTTTATAGATTATATAAAGAACGTCGTAATGGTGATCGTTAGTTTAAATTGTCATCAATCTTGTTTTGGTTTTGGAGAACTATAAAATGAGATTAAATTAGTCGCTTTGTTAACTCGGTCGGCATATTCAGCAAAATCCCGAAGCGTTGCAAAGAAAATGGCCAAGTAACAACCGAATACACTGCTACGAAAAATAAATAGTTCTCGGTTATTTAATGACGTAACATGAACACAAACAACAGATAAAACTCACTCGGAGTAGTGAACGCTTGCTGTGCTTGCCTTCGAAATGAGAGGTAACGTTTGCATCAATCCGTTTTAGCCGTTTTTATTCTCAGGTTTATTCAAAATTTTTAGCTAAATGAGAAATAAAGAACGTTTTTGGGTTATGCGGATTTTTTGGTGCTCTTTTTTAGCAGTTTAAGATTGCATGAAGTTAGAGCCCGTTCTTGATTGAATGAGTTAATGATTTATGCTATTAACGGCGGTATCATGTTGACTAATTTTCATCGTTGCCATGATTATGGCGTAGTTAATGGTCAGGGCGTACGCCTGGTAAGTAACAGGTCAAATGCTAGAATCTAAAACATCCCTAAAACTTAAGGTAAAATTAGCTTTTAAAATTGAAGATTTTCACCTCTATTAACCGGATTTCATTTAAATTTGAGAGCCTCAGATCGTGTATTTGATTCCCAGCCATGACAGTCAATGATAGTGTGAGAGGACTAGCTCAAACTTTACATCTAGCTGCATTTCTATTACAGCCTAACCGATTTCAGCTTCAACAGTAAACAATGGTACCATTTTAGTGTTCTTCGGCGGCTTTTGCCCTGCAAAAAACTCAGTTTGGATTGCATTTGATTTTCTTGTTCAATGTTTTTTGTTGAAAAAGTTTTGAACTGCTCAGACGGTAAACTTTTTATGACATTGTTCAAAATGAAATTGGATTGTTAAGGCAAAGTAAAAAATTATCTTCTCAAAATTTATATATATATTGTTCTTTTTTTATTCAAATGTTTTCAGAGGAAGGATTAATATTTTCTAAATCTTCTAAAAACAATTCAGCCAATTTGAAATTCAGCCAAAAATATACAGACATTTCAGCTAGCTTTACAAAACGCTAAATTCGAACGAAAAAAATCAGAATTGGACTATTTCTCGGTTTAAGGTCGCCGGTGGGCGCGCGTCGCCGCTTTGCGGTGATAACCGGCTCTAAATTTTGTATAGAGTGCTACCCTCTGTTGGCAAGCTCGCAAACCGTTGCCGCGACTGCGGCGGTCACTATTATTGGCTGAATTGTCTCTATATTTTTGACTGAATTGTCGGAATTTCACATTGGCTGAATTGTCTTTAGCCGAATTGTCTGGGCGCGTTCTAAATTATTTTTCCAAGCTCTCTCAAAACTCTTTAAAACTTTTCTCGGACCAAAAATTTTAGCACAGCTGGCACAATATTTGCAAAAAACTATGCTAAAATTGACATTTTCACGCTCTTTTGGAAGGTTTCGATAAAATGATTTGCCGCGTTCCCCTCCATGTTTAAAATCAGTCTATGATGACTGCGAAGGCAGCGCCTATAGAAAGTTTTTAGAGTCGGTCAGCGGAGAAATGATAGTCGTAAAATAGTTCCAACTGTGGGCAGGGGGTCAAATTCCTGAGGAGGGGGGGCGTCAATATGTGAAATAAATCGCTTCTGTGGGAAATAGGTAAATCACTCTTACTGAAATATATATGGAGAAGCTCAAACCATTCAAGTGAAAATAGGCTCAGATTTGATGTAGAAAATGTAAACAAAACTGCTTGTATAGTAGGGCACAATCCGGAAGGTTGCGAGAGCCATGTAAATGATCTCAAATAGTTCTACTGAAGAACATTTGAATATAACCCACAAATTTTGGGCTTTTAGGTTTGTCGTGCCCCAAAGGCCTACATAAAACAATTCAAAAATAAACACTATTAAATTTTTGAGTTAAATAGGGAATTATTGTGACCAATTAGTTTGCCTCAATTCAATTTGGAACATTTTTGATATCTTGATAATTCACCGCGCAAAATTAATTTGCACTACGCCTACAGAACCATATGTAAATTTTTCAAAGAGCGCTCAAATAAGTCAGAGCATAACAATGTTGTACACCCCCCTAATTCTGTAGTTTGCAGATGAATTATCTTCTTATATTCAAACTCAGAGTCAATACCTTCATTGGGGTTTCAAAATATTTTCTCTAAAGGTCAGTATTTTGATCGTCAAAATCATTCCTAATAAAAACCACCCAAAGCATGTATATCCTTCACTTTCATTGAAAGTTGGAAGAAAAATATAAATATAACATGGGAAAATTTCTGGAAACTTTGAACGGTTTGTAAAAAAAATGAAAAAAAGTTCTTGCTAAATAGGTAAAAATTCTTGCTATTTCAAATCAGAGGATCATGTCCCCTCAGGCAGCTTGAAAATACAAAAAAGACAACATGTCCCCTCTTTAACAACAACAATAATTAAGTAATTATTAATAATTGTGGTTTCTGCTATCCAGCCTGTCTGATCATAGTCCGTTTCTCTTATTTCCCAACATTCCAGACTGTGTTATTTTTTTGAGCGAAGCTCCTTTTTTGCGACTCAAGGCAGTTTTTTAGCGTCTAGAACTTTCACGTGGGACCAATATTGCAGCCGAAACCGGTCAGGCTGTGGTGGACCTGAAGCTAGAGGTCAAGTGAGAGCTCGTCCTCACACACTATCATTGCAGGGGATCGATAACACAATCTGACGATTGCGAAGTGAACGCCTTTCCATAATGCTTAGTGCTTCCATAATGAAACAATTTGATAATTTTATCTCAAAATATAATGAAACAACGATTTCATTATGTTTTGAACAATGCAAAAGCTCAAGAATGATTTTGAATTCAGGATATTGTACGAGGAACACAAAATAGTACTTCTGGTTTTATGAATTGCACCTTCTACACTACTGGCACATAATCATTAAGAACGACGATGATTGGTCAGTGAAACTCTCGTTTCTGATTGGTTAAATGGAATTCCTATTGTCATTCGTTGGTCTGCAGATTTTTCTCGATTGTGATCGACCGGTATTGCACCCATCACTTTCGTTTGTAATATCTGTCGTCCAGAATTGTCCTCCACCCTCGCTTCTCATTTGCCTCTTTCGTCTCTTCGTGGGGGAAAAATTGACTGGATTGCAGCATCCGGTGTCGTAGTGGACCCCCGGACATCTGATCGGCGAGCTCTCGTTTCAGACTTCCACCCATCCCTTCCGTATAACCCCCTTCTATCATATCGGGACCCCCTTTTTCTGATTGACTGGGGGTTAAAATGAAGAGTCGGTGTGCCGCTGATGCTTGGCTTGGGTAGGTAGAAATCAACGTGGCCATCAGAAACAAGCAACTGAAGATGGTCAAATATCCAAATTGACTGACCTTGACTGTCCTGGCGATGTTTACTTTCTTGTTTTTGTTGTTGTTTTCGGAGTTTTGCCTGCGCGTGCTGTTTTCAATTTGATGTGATCTCATTTTGGTCTCGTTTTCTGATTTGAATTGATTGACGGTTGAGTTTGGTGATTAATCTGAAAAATAAGGTACTTCTCAAGGGAATGCACAGGAATTTTTCTGGTAGGGCTGGACTTTCGTCAGGTTGATCATTTTGGTTTTTTGAGCTACTTTAACGCCAAACACTATAAAGACCCTATTTTGCCAAAAATGCTGCCTCGAGTTTTTTCGACTAGCCCTCTCCCTCCCATCATATTTAGTTTATCTTGGCGCGCAAAATTTTCAGTGTGACCAACCAAAAATGGGGATAGTAAAATGCTATCACAGAAGGACCATTTGGAAACATTTTGGGAACCTGAGTTGAGCCCCCGACGTCGGCTCGCTACTGGGTATGCTAAAATATTATTAACCCAATGTGGAATTTGGTGTTGTTTAAGTCCGAAAAGGTATTTGTAACATCTAAAAAAATATGCAAGTTTATTTTCGCGCGTTCAATTTTTGTAAAGTATGAAGCTTTCCAGCGCAGCGAGTGATTTATTTTGTCAGAATTTTACTTTGAAGTAAGTATTTATGGGCAGTTAACTTCTGTTAAACTGGGCCGATTAGATGTTTTTATTTTTTGACATGTCAAAACGGATACTAAAAATCAAGCACGTCATGTGTGGCTATAAAAACAATTTAGTATGCGAATTGAAGACGCTTTGATAATTAAAATGGCCGGAAAGTATGGGACCATGTTACTGCGCTTTTTTTTTGATCCGACAGACTGCAACTTTGTAATTTTATTAGCAAACCCTTTGTCTATTGAGGATGTATCATCAATTTTTGGTGAAATTTCTGGCTGGTTATCATTTCAAAGCATTCAAGTGCCATCTCTACACTTTTGATAGCCAGTAATAAGGCAAAGCCTTGAATTTTACGATTACTTTCAACGCCGTCAATTAAAGTTCAATTGCGGATCGGGTTTTTGTTTCTGAAGAAAAATCACAGCTGGCATAAATAATCCTCATAGCTGCTCATTTTGTAAGTCAAAGAACAATCACTATTTTTTCAATTTTTAAAAATTTTATATATATATATCTTCCTTTTCTAGATTCGCTTGCCTGAATCCAATAATTGTTATTCCACTCAATGTATATAAAAGCCGCGGTTTATTGATTTATTGGATGTGGGTATGAAATTAAGGCCTCGTCACCAAACACTGTCATGTAGGTGGTATGTGGGGCCTATTATTTTTTCACAGCTTTTTGTTCCAAAAACTCTACGTTTCTTCTTCAGTTTTCGGATTAGGTTTAGAATTTTTCACGCTAAATTTGTGTTTTAGATATTTGACTTTGAATTTTTTTCAGTTTCGAAGTTTATTTGATTTTTTTCCGATTTACCAAAAGAATTTGAAATAAATGAGAAGTCAAAAAGATAATTAGATGGAAATCAAATCAATTTTCCCTAACAAATTGTGCCTAAAAACCATTAATGAATGTTAGTTTCAAACGCATAATTTAATTTTTGAGATTTCCTAACAAATGAAAAAGTTCCCCATTTATTGAATTTTTTGAAATAAGTTGCAGAAAAAATTGTAGATCATATACAAAAAACGAAATTTAGAAGTTAACCCTTGATTAATATAATTTGAATAAGTCAATCAATTCTTTTTGCTTGTCAGTTTGTCTCTCGTAAATTTTGTTTAGAAAGTATGTAAATTAGCGTTACTATAATAATGTCACAGTTATTAATTTTGACAAGTTTACGTTCAGATCTTTAGAATATTTAGCTGTTTTTCCACTTTTTCTCTAGACCAAACACGATATTTCTATTGTCACCCCAAAGAAAAGCAATTCCTGTTTTTTTCTTTGCATTCATTTTGATTTATTAAGACAAGTTTTGCTACTTTTTGAAAGATTTCAGCTTCCTTATAATTTTGTAACCTGTTTGGTTATTTGTTTGTTGTTTAAATTTTTTTTTGTTTTGATTATTGAAAACGGGGATGAACTTTTGTCTTCGGGTGTATTTTAGTTTTTTCTTATTTGTTTTTCTCGTAAAAGCAGGTAGCACGAATTATCATCGGAATTGGTTAAGTGTCATACCATATTAGTTGTTGCGTAATACCTTTCAGTCGTGAGACAAACGAAAATTTGTTTTCATATTTCTCTCATTACTACGCGCGTACAAAATGACATCATATTGGAAAAAAAAGAAGAAACGTTCCATATTTTTTGTGATTGTGGTCTTAACAGTCTCTGCCACTTGCACAGCAACCGGCTATTCTTGTCTTGAAGTTTTTTTGTTTTGGTTTATTCTAAATAGTTTTTGGAATGACAATGAAATTAACTTGTTTCGATTTCAAATTTTGTTGCTGTAGTGAATGTTGAATTTGATCTAGATCTTAAACAGTATCTTTGAAACGGAGTTTTTTGATGAAATATTTAACCACAATCTGAATTTTTTTTCAATTTTTGTTCTTTTTTGTTAGTGTTATGATAGCTAGACGTAGCTAGGTCTGAATTTTTAAACTGAAGAAGAAAATGAAACCTTTTTTTAAATCTTTTTCTATCACTCAGAGAGCTAGACTCTCTGAAAGATAGAAAACCGTGATGAAAAACTCGATTTCAGTTTTCTCTTCAGTTTGAAAATGGGAAAAATTTGAACCTAGCTACATCGAGCTTCAAAAAACTTACAAAAAAAAAGAAAATGAAATAAAATATTACGAATTGGAAAAGTTTTTTCAAGTTTTTTTTTAAATCAGAACTTGAATGCTGAAAAAATTAGCTCGTGCTATGAAAAAGTTGGTTTGTACAAGCTGAATACCTTTCAAGTACAAGGGTATTTATATCATTTGAATTACTGACTTGGCTTCGATTTATAACTTCAGGACTGGATCTTGGATTTTCTCGAGGGGGCGTATTTTCGATAAGAAAATCGAAAATTTTGTCGGTCTTTTTTTGTCTTTAGGCCAACCATATGTATTTTCCGAGCGCTCCCAGAACACTTTTGACCAAATTTCTTGCGCCGCCTGCGAGTTTTTGAAAAATAAAACAGAAAAAAAAATGTTCTTAGGCACCTTCTGGAAAATTTTGACCGAAAAAAAAAATCTTTTTTTTGGCGCGCGCTAGCCTTCTAGATTAGCATTTGTTGGCCCTGAAGGCCCCGTTCGAAAATTTTTTAGGTTGGTTGGACGAAAAAGGATATCGTTAAAAATATCAAAAGGTGACCCTGTGGTTGGTGAGCTGGTCCAATCCTTGAGGGGAATGAACCCAAATCTGCCCCTGAATAACGTATATATACTGTTTTGGGATATCTACTGTAAACAATGCCAATTTTTTTACGCCCTCCAGTCCGAGAAGTAGATTTTTTTTACAATGACTAAAGTTTGATATAATAGAGAAATAAATTTTTTCTGTAAAACCAATCGTTGTTTTGTTCCTATTTTTGAAGAAAGTGAGGAGTTTATATGCTCCGGTGTTTTCTATTGAGACTATTTTGCAAAAAAATTATTTGCTCGCTGCGGGGAGAGGGGTCGCTACCTGGATCCTCAATTTTGTGAGCTCCGACGGGTGCGCAAACCGCTATATTAAACTGACACGAGTCTATCAAAACTGCTCGCTCTAAACTTTGATCCTGAAAGTGTAACATGAATTACTTAGACGTGGCGAATTATCCCGCGCTACAAAATTGTTCCTATGAAATTGGAGCAAGCTTATTGGTCTTAATAATTCAATACGCGACCTAAATTTTAAAAACTAAAATGTGATACTATCAGCCTAAAATTCATAGCTAGCAATAGCTGTTTTAACCAAAAAAAAATCGAAACCAATTAGTGGCAGTCGGAACATTCTAGGCTTTGCTCTGATACAAACTGTTTTGTTTGATTTTACGCCAGAAGCGAAACTTCGAAATAGACCCTCCGTTTTGTATTTGTCGCTAAACGGCTCATAATCAATCAATTTTTCTTTAAATTGTTCTAATTTAATTATTGGACGGGTTGTTTTTTTTAAATTTTTTTCTATTAAGAGTCTATGAACATAATTTAGACTCTTTTACACGTTGCGATGTTTATTTTATAGAAAAAAGTCTTTAAAGTTTTTCAGGCTCAAATGTGCTTTTTCGTGGCTTTCATTTTGATTTCTTTTTAAGTTTAGTTCATTTCCTTAGCTAAAAGAAGGCAAAGTCCACTATCGAAAAGCAAAAATTTCATAAAAATCTTCTAGTTTCGGAAATAAAAGTGTTAATTGCCAGATATTCCAGCAAAATAAAAGATTAACCTGTTAATCCAATTTTCTCAGAATGGGTTATTATACCTAAAAATGTCAATCATAATTTGTTCTTGAATTTCCTAGAGCTTTAAAACCATCTATTTGTTCTTCGACATTCAAAAGTTGAGATTTAAAAAAAAAACAATTTTTTTTCCTATTTACTTGTGTTCATTGACTCGTGTACAACTGTCTGTTGGCTATGTTTTCGGTTCGATTTTTTCTCCAATATAATTTCGTCCTAATTTATTAGGCTCTTTGTTGATCCTCAACCTATTTAGAACCAAGGTGGAAATAAATTTTTTTTCAAGGCAAGCGTTTCTAAGTTTTGTTATATTTATTTTGTTAATGAGAAATTTTAATGTTTGTTTTTCTATTAAAATTTTTGTAGACCCTTATTTTAGTCCTCAGAGCTTTCTGTTATGCATTGATGGGACCCTTTTCGCAAAATTTGTACGTTTTTCCTCAATCAATGTCGTGTTTTAGACGTTCATGCAACTTGTACAGCATTCTACCATTCCTCTTACATAGCGACCTCGAGCCGCAGCTCTAGCCCTATAAAAATTTTGAAATATCTATAATTTTGAAAGAGAACCCAATTGTTTCATGAAAGTTTCTTCAATATTGGCACTGGAAAATAGTATTATTTAAGTGTGTGCTGATATTGTGTCCTTTCAATGCCATAAAACGATTTTAAAATGTCTTTCCTGACCGATCAAAAAATCAGTGCGGAAAGAAAGTGCATGTTTTGTTTTAGAATAATTTTCTTGCGTCACTAAATTTTCTTTTCGTGGTAAAAGGAGCGAAAAAGGAAATTTTTCGAGTGGCCAAGTGTTTAACAGATAACTACCGGTGAATGGTAATTGCTCTAATGATTTAGAAGATTGACAATCACTTACGCTTATGGGTTTGCTTTTAGAAACTTAACTCAGGTGATTGATATATATGATATTTTTAGAATTAAAAACTGCTTTTTAACGTTTAAATTAATCAAGATGAACAAGTTGCTGGTTTTTTGACAAATAGTCGACTTGGCTTTTGATTTTTAAAATTTTTGTCTCGGTTCTATTCTTTTTGAATTTTTCTAGAAGCCGGAAAACTACAAAACTACTGGCTTGAAATGTATTTATTGTTCCGACCAATGAAAATGGAGAGAAGCTTTGGATTCGGATGTATTTTTGCAGTTTTTTAACGCAAAATCAGCTAGCACACAATCAGCTAATCGTTAAATTAGGTCGGGTGGTATAACATAATGAAGTTGTTCCAGCCGTGATTTGAACGATATTATAAAAATTTCAAATTTTTCCCTTAGTAGAGAAGAACGGGTTCAAAAATCTTAAGTTTAACTCTAATATCGAGCGTGTAAAATTATCGATTAACTTTCGTTATCTGGAAATTTTAGGCAGAAAAAGTTGATTTTACTGGGAAAAAATCCATTTAGGGCTTCCTAGGCAACGAAGTTTTCCAAAAAAAGTATTTTAGGATTTTTGTGCAAAAATTTCTCAGTTTTTTTTGTTTGAATGTTTGTTTATTTTTTTGTTGTTCATTTGTTTAGACAAATGATGTCAATTACGCCTGCCAATTATATATATATATATATATCTTCAGCAGGTGTTTTGTCTAAAATAATTAGGAAATTACTGCAAAAGCAAATAATGATTGTTTTTAAATCCACAAAACTACTTGATATGCAATTGGGGTTCAGACACGCCTATCTACTCAACATGTGTTGGTTGATCGTTTGATATTGAAAAAACCCAGATAAGCACTATTTCATATCAGTAGCGCTCTTAGGATTATCAGAAACCTTTGACTCTATCAATCGATTGTGGCGCCGTAAATTTCCGTTCATCGACTTCGAAGAACAAGCCATTAAAATGGTTGAAGTTTATCATAAATTGAATGCGAAAATGTAGTAATGAGTCGGAAAATTAGCGAGACTATGTGTGTCTTCACTAAGTTGCATCTCAAAGTACCATTTTAGGCCCGTCGTTGCTTATTTTGCATCTATCTGATCTTCAGGTTGTATGACGCAAAAATGTAAAAGTGTAATATGCAAAAAATTCAAGCGACAACAAGTCATTATGCTGAAGGAAACATTGGGGTAGCCATTAAACCGTTAGGTCACATCTAAGGCAGCAACAATCTTAGCTTGAGTGTTAGAAAAGCATGATTTATGGCATTGAATCAGCAATCAAACAAATGATTAACGCAAAAATGTGAAATAGTTATTATAAACCAAAGATACTTCATAAACTCAAGCAATTTCAACTTGAACAAAACTGCTCGTATCAGGGCGAAGCCCTAAATGTTTCGACTGCCTTTTAAGGTTTCATGGAGCAGTAATAACATTAAAAAATTAAATGTAATAAAATTTTTAAAAAATTTTTTTTAATTTGAAATTTTTTATGAAAATCATCACCCCACACGCCATTTAAAATACAAAAAGATAGATTAAGCACCTTGTAATTAATCAATTATGGCAAATAAGCTTCTTTTAGCCAATTTGGAACGGTTTTAAGACGGATTAGCTCTCCGCTTACGCGTTAATTGCGCGAAATATATCGCGCGTTAATTGTCCCAAATTGGTTAAAATGGCAATGTTTAAACCCCCATAACTTTACGAAAAATAATCACAGGTGAAATATCTTTTCAAATTTGAGCTCAGAACAACAATACTTTTCGAATGATATTAAAAAATTCCGTCAAAAATGGCTAGTTAAAAAGTCGAAGTTTGTCTGAAGAAAAAAAAACCCACCCCGAGCACAAATATTCCGTTACTTTCGTATCGAAAGTCGGAACAATAATGCTGAAAGAAACCTTGTGATAGCAGCTAAACATTAAAGTGACATTAAAGATTTAAAATGAGTGCTAGAAAAACCAAATTTTAATGTATTGAATAAGTAATCAAAACCTGAAGATACGGCGCAGTAAAACAGCGCCGAAGTGCAACAGTGCCGAAAATGAAAAAGGTTCAACAAAGCCGAAAAATGATAATTTTTCGGCACTTTTCAACACTTTTGCAATTTCGGCACTGTTGAAACGCCCTCTAAGATACCAAAAAGTCTTCTATATTTTTGTCCGGTCAAATTATTTGTTCATTCGAAATTGTGAAACAGTTTGGCATTTTAATTGATATAAACCTGACTTACCAAGATGCGTTAAATGGCTTGTGGAATCAAAACCTTTAACTCAAAAATGGTGCTTAGTTTTAATAAATCTACACTATCCTGCAGTTTTTTTCCACAGCATTTGAAGTAACTTCGTTTTTTTTTTCAATTGAAACAACAATTAATAACAAACAACAGAAGTAAAAATGTGCTCTAATCTAAGCAAGTTTAATTTGGTAACTGGCTTAATAATTGAGGCCAGATTACCAAGTAAAATATCTCTTTGACGCTTAATTATGATTAAATTTCTATTTAAAAAAAACATTACACCAGATGTGAAAAATGTTTCATCTCCGTTTATCATATAGAAACACTTGGTGCATTGATGCTTTTCATTGCTTCCTTGGGTGTAATTAATTTCTGGAGTTGTTTGTCCTAAACAATTGTTCGAATTTTTACAAGTATTTTGTAATAATGAAAGGCATCGATACTTTACAATACTACACTGGAAGAAAAATTAACACTCGTTTTGGAAAGTTTTTAAATCTAACATTTTCAACTGTACGGATCATATTTTTAGTGAGTTTATCGGTTTAAAACATGAGTCGCTGCAAATTTAAACTAATGAATGACAATTATATTAGTTCGCTGTATCGGCATGTCCTACTATTTTTTTTTTCAATTACATGCATGATCGCTGAAGTACAATGTAATAGTCACCTCATTAACTTCTTGGTATGATTTCAACGTTTGGTCGATATCTGCTGTAAGAGTACTCATGTGAAGTCAAAGCTCATCAAAAACAAATTATTTTAAGTCAAACAAGACTGCTCGTATCAGGGCGAAGCCCTGAATGTTCCGACTGCCTTTAAGGTTTATTGAGCAGCAGTATTACATAAAAGAAATTAAATGAAATAAAATACAATGAAATTTTTTTTTCTAAAAATTGAATTTTTTTATGAAAATCATCCCCCCACACGCCATATAAAGTCCAAAAAGATAGATTTCGTTCCTTGTCACAAATCAATTATGGCAAATAAGCTTCGTTCAACCAATTTGGAACGATTTATAAGACGGATTAAATCTCGCTTACGCGTTAATAGCGCGAATTATAATTGGATGCTGTTCCATACGTGCAGAAAGTTGCATGCAATCTCTATGAAAATTTGTACGAGATCTCGACGATTTATTTTGCGGTTTTAAAAAAACAAACATTTTTTCGGAGCAAGTTTGTTCAAAAGTCGTTGCTATCAATTTACGATGGAAATTGTATGATGAGCATTTTTTCCATACACTTGATTTATAGAACAGTATGATAAACATTCTTGAAGTAAAGAATTGTATGGCAGGCGTTTTTGGTGTATGGAAATCAACCCGGGAGCACACTGTAAATTGCGTACTTGTGACAGGATAATTGATCCGACCCATTGAAAATGGGTTGGAATTTTGTAAATAGGTGTTTTTTTTTTCAACGCAAAATCAGGAACCATAAATAAGTATCGGACTGGGTCGGTTGATATGTCAGGTTAAAGCCCTTTTATTTGTCATTCGAATGCCATTAAAAAGGTTTCAAAAAGTTGTTGCAGTGTCGAAAAAAAAGTTTTGAAATTTTTGTTTTTAGTGTAAATTCAATCAAGAAAAGCGATCAAGTAATTTTAGTTATAAAAAATACCTTAGAGGCCAAGAAAAATTGAATTTACAGAATGGAAACCTAGTTTTGGAACCTTCGATTAAGGCCTGCTTGGCATCAAATTTCTCTTTAAAAAATTGATAATTATTGTGCAAAAAAAACACTTTACAAAACTTATTTCAAAATTTGTTTTCATATTTTTGTTGACTATACGTTTTCGAAGACCTTGATGCTCTCGACACACCACCACGCACAGAAACGATGCTAATTTTACTTAAAAACGAGAGAGAAAAAACGTTTTTTAACATGATCGGAACTTTTTGAGCTATCTGCATTTCAACTTGTATCCTTGTTTATATTTAAGAATGATGGAAACTATTCTATCAAATACGCCAGCAGATACAGGTAAAAAAAGAGCAAAATTTCAGTTTACTGGCAAATCAAAGTTTCAGGTATCGCGTCACTCATATTTTCAAAAGCAGATCTATGTTTACAAAAAAAACAAACCCAGGAATTATTTAGAAAAAAAAATTATTAATGTTTTGGGAAACATATCACATTGATGCTTAAGCTAAACATCCGTTGGTGTTTCCTTCTTCGCATAGTCTGAATCCGTTTTTGAATGTTTCGCTGGCTTTGTTTTTTTTCGGGTTCCTAAGAACTCAAATTACATATGTTTGAAGACACATTGGTTCCTTGTGCTTGAATAGATCCATTTGTTAAAAATCACACTGGGTCTATTTTGTCACGCCCAGAGCTTAACTTTCCGGAACAAGCTAACATCCGAATGGGGCGATGTTAACTTGGTTTAAAGTGAAAATTTTCTGCCAAAAGAACAGATAATTTTACATGTGGCACTTAGCAAGTTTAATCTGAATTAAAAGCCGGGTTGGAAGTTTTTGACATGGTTTATCTGGGAGGAGGGTGTTAACTTGATCTAAATTTCCTCTTAAAAACAGGTAAAATAGTAGGACTGAAAACTATACTACTCTTCGTAAAGCTGAAAGGAAATATATAAAAAATTATTCCCTGGTGCAGCAGGAAATGTTTTAATTCAATTACAGATAATAATTAAGATCAAAAATGCATAAAAAGTTTTTAAAAAAAAAACATTCACGGCTGGTTTGCTGAAGTCTTAGTAGTTAATCAAAAGCAGTATTCTTAGATTTTTTTTTTGGCTTAAATTCACAATTTGTGAAAGAAAAAAAAACAATTATAGCTGGTCAGAGCTCAGAACGTGGAACAATTCATTAACTGAGGCATCATTGATCTAAGTCAATTCGGTGCTTTTTCAATCATTTCAATTCACGTTGTTTGTTGGGTGGTTTTTGAAGTTGAATGCAAAGCTTTTTTCTTAAACAGTTTCTACCGATAGTTAAGATGAAGTTAAGATGTTGTAATCAAACACAAGTTAAAATCAACTCTTTGCGGTCTGTCTGTTTGTCTTTTTTCAGCGAATTGTTGTACTCGTGGCTGAGCGGATAAAGATTTGCATATCCCCACAAAAGGTGGATTTTTAAGTCCTGACGTGGGATGTAATTATTTGTTTCTTTCTTTTAGAAGTTGAAAGCATCTTAAATTAACGGTAAAAACTGCTTCGAAATAAAGGGTTTTGTTTTTGCATGTATATGAAATTTCAAATAGTGTATAATTTTCAAAAAAGCAGAGAAAATGATTTCTTTTTAATTTTGTTCCAAATTTCGAAGAAAGTGACAGAATGTTTGTGCTCCTGGTATTTTTTTCGTATTGCAATCGGGGATAATCATTATAAAATACAAAATCAGATGAGCTTAATCGTTGATTTAGCTTTTTATTAGGGAGGAGGTTTGTTACTAGGTAGCATAGGGGGAATAGTTAAAATATCATTTTTTTGTGCAGACAAATTGTGACTTTCAACTAGCCATTCGCTGGATATTTGCCTTTTTTTCTTGGCGGACTTTTTTATTCGATCTGAAAGAAATTTTTGTCCAAAACCCAAAATAAAATAAAAATTTTGCCTGCGCCTATTGGTTCCTTAATTATGCGGGGCTGAGTTTGGAACTGCTTAGAGCACTATAATTTAAACGGGGATTAAAAAACGCGCGATATGTTTTGTCCTATTAAAGCATTACTTTTTGCTCCGACTTTCGATAAGAAAGAAACGGAATATTTAGGTATTGTTGTCTTGAGCTCAAATTTGAACAGATATTTCACCTGTGATAATTTTTTGTAAAGTTATGGGGCTTTAAAGATTGCCATTTTGGCCAATTTGGGACAATTAACGCTCGATATGTTTCGCGCTAATAACGCGTAAGCGGAGAGTTACTCCGTCTAAGAAAATGTTCCAAATTGGTTAAAAGAAGCTAAATCTATCCTTTTCTACTTTATATGGCGTGTGGGGAAATAATTTTCATTAAAAATTTCAAATTTTAGAAAAAAAAATTCCATTTTGTTTTATTTCATTGAATTTTTTAAAGTTATTACTGCTCCATAAACCTTAAAAGGCAGTCGGAACATTCAAGGCTTCGCCCTGATACGAGCAGTCTTGTTGTTCCGACTTTCGATACGAAAGTAATGGAATATTTGTGCTCGGGGTGGGTTTTTTTTTCTTCAGACAAATTTCGACTTTTTAACTAGCAATTTTTGACGGAATTTTTTTTATCATTCAAAAGGTATTGTTGTCTTGAGCTTAAATTTGAAAATATATTTCACCTGTGATCATTTTTTGTAAAGTTATGAGGGTTTAAAGATTGCCATTTTGACCAATTTTGGACAATTAACGAGCGATATAATTCGCGCTACTAACGCGTAAGCGGAGATTCAATCCGTCCTATAAATCGTTCCATATTGGTTGAAACGAAGCTTATTTGCCATAATTGATTTGTTACAAGGATTGAAATCTCTGTTTTTGTACTTTATTTGGCTTGTGGGGGGATGATTTTCATTAAAAATTTCAAATTTTAGAAGAAAAAAAATTTTAATTTTATTTTATTTTATTTAGTTTTTTTATGTTATTACTGCTGCTCCACAAACCCTAAACGGCAGTCGGAACATTCAGGGCTTCGCCCTGATACGAGCAGTCTTGTTACTTTTTACTTTGCAGTGCGTGTGGTTGGAAGGTAAAATTAAATACTATTCTTATCAGGGCAAAACTCTGATATCAGGACACAGTAACACAATTACTGTTTAAAAGTATTATGAAAGTTTTGTTAGAACTTTTTGTAAAGAATCGGAAAAACAACATTTTGCTATGATTGTATCCCTGTACAGACTATGTGAAGTAAAAGTGCTCTCTTTAATCTGTTAACGTATCACTAAGAGCGAATTGCTTTCTTTTTAGTAGCCCGAAACATATCGAGAGTTTACTATGCCAAACTGGCAACTTTCAAGCTCCCATAACTTACAAAAACTGAAAAATTGGTCACGTGTAAATCTTTTCTTTCAGTTTTGAGATCAGGACATTAATATCTTTTCAATTTTATAAACAAATCTTGTCAAAAATGGCAAACTAAAAAATCAAAGTTTCTCTGGACACAAAAAATGCCAGCCCGAGCACAATTATTTTGTCACATCTTCGAATGGATTTCAAAAATTTTCGTTACAAGGCAATTTTCACATATTCTTATGCTAATGGTGAGCACTCGTTTTCTCAAATATTATTGTTCCGACTTTCGATACGAAAGTAACGGAATATTTGTGCTAGGGGTGGGGTTTTTTATTCTTCAGACAAATTTCGACTTTTTATCTAGCCATTTTTGACGGAATATTTTTATATCATTCGAAAGGTATTGTTGTCTTGAGCTCAAATTTGAAAAGATATTTCACCTGTGATCATTTTTCGTAAAGTTATGAGGGTTTAAAGATTGCCATTTTGACCAATTTGACCAATTTGGGACAATTAACGCTCGATATGTTTCGCGCTAATAACGCGTAAGCGGAGAGTTACTCCGTCTAAGAAAATGTTCCAAATTGGTTAAAAGAAGCTAAATCTATCCTTTTCTACTTTATATGGCGTGTGGGGAAATAATTTTCATTAAAAATTTCAAATTTTAGAAAAAAAAATTCCATTTTGTTTTATTTCATTGAATTTTTTAAAGTTATTACTGCTCCATAAACCTTAAAAGGCAGTCGGAACATTCAAGGCTTCGCCCTGATACGAGCAGTCTTGTTGTTCCGACTTTCGATACGAAAGTAATGGAATATTTGTGCTAGGGGTGGGGTTTTTTATTCTTCAGACAAATTTCGACTTTTTATCTAGCCATTTTTGACGGAATATTTTTATATCATTCGAAAGCTATTGTTGTCCTGAGCTTAAATTTGAAAAGATATTTCACCTGTGATCATTTTTCGTAAAGTTATGAGGGTTTAAAGATTGCCGTTTTGGCTATTTTGACCAATTTGGGACAGTTAACGCGCGATATAATTCGCGCTATTAACGCGTAAGCGGAGATTTAATCCGTCTTACAAATTGTTCCAAATTGGTTGAAAGAAGCTTATTTGCCATAATTGATTTGTTAAAAGGAGCAAAATCTATTGTTTTGTACTTTATATGGCGTGTGGGGGGATGATTTTTATAGAAAAATTTTCAAATTTTAGAAAAGTTTTTCATTTTATTTTATTTCATTTAATTTTTTGGATCTACTTAACAATCCCCCCTATTTCAAGAAAGGGGGGTTTCTTTAGTAGATACAATAGGGCTGGGGGAGATTGTTAAGTAGATCCAATTTTTTTATGTTGTTTATGTTATTACTGCTCCATAAACGTTAAAAGGCAGTCGGAACTTTCAGGACCACGCCCTGATACGAGCAGTCTTGTTTCTCTTCGTTATTGTAAATGCAAAATTGTGATTGAATAAATCAAACCATTAGGAATCAAGGCCATTTATGAAAAGGCGTTTTTTGTGCCATATGAAAATTTTTGCAATGCAATTCTTAAGCAATGAAGGAAACCAAACGCAAGCGTGAACAGACTTACAACAATTTACAAAAAGTATTGCTGAAATGATCTTTGGCGTTGTGACGCATCCGGTAGTGAGGTTGTGCAGCAATGAATTGAACGCGAGTTTCAAACCGCACATGCGTTGCAAGTTAGCAATAGCTGAATAGGCTCACGATTAAGTGAGTTATAGTTCAACCCTAAATAATTAACATCTGGGTTAGGCCTCTGGCTGATTGCTCAGAAAAAAGTGGGTACCGGGGTTGCCCACCATAGAAGATAATGCGCAACCATGCACATCCATGCATGATTTGCATGGAAAATGACTAATCATACGTACCTTATACGTTGGTTTCGAAAACCCTCAAAATAGATTTTTAACGGAGTAAAATAGTAATAAAACAGTTTCTCATCATTATGCAAGCTGTTGGTAAAATATGAAAAAATTTTCACCATGCAAATCATACGTCGCAACATATATACCATAGTAACCATACATTGCAAGCATCCATGGTGACATATAAATTATCAACAGCCCTGGTAAAAGTATCACTATTGTCTAATTTGAAGTCCCCATGATTATATATGTGCAACCATACGTCGCGCCATGCATGGAAAATGTGTTATTTTAACATAAAAATACGTCGGCAATTTTTCATGGATTTCATGGAACCATGCATGGTGCGACGTATGGTTGCACATTTTGGTCAACCCGGGTTCTTTTAATAAGTAGTTGAAAGTTCCGTTGAGTTGTTAATTAAATATCAATTAAGTCTGCTCGAGATTTTCTTGCGATAAGAAGTTTTTTTAATTTCGCTGTGTGCGACTTGACAAAATTTGAGAAAGTTAAGATTTTAAAATTAAATGCGTACTTCTGCGTATGATGCTCAATTTGATCAAAATATGTATTAAGGAAAAAAAGTTATGACGGTTTAGTTCACGAACTGGATTTTGCTAACAATAAGTATAAAACTTTCGTGGGCACTATATAAGAAGTACATTACGGTCAATTTCAGCTCCTCGGCTGTCGGTTGTCATCTTGTCGGCTTTTCTACCTAAAGTTTCGTTTCCAACAAATTGCCGGTATTGTTTTAAATTTTAATGATCGATGAGACACTGCCTCCATATTTTCGAACTCTCAATGTTAACCTCACCATTTCCTCTTAAAAAAATTAAAAGGTTTTTATCATGAAGTTTTTTATTTTTTGATTTTGCAAAAAAAAAATTTTCAATTCTTTTTTCAATTGTTTCTTCGCTCGAAGCCTTGTTTGCTACTTCATAAGCGTCATGCTGCTTTGAAATTATACTTGTTGCATTGCAAGTGGTGCGAAGCTCAGCTTCGCCTCTGTGTATATGTTTATTTCCAGTTAATTTTCCCCCTCATATTGGCCCCTCATGTGCGTTGCTAATATTTCAAAATTTTCCATTGACTCCACTTGTTAAAATAACGTCCTGAAACAGTTTTCAGCCCATTTTCGGGCATCGGCGAGTTTTCCTTATTAAATCTATCCCTTAGACTTAACTCAATAATTGGAACTCACCGGTGACTCAAAAAATCTGAAAATGGTTTCAGGACGTTATTTCAACAGGTCACCTGATTTCTAATTCAATAAATTTGCTTGAAAACTTTTTTGCATATTCATTTTTGTGTCGCTTAATTGGAATAACCATTTAAAACTGAAAATGTTTTATGAAGCCGCGAGTCAATAGTAGGAGGTTATAGAAGAATTTGCACTGAAAATTTCATCCGCTGAAATAATTGATTCGTTTGCTGAAGTTGCAGTCTGCGTATCATCCCAATTGAGTCCAACTCAATTATAGAGATAGAATTTTGAGTTATAAGTATGGCAAGTGGTTTGTTAGGTTCATTTTTGGACAGCCATTTCTATGCAGCCGATTTTCAATTTAGCAAAAAAAAACTACAGGGTTCCCGGAGCATCATGTAACACACCCTTGACCCCAACTAGTTGCTTCGTAATCGTATCAATTCTGTTTGTGAAAACTCAAGTTCATAGTTTGCTGTATAGTAAACTACCCCCCCCCCCCCCCCCTCTAGTTTGTTTTTGAAAAAAGGGGGAAATTTGATTTACGGTATACAAAATCCGCGTATGCTTAACTATTGATTTAGTTCTTTATTCTGGTGGTTATTCTGTAAGGTACCACGGGAGATTTTTTTCTGATTGCTGACCGTTTCAATATCATCGATATATGAAGATCAATCATCTTAACTAGGAAGCGTACGAATATATTATATTAATCACAATGTATTTTTCGGCTGAATGACATCGCTTTTTGTCGATCTATATCATTGCTTCATTGGTTCGATACATGCTTATTGAGTTGCATTTGTCTAAACTTAGTTACCTGAGCTTCTCTAAGTTTATAAAAGTTGAAAAGCCTGAACTGTTGAATCGGTCTCATCTTAGTTTGTTACTCCCCGTATTTATTTTGTGCTTTGGTACATTGTTGCGGGCGTTTTTTAAACCCAACTTGCATACCATTCCAGAAGAAACGACATGTAATTAACACATACTAGAATTGATTTGTTGCTAGCTGCTTGGAAAAGTAATCCCGATCAAAGTTGGCCCAGTTGGAACAATTTGCAAAAAACAATAAAACGGGATTGTGTGTGAAGCTCATTACAAAAAAGTATTTTCTTTTCCTGAACAAAAACTCTGAAAAATGTGAAAAAAATCAATAGGAAACTTGTTTTTATATTTTAATAAAAACCATATTTTAATAAACCAAATATATTTTAATAAGCAAATCCTCAGCGATTTACAATAAGGTCACTTAGAGCTCATAAAAATAGAAAAGGTAATTTTTTTCACAAACGTGTAAATTCAAAATAACCGCTTGGTTAAACATACATGCTGCTACAACATGATATTATCATAATAAGTTAACAATCAACAACTACACCGGCATGTAAATATACAAATACAACTTTTATATATAAAAATGAATAAAACAATACTAATATTAGATATAAAAACAATCTCTAAGAGAACTAATGGATCTGTCAATAGGAGTTTTTTCGTGTGTTTTTATTTTAAAAAAATTTAAGTTCGAAGTTAAATTTTTGTTTTGCTTTAATTTTTCTCAGCGTTACGTTTAAATTGTTCTATTTATTACCACTAATGCTTACTACAGATTTTTTTCCGCAATTTGTTTTTAGGAATTTGTTTTGTTTTATTTGTTTTGTGCCTTCGTTTAGTTTCACAGGTACTCTGTTATAGGTAAACTGCATTTTTTAAAATAATTTTCACCACATCGAACATTCAAGCTATGCTGAGTAATGAAGAGTTCGGCTGGTAGAGCTTTAGACTTGAGAAGTAAATCTGGTGCATGATCATTTTTTCTACGGAGGTAGCACACTTTGTTTCCCCAATTAATTTGTCTATTTATTCTGTTAATTTGATACATGGGTATATTTTGAAAAAATGTTGAGTTGAAAGATAGATGTGACAAAACTCATGATCTGAAAAGCATAAGTCTTGTTTCTAATGGTCTTGAGCATAAGTCTTGTTTCTAATGGTTGTTTCTAACTTATTGAGTTTCCTGTACATAAGATACTTAAATTATCTACAAAAAACACTAAACTCATATTCATCTTGATTTTGTTTTTAAAATCAATTACATTAAAAGCGAATGTACGGAAACAGTACCTTGTGGAAAGTCATGAGTAAGTGTTATCAGTCCGAATAATGATTTTGAAGCTTTACACATTGTTGACGGTCTCTTAAAAAATCGGATTTGATGCATCATTGGGAAAACCATACATTTCAATTTTTTCTAATAGAGTTTCATGCGAAAAAGACATAAAAACTTAAGCAAGATTTAGAAAAATTGCACTTGTTTTTCTTGATTGATACATGTGTTTTACAAACAATATCGGTAAAGAGGATAACTGCAACAGTCGCAGATTTGTTTTCCCGAAGTCCGAATTGGTAGACGTTTAATACCAAATTTTGTTTGAGAAATTCCATATTTTGGTTCAAAATCAAGCGTTCAAATTTTTTTGAAAGCGTGTTTGTCGCGCAAGGAGGCCTATAATTTGATGCAACCTGTGTGTTGCCGCTTTTGAAAACACGGTTGATATTTGCTTTTTTAAGGAATAATGGAAACTGGTTTTGTAATTTAATTTCATAAAAAGCAAATTGGAGGTGTGTACTAATAGCATGTTTACTTTGTTGAAGACATAAGCTTGTTTTCCCATCGGCCTTGGAGATTTCTTCATTGTTAAATTATCTATTTCTTCGTAAATTTTTTTTTCTTGTGACGCAAGGAAAACGAAAAACTGCATATATAATTTGTTCTTTTGGTTTTCGGGGTATATCTTCACCATTAAAAAAACCTAGTTTTGGAAAAACTTGATTCAAATAATTTGCTATTTCAGTAACATCGTTTGCTTTTTTGCTTTTTTCCAGATCAATTTCGTTAGCAGTTATTGATTTTTGTTTACTCTTTTTCTTTATTTTTTGTTTATGAAATCCCATTGTTCTTTACAGTTGGAAAGCTGCTGAAAAATTTCCGTTTGATTTTTTTGAGAAGAAATTACCAGTTTTCTGCGGTTCAAACTTCTAACCTTTTTGTATTTGTTTTGCACTACCTCACAACCAGTGCTTTAAACTTTTTTCAGCTCATTCAGCTAAAATTGAAATACTGTTTTACGTGAAAATATAAACTTCGGAAATGTTCCTACATATTTTTTAAACCTAGAATGAGTGTTTTATAGTTTTAGAAAAATTAAAAACCGTATTTGGTCGAAGAAAGTTAGAATTTTTTTTCCGACTTTTGTAACAAAAGTAACAGAAAACTTGTGCTCGGGATGATTTTTTTTATATAGACAAGTTTCGACTTTTTAATTAGCCAGTTTTGACAATTTTTTTAAAGTATTTCAAAAGGTATTGTTGTCTTGAGCGTATATTTGAATTTTTTTAAACTGTGATCACTTGTAAAGTTATGGGGGTTTAATGATTGTCATTTTGGCCAATTTGGGACAACTAACACGCGACATATTTTGCGCTATTAACGCGTAAGCAGAGATTCAATCCGTCATAGAAATAGTTCCTAATTGGATGACGGAATCTTGTTTGCCATAATTGATTTGTTTCTAGGAGCGAAAACTATCAAAAAATCTCAAATGAAGAAAAAAAAGTCGTTTGATATTATAATAATTAAATTTTCATGTTATTACTGCTCCATAGACCTTAAAAGGCAGTCGGAACATTCAAAGTTTCGCCCTGATACGAGCAGTCTTGTTTTTTTTTTGAAGTTGCTCCGTCGAGAAATTTTTAGATCCGTCTTTGATCATAGAAACGAAAAATTGCATCCTCGTTTTGAAAAATTATTTAGAAATTTAGAAGAAAGTTCTTCGGACAATTTCTTGTTTTTTGATTTTTATGAATTTTTCAATGATTTTGAAGGGCTTTTTGGAGAAAATTTTAGAGAACGTTTTTAAGATATCAAATATACGTTATTTTCATTTTTTTTTTCAACAGCAAATATACAGTCATTTGCGTGAGGAAAACTTTCCAGAAATTTCAAGTTTTAAAAACAAAAAATCTAAAAACAGCTAAAAACTTTTCTTGCCCCACTCCAGCCGCGAATCATGCAAGGAACTGGTTTGTTTTTTTTTTCCGCTTATCTTCGAGCAATGTTAGTTGAATGATACCAATAATTTCTAAGCCGAATGAGGTAAAATAAACAAATAATTGTTTATACCTTCCTGTTGAGACTGATAATTGAATTTCAATTACTCTTTTAACTTAGCTTAAACTAGTGTGATTGATTTTTGTCACAAAAATTTTTGCTTGTTTTGAAAAAAAAACCGGTCTTACATTCAGAATCAAAGTTAACGCAGAGTGAAAACAAATGAAAATAGACTCAACATGAACTCTTCATTTGTTATTTCTACAACTTGAACAGATATTTATATACTTTATATTTATAATTAGTCCGTAAGTCTTTAAATTGAAGAGTATTTTACTGTTCAGAAAGACAAGTAAGAATTTGAAAAAAAAATCGGTAAAAAAACTTTTTTATCTTAAAATTAAATATAAATTTTTTTGTAATTATAACTGTAGTCGGTACATTATTTTTTTTATTACTGTTTGAGGTGAACAGCAGTTGGCAGATATTGATAGTTACATATTCCTTTTTCGAGTGCACATGTGTGACTCGATTGCTTCTTGATAATGTTTTTTGTACGTAGGACGTAACGATGAGCACTTTGTGACTTATAAAATGAAATAAATGAATACGCTTCGATTAGCAAGGGTTATCAAATCTGAAAATCAATTTTTTTGGATAAACAATTTGTTAAACAGAATCATTTAAATCACTTGGTATCTTAGTACATAATGAAATCGAATTTCCTTGCGCCTCCGGCACACTTAATCTAGAGTAACAAACACGCTTGGGGCGGCATAAGTCAAGTTTGAACCTGACCAGGACCTGTTTTTATTGTAAACGGGAAATGCTCTGCTAAAAATTGTAGTCTTGCCTTTTGTCTGCTTATGTTACGTCAACTATGCTTATGTTACGTCACAGTTACCATATCTGTGATTTTGTTTGGTCTATGCAGTTTTCACTGTAGTTTCTTTTTGTGTTTTCTTTTACTCCTGCAATTTGTAATTTTAATAGTCTTGACTTCGTATATTTTCCTCTTTTTGAAACTTTTTTAAAGGTTTTTTTTTAGCCTGAATTAAATTTTATCGCTCACTATCCTAATTTTGGGTCATTCGAGGGGAACCGGATTGCAATCTAATCGAATTCTAATGTCAGATTACATTTTATAATTCAAAATTTTTCATGAAAACATTTCTTTATCACGTAGTTTTTTCTTTGAAATTTCATGAAACGCCGTCGAGTTTATCTATTTCTGTACGTGTTTTCTGCAACGAAAAATCATTCTAGACAACGTCATGAAGTTTTTTATTTGCGGTTTCTTTCAAAAAAATTTCCGTTGTCTTTGAACTTACACGAATCATTATTTAATTCATTATAAACAAAAACAAATCATTATAAACTTTCAAATCGTTCTCAAATCACTGATTTATTGAATGCAAAAAATTGCTTTCGCTCAATGAAATTGTTTGCAAAGTGCACGCTGTTGAAAAGTGGAAACTTGATTGAAAAAATCTCGAAATAGTGATTAAATGAAATTCATTTTTATATTTATGTTAAAAAACACAACTGCTATGAGACCCATCCCTATTTTTTGTTGTCTGATTATACTCACATACGCATTTTATTATATATTTAGCCTTTTTTTATGTGTTTTTGACACTAGGATTGTTTGTCTGGTTTTGGTCCTTGATATCACAATTTCAGAACCTCGAGTAACTCTTATAATGTATGCGCTTGCCAAAATGGGCGTAATGAAGGTAACTTGCAATACTTTTAGTACTAAAAACTTAGTTCCTATAGTTCCGATCAATGAAATGAGGGAAGAATTTGGTCTTATGGCGACTAATTTTTTCAAAATCTTTATTCTTGGTTTTTGTCTCGTAAAATCAGGTACTAAAATACTCTTCAAAGCAAGTTAGTAAATTTTGTTTTGGATCATTTTCAGTCGTGATTCAAGCGACTTTGAAAAACATCCAACTTTTTTCATCTGTATCGCAAAAAAAACGGTTCAAAAATTTGCTTTCAGTCTAATTTCCAATAAGTAACTGAGCAAATAAGTCTTTTAATGGCAAAAAAGTTTCCGACCAAAAAAAGTTCGTTTTTTTTTGGAATAGCTAGTTTTTACAGCCTGATTTAGCGCTTTTTTTGTCACAGGATTTTAAAAAATGCATTTGAATTCTGTGTTTTTATTTTCAGTTTTCAATGAAAGGTGCTGTCCATTTTATCTGATTAAATGAAATTTTCAAATTTAGTTTATTTCGTTTCTTTTAACCACGCACAAAAATCAACACAAATTTGACACAAAAAAAGTTTTTAAGATTTTTCTCTAAATAAATTTTATTCAAAACTTTCTCTGCTACTTGTGCAGCAATTGCAAACTTTTTTGTTTTGTTTTGTTTTTCCAATATGTCATCTTGCAACTTTTTTGTGAATAGCTTTTTTGATGAGTTCCAATTTCATAACATGATTGTGGAAAATTTTTCTCTGCAGTGCAATCGATGTGTAGCTGCGTGGTCTGTTTTACATTCGTTAACAAATACTTCCATTTTTCGATTTCTTAGCTTGATGCTTTCCATTTCTAACTCACTAAAAATGCAAAAATTTTTGCTACCTTTTTTATAAAGAAAACAATCAAATAAGGATCTTATCATTTCTTCCACCTTTGCAATTTTTTTAATATATTGAATTTTATTCAGATAAATGATATAAAATTGATAAAGCAAAATGCTCTTTTGAAAACTTAGATTTCGCGCATAATAATTATCCGAAATTGACCAAATAGACCAAATATCCCCAAGTTATTTTCAAGTCTCAAAAAAATTTTTTTTTGATTTCGAGCTCAGGTCATCAATATTTTTCAGATGACTTTGAAATGCTCAGTCAACAATTTTCTAACGAAAAAGTTGAAATTTGACTGGAAAAACACACCACCCGAGCAGATAAATTTTGTCAATTTCTTTGATAATTGGATCAAGCAACTGAAGAACACATCTTATCCCTTTTTATCTTTTCCTCCTCAATCAACCACTGATCAGTTTTTAGGATTTGAAAAAAAGACTCACTCAAGAATAAAAAACATTAATGATACCAAGTTGAACTCATTGTTTGGTTGAATTCAGAATTTTCACAGAATCGCACTTTACTTATTACCGTTCAATCATCGATTAACAAACTGTTCTTACCTTTAGCGGGAATAAAAATATACTCAGATATTTGTAGAATGTCTTTTTGCAAAAGTATACTTATGTTTTTATAACAAATTCGAAGAGGAAACGGGCAAAATAGTACAATGTTCCAACAATTTCGCCAATTTCGCAGTTCATGCATAAATTAAAGTAGTAATAAAATAAAAGAATGACATTTATATGGTGAAAATGGTGTCTCTTCCATTTTGGGTCAGATCGTAAGGTCTTTCCAGCCTGCCATAATTGATTTAAGATCCAAAACTGGCCTCTATTCTACCGCTCTTTTGACGTTTTACAACAAAATGAAAGTTGTACAACTAATTTAAAATTCTGCGAAAAATTATGACGCATAAACAAAATTCACCTATTCATTCAAAATCACCATCGTCGCCATATCAAATAGCCTAAAAATATTTTTTTTTCGCGATGGAAGATTCTCTACAGTGCTGATTTAAATTAACCGGACAAAACGAGTTAAACTTGAAATTTAAAACGCTTTTTTCTCAACTTGGGTTGAGTTTAGGTGAAGACTTATGAAGACAAAACTTGCTTAAAACTTTAGCAGAATTAATATGGTGTAATTTATTTTGCGAAAATCGGGCCCGAAATTTTACCCCAAAAATGGGTCATTTTGGCTTTTCTTAGTTAATCAAAAATTACTCCGAAAATACCCAGTCGATCACAGACATAATTATATAAAAGTGAGCCCCTTACATAGCCCAACAAACTTTAAGAAAGGTATTTTCTCCAAAAATAAAATGCAAATTGTTTAAAAGTTAATTTTAATTAAAAAAATGGTATTTTATATTGTAAAAATGACCTTTTTTGTCTATCAAACAAAAATAAATTAATTTATACATTATTTTTGAGAAAATTCCCTTCATAAAGTTTGTTGGGCTACGTAAGGGGCTCACTTTGATATAATTATGTCTGTGATCGATTAGGTGTTTTCGGCGTAATTTTTGATTAACTAAGAAAAACCAAAATGACCTATTTTTGGGGTAAAATTTCGGGCCCAACTTTCGCAAAATAAATTACACCATATTAGTTCTGTTAAAGTTTTAAGCAAGTTTTGTCTTCATAAATTTTCACCTAAACTCGACCCAATTTGAGAAAAATGCGTTTTAAATTTCAAGTTTACCACGTTTTTTCCGGTTAATTTAAATCAGCACTGGACAAGAAAACAATAAAAAATCTACAATGAAAACAAGAATAGCCAGTTACTCTGAAATTAGCAAAGAACATTCCTAATAAATTCATAAAAAATACCAAAAAGATTTTTTGTTTTCTTCAAATTGTTTTACGTTTTAGTGCGTGGTTTGTTTAGAGAACTATACCAACGGTAGAAAGTAAGGGAATTAGGCATAATCGATAGTATTTGTTTTCGAAAAAAAAGACTAAAAAACTGAAATAATTTTTTCTAAAAATTTTAAATTCAAAAAAATTTTTAAATGACTTTTTTGGCAAGAAATGACACTCAAATGAAGCTAAATGAAACCTAAATGGAACCTAAAACTAAATGAAAACTAATACTAAGTTTTATAACCTAAAAACTCAAACAAAACATGAATTTTCATAAAATGAACGTTACTTGATCTCTTTACTCGCTCAAAACTGAAAAAAAAAACTCAAAAATCTTTTACTAAACTTTCTCAACATTGGGACATTTTTTTTCGAAATAATTGTTTTAGGTTTTTTTCCAGCAATGAAGTTTTTCACAGGACTAATTTTCTGGTCACTTCGCATGGGAAAATTGTTCAACAAATATCTCTTGAGCATTTTAGCGTTTTAATTTTTTTGAAATTAAAGCTATGTTTGTATTTGTTTCTTATGTTGATTGTTATGTTACCAACTCGAATTGGTTTAAATTTGTTTTGCCTCTTTTCGTTTTTTTTCTGCGTAATAAAATTTGTCATATATTATATAAATTTAGAGGCATCGATTTTTCGTTTTTGCGTGTATTGAGGCGGAGGGGGAGATGAAATTTAATTATTAGTTGTCAGCTACTTTTGATTTTTTTGTCTTAAAGGGTTTTTTCTCAAGTAATATAGCTTTGTAACCGCTTTGTTATTTTTCTTCCGATGCTTTTATTATTCTATAGCCTTGGCATGTCTACTTTGCTGCTCTCTTGTCTTTTATTGCAAGTGGTGGGAAGCTCTGCTTCGCCTCTGTATCAGTTATTTTAGTCTAATATAAAAGCGGTGACGCCCATTTCAGAAATTTGACACCCTTACATCCCCTTTTTGGTACTCTTTACAATCTCCATTTTCGCCTGATAATATCCCTAATCTTCTGAGCCAGTAAATACTAATTTTGGGCAAAAATTCAATACTGAGCCAAAAGCTTCCAAAAACCTGAAATTGGGATTTTAATAAAAATTTACATGAGTCGCTACTTTTTTTTACAAATTAAGTTATTGAAATTTGTTTTCGATCTTTTTTTTCGGAAATTGCCTTCTGCATGAACTCAATTTTCTAACTTTCATTGCAGTTTTAGGCTTTGAATGGTTTTCCAAGACTCATGGGTTGGCAGATGTAAAGCGTAGAACAAAGAAAATAGATAATATTCGCTAAATTCTGAATTGAAATTATTGCTTCGACCAAGTGAAAAATCTTCTCTCTAATTTACCAAAAATAATTGCTCAAGGACTCCATCGGCCATATTTATACATAAGTAGAGCAAAAGCGTACGGACCACCATAAAAACGAAACCCCCCTCTTCCCCGCCACTCCGCCACCCCTCAAACTCGCGTACATGAACCAAGGGTAGCTGAGTGCTATGATGCGAAACATGTTTTTCCCGGTTTCTAAAAACATGAAATGAAGATGTTCGGAGTGCAAAAATATTATAATAATAATAAATTGTTTCCAAGTGAAGTCATTACAGAACAGAATTACAAATGAAGAATTCTTTTACAAAAGCGTCACTTGAGGGCGCGCCATAAGACTAAATTAAACCTGTTTTCTGGCATCTTGAAGTAAGGGGGAAACATTGGAATAAGAGCCCAAATTGCTCACGAAAGGTAACAAGATAAAAAAATTTACTGTTTCATTGAAAAATAAGTTTGGGGTTTACCAAAATAATAATAAAAATGAAAAAAGAGGGTTTGTTCACATTATGTATTTTGATAGTGACGCTCATTTTTTCATTCAAAAGTACTTAAATCAGTTGCTCCGCTGTTCCATTTTTTCAGGCATTCTTTTGTAATTGCAATCATGTTTTTTTGCATAATGGAACCAGTTTAAAACTAGTGTTTATAACCAATTATATTCTTGATAAAACTATCTCTATAAAATATTACTGACTAGCAAATCTGATCCATAAGTAACACTGACAATTATTTGTAGTGCTGAACAATTTGAATATAACTTAGAAGACAGTTGTTCTCATTTGGAACAAGTTCCAGATATCTAACCCGCAAATACCAGTATACGCTAGATCTATTGAGACTAGGAGATATAAGAGTAAGATTAAGATTGGTATTAGACTTAGAAGTTGCATGAATCTATCCGGCCGAAAATAAGATAGCGTGACGAACAGATGGTGTACCTTATCTGAAATTACTCTACGAGGAAGCTACTCCCGGCGTAAACTCAATAAATTTTTCATTGTTCCTTTTTTGCCGAAAGTAGGAATTATTTTTGGTGAGTTAGAATTCTTGGGTCTCGTTTGATTTGCTACTTGAAACTGTTGTTTCATTTATTTTGAAAATTGGAGCTTAAAGCTCTAACCTGATTGATTTAAATTATTTCCGGCAAAAGAAAGTAATGATTTTCAAAAAAGTAGAATTAACAAATTGGCAACTTTAGGCTGCGTAATTCTTTGAAAATGCTTGCCTTTCAATTGGAGATGCTCGAAATCTATATAATAACAAACAATAAATAATTATAAATCCGTTTTCAGGAAAGGAAAACACTCGATTATTATTTACAGAGCTCAAAACAAAAAAATCCATATTGGCTTTATGGATCAACCAACTGTCAGCTCCTCGTTCCAAGTTCAATAGGTTGTTCAAAAATTTCGGTCGACGAAGGACTATACTTGACTCGACCTGGGTCGATGCATGAATCGAGCAGGGATGAAGGATGAGTTTATAAGAGTCAATACATGAAACTTTAAAACTGTCTACTGTGTGTTAGAAAATCAAGTAATCGTTCGACCCCAAAAATGCAACTAATAAAAAAATCTTGAAAAGAGTTGTCTTGTCACTTTCTGGTTCATTTGAACACAAAATTTTCTACGAGATAAAAAAGAAAAGTAAAAGCTCATCAAAGCATTTTTGAATCACAACAACAAAATTGTTTAAATCAGTTTGCTCTAGCCTATAACTATGAAAAGCAAGAATAATAATTAAGTTATATGCAAGGTCGAAAAGATTCAGGAAGATTCAGGAATTGAGTATTATATGACCAGGAAAGTCAAAAGCGATCGGTTCTCATTGCCCGACTCTCAAATCTGACAACGGATATTGGTCAACCCACAAGCTTTGACGAAATTTGGGAAACGAGACTAAAGTCGAGCAGGTTTGACAGCGGTCATTAGTCTACCTAAAAATTCGACAACGGACATTTTCAATTCCCCAAAGTCCAGTTCGACTCACGATTGACTCATAATTCAACCACTTCAAACCGGATGATTAAAACAATTTTTATGTCAAGTTTCTTTGCCTTGTCAGAAATATAGACACCTTGAGCTGAAAGTTTTTTGCGTAAAGCAGTATAGCTGTTAAAAATAGTTTTTTTTTGGATTCAACAGTGGTTTTTGGTTTTTGGTGCAAGTGGCAATCAGCGCACAATTTTGTGGCCATAAATTGAACCAATTCGAATTGAGCCATTTGCTTTAAATAAGGTATCCATAGACATCGATTCTATTCTACCTCAGACTTTAATGTTTATCGTGTTTGCAATTGCAACTTCACATATGCCAAAATTTTTCATATGAACAAAAAAATCTCTGTCGTTTCCTCTGAGAAGTAATATTGATAGCACGGATAGGTTGCAAAACTCTATTAAGCAACAAAAAGCAAAAACTGATCGTTACTTTAATTTAATTCCAGAAAAAAAACATGATTATCATTGTATTGATGTTTAAGGATTATGCATAATTTTTTACTGCTGAGTTTGCAAGATATTTGAGCAATAATATACACTAAGCAAAAGAGGAAAGTTTTGAAAAAAATAGTGTTGAAATCTCTGAAAAACAAATTTTTGGATGTCAATATTTTTCAGGTCAATTGTCTGAAGTTTTTCTTGGACCTATTTCCATCACTGGTGTTTTCCTTCAAATTTAATTTGGAGCATTGGCCAATAAATTTTTTTTGCAAATAGTGGAAACCTCCGCTGTGCTACAGCGAAGATTTTCACTATTTGCAAAAAAAAATTTTGGCCATTGCTCCAAAATAAAATTTGAAGGAAAAACAAAAGTGATGGAAATAGAATCAAGAAAAACTTCAGGCAATTGACTTGAAAAATACTGACATCCAAAAATTTGTTTTTCAGAGATTTCAACAACATTTTTTTTTAAAGCTTTCAGTGCCATTTCATTTTTTGTGATCTCGTTTCTCACCGGAAAGAAAGCAATGAAATGAGCCTTTTGTGTTGAAGTTTTTAAAAATAACACCTTATCTGGTTGCAATTTTTGGAAAATCAATACGATTTTCCTTTGTGCTTTTATCACAATTGATTCCTTGGCCCGGATTGAATGTCTCAAATAATCCTGTATGAACCATAGGAGTGTTTCAATGTGATTGCTATGTTTATTATTTTCCTTCGTAAATCCGAAAGCCAAGCAGAGCGAAAGATAAACAGCCAGCCAATTTTTCGGTCCGTAGCCAACTGTGCCAAATTACTCCTCAACGCCTTAATATTCCTTTGCTTTCAAAAAAGTCAGGGCTTACAGTTGTTTTAAAAAGTTGCCAAAATGAAACTCACTTTGTTGCAAAATGAAAATGAGTTGCTTTGAAGTTCGGTTGGCAGGAAAATTTAGAAAGATCATTAAACTTTTTTTAAGATGATCATACAGTTTGATTTTAAATTTGCCATTGTTGTTTTCCGTGTCTGTACAAAACAGTCTCATACAAAGAGTCCAATACAAAACAGTGAGGAAAAGTATGAAAATGAACGTAAAACAGTCTGAAAAACAGTCCCAAGTAATAATTGTTTTAAGCAAGCCGGTAGGCCGAGAACTTTCCTTTGTTGAACTAACATAAAGAACAAAATAGTGGCGGCCGCAGTCGCGCAAACGTGTTGCGAGCTTGCGAATAGAGGGTAAGATTTAATACAAGATTTAGGCGGGTTATCTCCGCGAAGCGGCGACGCGCGCGAGCAGCGCGCCCTTCGGCGACCTTAAACCGGACTGTTTTGTTTTGGCCTGTTTTTCCTTCATATCTTGATTTTTTGGACTATTTCGTATTGGACTGCTTTGTATAGGACTGTTTTGTATATGCACCTCGTTTTCATGCAAAATGGTTGGCAAATCTTTACTCAGCATTCCAACCCGATATATATTTTTTTCAGCGCATTTTGCAAACGGTTTCTGCAGAAACAGAAGCCAATGATTCGGTTTTATTGTTTCGAATTTTGTAACGAAAGTAACGGAATATTTGAGCTCGGGGTGGTTTTTTTCTTTGGACAAATTTCGACTTTTTGAATAGCCACTTTTGATGGATTTTTTTTTCTATATCGTTCAAAAAATATTGTTGTTCTGAGCATAAATTCGAAAAGATATTTCACCTGTAACCTTTTTTTGTAAAAATATGGGGGTTTAAATATTGCCATTTTGGCCAATTTTGGACAATTAACGCGCAATATATTTCGCGCTACTAACGCGTAAGTGGAGGTTTAATCCGTCTTAGAAATTGTTCCAATTTGGTTGAAGAAGCTTATATGCCATAATTGATTGGTTACAAGGAGCGAAATCTATCCTGTTGTACTTGATATGGCGTGTGGGGAGATGATTTTCACAAAAATCCTCAAGTTTTAGAAAAAATATTCATTTTATTTCTCTACATTTATATCTTTTAAGGTTACTACTACTCCATAAAAATGCCTTCAGCGCCAATATATACTAACTTTGAGGGGAGAACGCGCGTTGAAAAAACGCGATTTTTTGGTCGAAATTTTCCCAAAAGTGCATAAGAACGCGTTTTTGGATTGTTTTGAACAAATTGCCTGCGGCGCAGAAAATTTGGTCAATATAGGGTCTTTATAGTGATTTTGGAGAGCTCAGAAAATCAATTTGGTCAACATTTGGAGAAACTCCTAGATCCGCACCTGGTCGGATCATTCAGGGCTTCGCCTTGATACGAGTAGTCTTTTTGAATTTATTTTTCTAAGCTATCATTTCACAAAACCCAAAAGTTTTATTATAACACCCAAATAGTATTATATTTCGCAGAAAGCTTAAAATAGTTTTTCCAAATTTAATTTAAAAGATTGAAGTACCCATTATAAGGTTTTCTGGCAAGTTGTTCTTTGTTTCAATTGCGTTATGTTTAAGGAAGTTCTGAGCGAGAAAATTGGCCCAAACCCAAACAGGTACTAAACCGTGCTTAGTGAGAGCTCGAAAAATCAATTCGGTCGACCTTAAAAAAAAGGTCGACAAAATTTTCGAAAATTTTTTGAAAATCCGCCCCCCCTCGGGAAAATCCTAGATCTGCCCCTGACTGCAGTTTAGTTTGATCAGAAAGTGCATTGAAAAAAGTGTCTTTTTTGCATTTTGTTTGGTTCACTTTTGATAATAGATGGCTCATATCCTGGTAAAAACCACTGCAGCGTTTAGCGGTAAGTGTTGCAGCGCAAATATAAAACAATAGTATAAATGCATATAAAAGTAAATGCATACAGGGACAGTAGCCAAGCGTATACATGGTGCGTCCCGGCGGGTTCGGCGCCGGTTCGAATCCCGACTAGGTCATTTCCTTTCTAGAACTCGAATATGCACCGAACTTGATGGGATGCTCCGTAACCAGGTTCGATCCCACCAAAACCGATTTTAACCGTCTTTTCGCTCTAATTTGGTTCAGCCTTGATTAAGGCTGACC
This sequence comes from Symsagittifera roscoffensis, assembly GCF_963678635.1. NCBI lineage: Eukaryota > Metazoa > Xenacoelomorpha > Acoela > Convolutidae > Symsagittifera > Symsagittifera roscoffensis. Next base: position 73,852,092 of record NC_087063.1, on the reverse strand, counting down.
TTTAAAAAGAGCAATTTGTCTCAAGGACAAATACTGGCCATTTTTTGCAGCTTACTTTGAGTTATGCAGTTTTTTGTGGCCGATGTTACCGATGTTAACAATAAAAAAGTTTGTTAAAAATATCATTGTATTACGAAATTTCCAGAGTTATTTTCCCGATAAAATACTCGTTAATTCAAGTGTTTGAAAACAGATTTTAGTACGAAGTGTGGAGATTGGCGCGCACATTTTTGGCGCCCCACAAGGGATTCGAGTCTTTTCTCACGAAGTCGACACAAGGGACCGAGGTCTTTCTCTTCACGACAAGAGACTCAGTGACTCAGTCAAAGCTGTTCAAAAGTCGTCACCTTCTCGTATTCGAAGGTTGGCCGAGTTCGAAAGTCGTCGGCATATTCTCATTGGCAAAAAAAATACGAAAGTTTTAAGCAACCAGTTGGCCGAGTGCACTTAGCCGAGTTGGACGACTGCATCACTTTCTATCTTTCCCTCACACAAGACCCGAATGCATTTGGCCGAGTATATTAATTGTCTCGAGTCTCCAGTTGGCCCCCCAGTGTCCGGTTGGCCGATTGTCCAGTTGGCGGATTGACCAGTTAGCCGAGTGTCCAGTTGATCGAGTGTCCAAATAGCCGAAAGTCGTTATAGTGAGCAGTTAGCAGAATTGGCCGAATTCGCCCAGGGCTCAGTTGGCCGAAATTCGATTAGCCAAAAGAGCCGACAGAGCAGTCTGGCGAAAGATCAGACTGGTGGAAGAGAGGCCTGTGGTCAAAGTGGAGCTGTGGAGCTGTGTTTTTCTCGACACCCAAAGTTTTTGGCTTTTTCCCGGTGACCGCCCAATCTCCAAAACCGTCAAAAACTGTAAGACTAGTCTAATCTTTATAAACTTTTTTGTGCAATAAAATTACATACGGTGTTTTGTTGTGTATCCCAACTCAAAGCAAGCTACAAGTGGTAATTTTCCCGATACCACAAAAATTTGGGTAATTGTGAACGGATTGAAAATCCAAGAAATCTGAAAATCCGCCTCCCTCCCCCTCCTCGAGAAACTCCTAGATCCGCACCTGGTCGGATCATTCAGGGCTTCGCCTTGATACGAGTAGTCTTTTTGAATTTATTTTTCTAAGCTATCATTTCACAAAACCCAAAAGTTTTATTATAACACCCAAATAGTATTATATTTCGCAGAAAGCTTAAAATAGTTTTTCCAAATTTAATTTAAAAGATTGAAGTACCCATTATAAGGTTTTCTGGCAAGTTGTTCTTTGTTTCAATTGCGTTATGTTTAAGGAAGTTCTGAGCGAGAAAATTGGCCCAAACCCAAACAGGTACTAAACCGTGCTTAGTGAGAGCTCGAAAAATCAATTCGGTCGACCTTAAAAAAAAGGTCGACAAAATTTTCGAAAATTTTTTGAAAATCCGCCCCCCCTCGGGAAAATCCTAGATCTGCCCCTGACTGCAGTTTAGTTTGATCAGAAAGTGCATTGAAAAAAGTGTCTTTTTTGCATTTTGTTTGGTTCACTTTTGATAATAGATGGCTCATATCCTGGTAAAAACCACTGCAGCGTTTAGCGGTAAGTGTTGCAGCGCAAATATAAAACAATAGTATAAATGCATATAAAAGTAAATGCATACAGGGACAGTAGCCAAGCGTATACATGGTGCGTCCCGGCGGGTTCGGCGCCGGTTCGAATCCCGACTAGGTCATTTCCTTTCTAGAACTCGAATATGCACCGAACTTGATGGGATGCTCCGTAACCAGGTTCGATCCCACCAAAACCGATTTTAACCGTCTTTTCGCTCTAATTTGGTTCAGCCTTGATTAAGGCTGACCTTTAAAAAGAGCAATTTGTCTCAAGGACAAATACTGGCCATTTTTTGCAGCTTACTTTGAGTTATGCAGTTTTTTGTGGCCGATGTTACCGATGTTAACAATAAAAAAGTTTGTTAAAAATATCATTGTATTACGAAATTTCCAGAGTTATTTTCCCGATAAAATACTCGTTAATTCAAGTGTTTGAAAACAGATTTTAGTACGAAGTGTGGAGATTGGCGCGCACATTTTTGGCGCCCCACAAGGGATTCGAGTCTTTTCTCACGAAGTCGACACAAGGGACCGAGGTCTTTCTCTTCACGACAAGAGACTCAGTGACTCAGTCAAAGCTGTTCAAAAGTCGTCACCTTCTCGTATTCGAAGGTTGGCCGAGTTCGAAAGTCGTCGGCATATTCTCATTGGCAAAAAAAATACGAAAGTTTTAAGCAACCAGTTGGCCGAGTGCACTTAGCCGAGTTGGACGACTGCATCACTTTCTATCTTTCCCTCACACAAGACCCGAATGCATTTGGCCGAGTATATTAATTGTCTCGAGTCTCCAGTTGGCCCCCCAGTGTCCGGTTGGCCGATTGTCCAGTTGGCGGATTGACCAGTTAGCCGAGTGTCCAGTTGATCGAGTGTCCAAATAGCCGAAAGTCGTTATAGTGAGCAGTTAGCAGAATTGGCCGAATTCGCCCAGGGCTCAGTTGGCCGAAATTCGATTAGCCAAAAGAGCCGACAGAGCAGTCTGGCGAAAGATCAGACTGGTGGAAGAGAGGCCTGTGGTCAAAGTGGAGCTGTGGAGCTGTGTTTTTCTCGACACCCAAAGTTTTTGGCTTTTTCCCGGTGACCGCCCAATCTCCAAAACCGTCAAAAACTGTAAGACTAGTCTAATCTTTATAAACTTTTTTGTGCAATAAAATTACATACGGTGTTTTGTTGTGTATCCCAACTCAAAGCAAGCTACAAGTGGTAATTTTCCCGATACCACAAAAATTTGGGTAATTGTGAACGGATTGAAAATCCAAGAAATCGGATCATAGACAAGGGGTACTAGACTAGTTTTTTTGGGTTGGTTTACGACTCGAACCTGCTGACCAAAAATTTCCAAAAAATTTTGGGAAAAAAGTAAGAAATTTCCAAAAAATCGTCAAAACGTCCCTAATTCTGCGAAACTGTGCTGTAACATGACACCAACCTTATGGTAAGTGGTCTGGTAGCGAAATATCAGGCAAATTAAGTTGAGTTTTTTCATCCTCAGGTTTTTTCCGCGTGTGTTGTTGGAACTTAACCGATTTGCCTGATTCTCCAACCCCATTGGTAAACTTAAGGTTTACAACGACTTGATACCTGTTTGCATCCGTTCGTTTTTCAAAACATTCGTTTCGCAACGACTGACTAAGTGGTCCGGAACGATGGACTAAGTGGTAAAATTAAGCAAGTTAAGTTGTTGTCTTTTATCCTCAGGTTTGCTCCGCGTGTGTTGTTGGTTTTCAACCGACTTGCTTAATTCCCAAACCTCTTGGTAATTCGTCGAGCTACTAGCCGATTAGTAGTGACGCACCGTCGTACGACCGTTCAACAAATTTCGTACGCCGTAACATCATCCTAAGTGGTCAGGGAGGTGATATTAAGTAAGTTAAATTGGTTTTATTCATCCTCAGGTTTACTCAGTGTGTGTTGTTTGATATCAACCGACTTACTTAATCCCCAGCCCCATTGGTAACTTTACTCACCGAAAACCGTTCCGAATCGCCCCGCAAACGCCCGATAACCGTTAAGTATAGTTTGAGTTAAGTATAGACCCTAGAGCCATGGATGAGAACTTTCAGAAGAGGGTTCAAAGGTTATTTGCGAAGCGAACCAAGCTTGAAAATGAACTGTACAAGTGCCATGAAATTATAATTGAGAACATTGAAAGTCAGAGTCGCTCATCAAAGATTGACACTCAGATTCAGAATTGCAAGAGCCTGATAGAGACTGCAGTTGAAATAAATGAGGAATTGATTAAGTTAGCTTCTAAAAGTGTTGATCCTGATAAATTGATACCAGCGCAGGATATGTGGCTTCATACGGTTACATCAAGAAACGATACAGTTTTACAGAAGGCTGCATCATATAAAGCTGGCTTAAACGTTGAACCTGAGGAAACAGAGCTTGACAATGTTGCAGAATCGTTAAGTACGATCGTAACAACACAACCACAAGATTCACATGAAGCAGATGCGCGCTCTAAGGTGTCGCGGTACAGTAGTCGACATCATAAATCAGGTTCGCATAAATCCAGTCGCTATACCGTCGCGCAGTCAAAAACATCAACTGAGAAGAGGCGAGATTTGTTGGTTTTGAAGAAGCAGCAAGAGGAACTTGAGAGAGAAGCAAAGGTGTCATTGAAGTTGAAAGCGCAGCAAAATAAAATAAAAGAACAGCAAGGAAGTTTAGAGTTGGAAGAACTAGCTGAGGTACACCGCAAGAAACTGGCTGAAATTGAGTTAAAGGAATTCGAGTTGGAAGAAGAGCTTTCTGCAGCAAGTGAGAAGATAGGAAATGCTAGCGTAACACATGTTGACCCACAACGTACTGAACAATGGGTAGAAAACGTTGTCACTGAGCAAGAGCAGGCCGAAGTTGTTGCAAGCTCAGAGCAAAGTCATCCAGTAGTCGAGAGTTCCACTTTGATTGCTACTGATGTTTTGCAAGGGGTTGGTGCCGTCGTCAGCGGGGGTGCCGTCGTCAACGCTGGTCAAACCACATACAGTGAACCGGGAGGCCACAATAGGAATCGAATTCAGGCTCAGAGATCAAGTTTGGTCCAATCGCGTCTGTCATTGCACTCAATCGAGAACCCATCTAGTTTACCACAGTTCGTTGCCTCCAGCTCAAACTTTGTTACTCCACACTTAGCTTCAACATCTCATGCTGAAGTTTCGCAAAATCAAAATCTGATACCACAAGCAAGTGGTAGCATTCCCGCTTCAATGCCCTTTGGTAATCCCACCATTAATGTGGCACCGCCTTCTGTGTCGACCGTTACTAATCCAGTTTCGCTTCCGGCGAGTCAACCTTTTGTTCCTCCATTAACCGTTCCGATTCCCATTTCGCTTCCGATTATTCAACCATTTGTCCCGTCAACCGTTCCTATTCCCTCTTTGCTTCCGGTCAGTCAGCCACATTCCGGCCCCGTTTCAACTGGGTATCAGGCGCCTGCAGCGCCATCCAATCAACCTATAAATGTTCCAAACAACCCAACAAGTTTCTCAAGTGAACACTATAACCCGTATAGCAGTTTGTGGAGACCTGCCGCGACTGCGCAAACGATGCCAGTTCCTCAATACTGCGCACCGCCCTCAAACGTTTCCTCAGTGACAACTCCTGTTGTTCCACCAAACACCGTAGTTCCTTATACAAGTTTTGGGACTGTGTATTACACCCAGCCGCAAACTCATCCAGTTGTTGAAACAGCGCATCAAGGTTATCCACCTACATATCCTGCGCCCACTACGGGCCCGTCTTTCGTGCCTAATAGCGAACAACCCATCTCGGCGAGAGAGTTAGCAGATATCATTCTGCATAGCCGCAAAGACCGTCTACCGGAGTTGAACTTGGAAGTGTTTGATGGAGAAGCACTTAACTGGTATGAATGGTTCGGGCAGTTCCAAGCAACAGTTGATTCGGCTATGCTAACTGATGATGAAAAACTCAAATATCTGAAAACGCACGTTAAAGACAAAGCCAAGAGTGCAATTGCGGAATACGGCTACAGTGGAGTGTTGTATAAGGATGCTCTAGCAACTCTCCAGAGAAAGTTTGATGAGCCTCATGTTGTAGTTGGTGCACATTTGGATAAGTTGAAGAATTTTCCCGCATTGAAGATGCACAACTCTGACCATGTTATAAGTTTTTCTGCGGTGATTTCTGGGCTCGTAGCTGTTTTTAGGTCTTTGTCGTTCAATGACGACTTGAAAAGTGTGAACCTATTAAATCAAGCCGTCAGTAAGCTTCCTCCAAATCTAAAAGAGGCATGGTCCATGCATACTGTTAGACAACATTGGCAGCGATTAACATTGCTAGACTTCAACGATTGGCTTAAGAATAAGGCAGAAGGCCATGAGCGATTGAAATCTTTAGTGAAAGTCGAGCAGCCAGTTTAACAAAAAGTAGTTACAAAAGTGCTTGCAGGTAACACTAAGGTAAGTTCTAAGGATGAGAAAAGTAGAGAAAAGACAAGGTTTCCTCCATGCTCGCTATGCAAAGGGCAGCATGCACTCTGGAACTGTTCCGTGTTCAAAGAGAAAAACGCAACACAAAGGGCTAAATATGTAGCAGAACAAAAGCTCTGTTTTTCTTGTTTACAAGGCAACCATACCTTCCGAAAGTGCCAAAAGGCAAGAAAATGCCCAAAACAGGACTGTGAGAGCACTCACAATGTGCTTCTTCATGGAGCCGAGAAAGTTTTCCCGCCCAAAGAGGCCGACCGATCACCATCGACTCAAACTAATACAAACACTACTTCTGCAAACAACGCAGCTTGTGTTAAACCTTGTGAGGGAACTGCAAAAGGTATTCTTCCCGTTGCGTTGGTAGATGTGTCCTCTGGTTCGGAAAATTCGAATGCACTAGCACTTTGTGACACCGGTTCCACTCATTCTTGGGTTTCCGCGGCACTCGTTGAACGTCTGAAATTAGTTGGCACGCCCGTAAATGTTACGACCGATGGTTTTAACTCAGCCAAGGTATCTAAAACTCAACGAGTTCACTTGAAAGTTTCCGCAAAGCCCAATGAAAGTGAATTTTCGTTTTCGTTTGTCGCTTTCGTTAAGCACAACATGTATATAGGACCCGATGTTATAAACGTTTCCGAATTGCAGGTCAAATACCCGCAACTAGCCCCGTTAAAGACGACTGCGTATAATTACAAAGAGATTGAGATAGTTATAGGACAGGACTTCTATCATGCGATAAGACCCCTCAAACATGTCTTTGGAGATGAACTTGACTCACCGTGCGCCGTCCGACTTCCGATAGGTTGGGTCATTAGTGTTCCATCTCCTGATCGTTCGTCCTTAAATTCTTCTTCCTTTAACTGCGTCACGGACGATACTTCTCTGACCGACCAAATCAAAACTTGGTATGAGTTAGAGTCGTATGGTGTTCAAGCAAGTAGATGCCCGTTCCGGCGCAGACAAGCGTGCTTTGTCGATCCTAAAAACTGAAACCGTTCACGATGCTGAGCGTTAAACTGTACCGATGCTGTGGAGTGATAATGATGTTAGCTTGCCTAACAATTATTATTCTTCATTAGCCCAATTAAAGTCGTTAGAGAAAAGATTAGATAGAGATCCGTTACTTCGCGAGAAGTATACCGAAACAATCAGAGAAGATATAAGTAAAGGATATGTCATAACCGTCAACCCGCACGATCCCAGCTCACGAGCCGAACGTGAGTGGTATCTTCCACACCATCCGGTTTTGAACCCGAACAAACCCGGCAAGGTGCGCCGTGTGCTCAATGGAGCATCCAAATTTCATGGCACTTCCTTAGATCTCTCTTGGTTGGCCCGTATCTCCTTCAAAATCTTATTTTTGTACTGTTGAGGTTCCGTCAACACAAGTACGCCGTCTCAGCGGACATAGAAGGTATGTTCTTACAAGTTGGAGTACTTGCGCGAGATCAACCGTCTCTCCGTTTTTTGTGGCGGGAGGACCCCACTTCAAGTGTGGTGGTTCACCAATACACCCGTCATATTTTTGGCGCTCGTGATTCGCCAACTTGTGCGAATTGCGCGCTACAAAAAACTGCTTCTGATAATCAAGCTGAATACCCGAAGCCGCTTCAGCCGTTGTCCAGAAGTTTTACATGGACGACTATCTTGACTCGTTCGAAAATACCGCTGACGCTCTTAGCCTAAGTAAAGACTTAGTCGCAATGCTCAAATTAGGTGGGTTTAACCTGACAAAGTTTGTTAGCAATGTACCCGAAGTTACAACCGCTCTTAATCCGGACAACCGTGAGTCCAACCCGTCAGTTAAGGATATTTGTAAGAGTCCAGACCAATCGTCGCATGTTCTTGGTCTCAGTTGAGATCATGTAAAAGATACCCTAGTAGTAAGTAGAGGTGTTGATCGACCACTAGATAAAGCAATTACTCAACGCACCGTGTTGAGTTTTGTTTCCTCAGTTTTTGATCCAATAGGACTGGTAGCTCCATATACTGTGAAAGCGCGCCTTTTACTAAAAGACATATGGAGAACCAGTGGTCAAAAGTGGGATGATGATCTCCCAGAGGAAATTAAACAACAATTTCTAGATTGGCACTCAGGACTTCCACTATTAGGTACTCTGACGATACCTCGTAGCTACTTTACCGAACCGTTCGACCGCTGTGAACTTCACACGTTCGGTGATAGTTCGCAGGACGTTTTTTGCGCCGTATCGTTTCTCCGAGCCCGACTTGCTAAATCGCAAAAGACCGAGTTAGCTTTTGTATTTGGGAAAGCCCGTGTAGCGCCTATGAAGATGCTCTCCATTCCCAAGTTAGAGCTTCAGGCTGCTCTGCTTGCGACTCGACTCAAAGAAGAGATTTTGAAAGCGCTTACTTTCAAAGTAAGCAATGTATTCATGTGGACTGATTCTACCACCGTTCTCCAGTGGCTTAACTCGTGCAACAAACTTCCTGTGTTTGTTGGAAACCGCACTGGTGAAATCTTGGAGTCCACCACCATTGATCAATGGAATCATGTACTCAGTGGTGATAACCCAGCTGATACCGGCACACGAGGGATTTCTTCGGAAGCCCTCAAGGATAGCAGCTGGGTTAGAGGCCCTAGTATATTGAGGACATGTGATTGGCCATTCAAGCCGAACACTGATGTCATCAAAAAGATCCAATTAAAAGGCCCACTCTGTGACATTGATACATGCCTTGAGACTGCCTTGAGACTGCATCTGAGAAAGCGTCGTCGATCCGACTGCTTAAAAATTGGGATAAATTCAGCTCAATTGTAAAGTACAAACGTGTTTTAGCGTTTATGCTTCGTGTGCTACCATCGCATAAACACTTCCGTACAAAAACGCTTGAAATAACCGACCCGTCCGAGTTAGATATTGCCGAGCAGAAGCTCATTTATCTTGCTCAGTCCGAATCATTTCCTGCCGAAGTGAAAATAGTTCAGTCCGATAAACTGATAACAAAGAAAAGTCGGATTGCTAAATATTCTCTGTTCATCGGCCCAGCTGGCATCCTGCGTTCAACTGGACGTATCAGCCGTCTTGTTGATACCGACTTTGATAGCAAACATCCAATAATACTGGATGGTCGACACCGAGTTGCTCATATGTTGATTAGGCATATGCACTTTCAACATGCACATCAGGGGTTGGATTACATGCGTGCTGTAGTTCAGTTGAAATACATTGTTCTGAAGTTGCGCTGGTTACTTGGGAACATCGAAAAGACTTGCATAACATGCCGTAAGCGCAAAGCAAAAACAGTTGTGCCCATTATGTCTGACCTACCGATTGAAAGACTGGGTTACAAGCAGCCTCCCTTCTCCAACACAGGTGTTGATTACTTTGGCCCGTTTCAAGTGCCAATACGCCAAAGTACCGAAAAGAGATGGGGTTTCCTATTTACCTGCCTCACGACTCGAGCAGTTCACATCGAGTTGGTTCCATCTCTCGATACTAGTTCCTGCGTCATGGGCGTAGAGCGATTTATTGCAAGGCGAGGTACCCCCAAAACCATTCTTTCTGACAATGGCACGAATTTTGTTGGTGCTTAAAAGGAGCTCCTATCCTGTGTCCAAAATTGGAACAAAGTCGCCCCGGCCGTTTTCGTCCACAAATGCATTAGGTGGAAGTTTAACCCGCCCAGTGCCCCTCATCACGGTGGCGCCTGGGAGCGGCTAGTGAGAAGTGTTAAGCGAGTGTTGTACGACATATTAGGCAACAGGAGGTTAACTGAGGAAGTTCTAGGAACAACGCTCTGCCTAGTTGAACAATTACTTAACGCAAGACCGATCACTCCGGTCAGTTCCGATCCGCACGACCTACAGGCACTCACCCCGAATCACTTCATTCTCGGTCACAGCGCAGCTAGCTTCCCGTCGCTAAGTTTCAAAGAAAACTTCGACCATAAGAAGCGGTTTGCCAGAGCGCAATCATACGCTAACGCAATATGGATACGGTGGATGCGGGAATACGTTCCTTCCCTCAATAGGAGGGCAAAGTGGCACAACCAGTCAGACGTTAAGTTGAAAGCCGGTGACTTGGTTTGGGTCATAGAGCCTGACACTCCACGTGCACATTATCCACTCGCACGTATCCTAAGACTGCACTATGGCAAGGACGGATGCGCGCGATCCGCCGACATAAAGACCGTTACGAGCGAACTGACCCGCCCGACCGTAAAGCTCGCTCCCGTTCTTCCTTGTTTAGGGGTGGAGGATGTTGCAGCGCAAATATAAAACAATAGTATAAATGCATATAAAGTAAATGCATACAGGGACAGTAGCCAAGCGTATACATGGTGCGTCCCGGCGGGTTCGGCGCCGGTTCGAATCCCGACTAGGTCATTTCCTTTCTAGAACTCGAATATGCACCGAACTTGATGGGATGCTCCGTAACCAGGTTCGATCCCCCCAAAACCGATTTTAACCGTCTTTTCGCTCTAATTTGGTTCAGCCTTGATTAAGGCTGACCTTTAAAAAGAGCAATTTGTCTCAAGGACAAATACTGGCCATTTTTTGCAGCTTGCTTTGAGTTATGCAGTTTTTTGTGGCCGATGTTACCGATGTTAACAATAAAAAAGTTTGTTAAAAATATCATTGTATTACGAAATTTCCAGAGTTATTTTCCCGATAAAATACTCGTTAATTCAAGTGTTTGAAAACAGATTTTAGTACGAAGTGTGGAGATTGGCGCGCACAGTAAGTTCCAGTTCCCTTTCATCAAAAATTGATTTGAACCAATGATAAACTTTAATAGGAGGCCATGATATTCCAACACCGGTTGATGTGCAATTAACTCCATAATTTGCCAACCATAATTAAAGAAAAAAAATTCAAAAATTGTTTTAAAAAAAATACAAAAATCACTTCTTTTTCAAAAAGCATCATTTTTTTCACCTTTACATAATGTTTTTTTTTGAAAACTAACCATTAAAATAGGCAATTAATTGTAGTTTGAGAGATTTTTATAGCTTTGATACCAATTCTTAAAATAAAAATTAAAATAAATTTGGGGAATTCCAAATGACGGCTGAAAGGGTTTCAATATGTTACCACACTTGATCTTGTACAAGATTTGTTTTTGAGGTAGACAAAATTGGGAAAAGAAAAACACATCCATTAAGATGCTCAATTCTACGTTTAACACACTGGGCAATAGAAAAATAAGTCTTGAAACTAGAACTCAACTTTCCAACGTGGTGGAATCTACAAACAAATAGGTCGCAAGGTAAATTTTAATGGTACATTAATTGACTGTGAAGCTTAAAAGATCAAAGCATTGTATTAAGTGAAAAGGTCAAAGCATTGAGAAAGCATTTGGATTTTTGCCATATTTTACTCTTTTGTCTCTGGTTTTATAACAGCAAAAGGATCAGTTCCAAAACAGCTTTTTTGCGTCTATACGTGTGAAGAGGTTGATCGTCATGATCTGTATAGCTTTTAACACGTTTTTCGGACAACGTTTTTAATTTTTGAAATAATTCTGACCTTGAGACAGTGAAATGGCGTTGAAACAGCAATGGAAATTTCAAAACTGCATTTGAACTGACACAAGTGCAACGCAAAATGCATGCACTTTTTCGGAGAATTTCAATTTTGCCTTATTTCAAGAGCACAATTGAAAAAACTTTTTCATTCAGCAACGATTTGCCATGCAAACTTTCAGAGGAAAAAAAACACATAAAACGCCAACAAAAAGGCAAACGAGGAATTTCAAAGAAGAATTTCTAATAAATATCAGCTTGAAAAACGATGAATTTCAAAGAAGAATTTCTAATAAATATCAGCTTGAAGGTCAGAATTATTTCAAAAATTCCAGACGTTGTCCGATAAATTTGTTAATAGCTACGGAGTCAACTTTTTTTGCAGTATTCAGATTTGTAAGATGGCCGCAAAAGTTTTTTTAAGACGCCAATACCTATAAACTTTGAAGATTAACCTGTGCCATAGTTTGTTTTCAAAAAATTTTAGATAGTCAAAAGCCAAATATCTGCTCTGTTTTTTTTTCTATAGTTTTGGTTGCGGCGCGGAAGGGAAGGTTAAAATTGATTCTTATGGACTTTTAAAGAGAGCTCAGATTAATTGACACAGAGAACGTCTTTTGTTTTGTCTTTTTCAAAAAAAAAATTCTTTTCTTTTTTCTATTTAATGGTCTTACTAGTGTTTTACACGGCTGATCATGATGACCAAACATGTTTGGATTATGGTATCCTTATGCATGTTTTGATTAGAATTACACAAAAACGACGCACGTTTTTTTTAAAATTCGCAAGTACACTTGTATATCAGGGAAACAAGCAAAATAATTTTTTATAAAATTTTGAGAGGGCCACACATTCCAGAAGGTACGAGCAAGGTACGAGCCTGGGCTCTTGTTTGCGTCATTTTCCAAGTGAGCGATAATCAGTCGATTTCACCGAGTTCCCCAGAGGCATCAATATTTAAAGTAGTTCCAAATGAGAACATAACATCAGGTCGGTCTAATGGACTCCAAATTTTATTACTATAAGTAAATCAATTTTTATGCTCTTCAGAAACCATATAAAATGCGCGTGATTGTATGATATACCTTTTTGATTTTGTAAAAAAAAATAAAGCCCTGAGATATACGTCAACAGTAGTCACTACAACTTAACTAAACCTCCAAAATTGATATCTACGTTGGTAAATTGGTTTTTAAATGCACCTCTCATAACTGGTGCGGTGATCGATATTCAGTTTCCGCAATATTTATTCTACCCATCGTCATAGCTAACCGATCAAAAACAAATCAGGATGTTCGTTGAGTGAAAACGGAAAAAATTATGTGAATTTTTTGATGGCTAGATTCTATGATTACTAGACTCCAGCATCCTCTAAAAATCAATAATTTACATTTTAGCAATTCGTAATTCCGTTGATAACCCGGAAATTTTCAAGAACAAAGTGCAAAAGTTACGTCACCGTATCGAGATTAATCGTCTTTTTATTTGTCGAGACAGACTGCGTCGCAACGCCCCAAAAGTTGTCTCGGACGACTTTCTTTGATCAAACCAGGGATGGATTTCAAGTCAAGGCAAATATGATGAGAGATGCCACAACAGTCTAGCTCACAAAATACTTGTTGTTCACATGAACTAATTTTTTTTTGGGGGGGGTGGGCGTGCAGGAGTGCTAAACAACGAAAGCTGTCCAAGGGAGCCGAAAATTGACGCTTTACGTAGTTGTGTAGTTGTTGAGCTCTATCCTATCTTCGATTACAGGGGCGGGTATAATAAACAAACATGACACTATGCGAAAATAAAATTGCTGAAGTTGGGCGAATAATTTGATGCTAAAAGATTGTTCGTATGAGCTCAGCTCCGCTCAAAAAGTTGTTCGCTAAAATTTTTTGTGCGGAATTGTTTATCATCTGAAAGGGAATTGACGTATTGAGCTCAATTTTGTAAATAATGTTGATATGTTTCATGACTTCAACGCATAAGTGGTTATTTATTCCAGCTCAAAAACTGCTCAACATTGGATTGAGGTAAGCTATTAAGACGCTAATCATTTTATAATTTTTCAAATATAATAAATTGTAACAAAAATTTTTTCATGGACCGTAAGAGGCAGTCGGAACACTCAAAGTTTTGCCATGATACGAAGAGTCCTGTTGCTGTGCTGTCTAGTGTTAGTCTGACTTTCGAAGAAAGTGGCAAAATACTTGTGCCCAGGGTGGTTTTTTTTCTTCAGCCAATTTTTGACAAGTCTTTTTAATGGTTTATTTTGTTTCATATGAAAGCCTTCGATGCCTTGAGCTCCAATTTAATCAAGACTGCTCGTATGGGGGCAAAGCTCTGAATGTTCCGCCTACCTTTTAAGGTCTATGGAGCATTAACAACATGAAAAAACTAAATGTAAAAAAAAATAAAATGAAAAGAAGATTTTTTTTCAAGTTTGAGATTTTTTGTAAAAACAATCCCCCACAGGCCATACCAAACACAAAATGATAAATTTCGAAGATTGTTAGATCAGAAACCAGCCTTCTCGTGTCAGGGCGCACTCCAGAATGTTCCAGAATGGAGTATGTTTGGTTTTTTAAAATTGATGGAATTTTCAAAGAGTTTCATTTTATAAGAACAACTAGTAGGCCTCTTTTTTATTTGAAAAGGCTTTTTGAGCAGTAATAAATAGCCATTTAAGCAATGTTTTGAGCAAAATTGAGTGAGCAATATTTAGTTCCGATTTTTTGGGGGGGGGTGCAGGAGTGCTAAACAACGAAAGCTGTCCAAGGGAGCCGAAAATTGACGCTTTATGTAGTTGTGTAGTTGTTGAGCTCTATCCTATCTTTGATTACAAGGGCGGCTATATTAGACAAACATGACACTATGCGAAAGAAAAATGCTGAAGTTGGGCGAATAATTTGATGCTAAAAGATTGTTCGTATGAGCTCAGATCCGCTCAAAAAGTTGTTCGATAAAATTTTTTGTGCGGAATTGTTTATCATCTAAAAGGGAATTGACGTATTGAGCTCATTTTTTTAAATAATGTTGATATGTTTCATGACTTCAACGCGTAAGTGGCTATTTTTTCCAGCTCAAAAACTGCTCAACATTGGATTGAGGTAAGCTATTAAGACGCTAATCATTTTATAATTTTTCAAATATAATAAATTGTAACAAAATTTTTTTCATGGACCGTAAGAGGCAGTCGGAACACTCAAATTTTTGCCCTGATACGAAGAGTCCTGTTGCTGTGGTGTCTAGTGTTAGTCTGACTTTCGAAGAATGTGCCAAAATACTTGTGCCCAGGGTGGTATTTTTCTTCAGCCAATTTTTGACAAGTCTTTTTAATGGTTTATTTTGTTTCATATGAAAGCCTTCGATGCCTTGAGCTCCAATTTAATCAAGACTGCTCGTATGGGGGCAAAGCTCTGAATGTTCCGCCTACCTTTTAAGGTCTATGGAGCATTAACAACATGAAAAAACTAAATGTAAAAAAAAATAAAATGAAAAGAAGATTTTTTTTCAAGTTTGAGATTTTTTGTAAAAACAATCCCCCACAGGCCATACCAAACACAAAATGATAAATTTCGAAGATTGTTAGATCAGAAACCAGCCTTCTCGTGTCAGGGCGCACTCCAGAATGTTCCAGAATGGAGTATGTTTGGTTTTTTAAAATTGATGGAATTTTCAAAGAGTTTCATTTTATAAGAACAACTAGTAGGCCTCTTTTTTATTTGAAAAGGCTTTTTGAGCAGTAATAAATAGCCATTTAAGCAATGTTTTGAGCAAAATTGAGTGAGCAATATTTAGTTCCGATTTTTTTGGGGGGGGTGCAGGAGTGCTAAACAACGAAAGCTGTCCAAGGGAGCCGAAAATTGACGCTTTATGTAGTTGTGTAGTTGTTGAGCTCTATCCTATCTTTGATTACAAGGGCGGCTATATTAGACAAACATGACACTATGCGAAAGAAAAATGCTGAAGTTGGGCGAATAATTTGATGCTAAAAGATTGTTCGTATGAGCTCAGATCCGCTCAAAAAGTTGTTCGATAAAATTTTTTGTGCGGAATTGTTTATCATCTAAAAGGGAATTGACGTATTGAGCTCATTTTTTTAAATAATGTTGATATGTTTCATGACTTCAACGCGTAAGTGGCTATTTTTTCCAGCTCAAAAACTGCTCAACATTGGATTGAGGTAAGCTATTAAGACGCTAATCATTTTATAATTTTTCAAATATAATAAATTGTAACAAAATTTTTTTCATGGACCGTAAGAGGCAGTCGGAACACTCAAATTTTTGCCCTGATACGAAGAGTCCTGTTGCTGTGGTGTCTAGTGTTAGTCTGACTTTCGAAGAATGTGCGAAAATACTTGTGCCCAGGGTGGTATTTTTCTTCAGCCAATTTTTGACAAGTCTTTTTAATGGGTTATTTTGTTTCATATGAAAGCCTTCGATGCCTTGAGCTCCAATTTAATCAAGACTGCTCGTATGCGGGCAAAACTCTGGATGTTCCGACTATCTTTTAAGGTCTATGGAGCATAAACAACATGAAAAAAATTAAAATTAAAAAAAAAATAAAATGAAAAGAAGATTTTTTTTCAAATTTGAGATTTTTGTGAAAACAATCCCCTACAGGCCATACCAAGTACAAAGTGATAAATTTCGAAGATTGTTGGATCAGAAACCAGCCTGCTCGTGTCAGGGCGCACTCCAGAAGGTTCCAGAAGGGAGCATGTTTGGTTTTTCAAAATTGATGGATTTTTCAAAGAGTTTCATTTTATAAGAACAAGTAGTATGCCTCTTTTTTATTGGAAAGGCTTTTTGAGCAGTAATAAATAGCCATTTGAGCAAAATTTTGAGCAAAATTGAGTGAGCAATTCTTAGATCCGATTTTTGTAACAAAAGTAACGGAGTATTTGCGCTTGAGTTGGTTTTTTCTTCAGAACAATTTTGATTTTTTAACTAGCCATTTTTGACGGATTTTGTAGATAACCTGAAAAGTATTGTTGTCCTGAGCTCAAAATTTAAAAAAATATATTTCTTTACCTGTGATTATTTTTTGTAACTTAATCATGGCTTAAAAATTGCCAATCTAATTTGGCCAGTTTTGGACAATTAACGCGCGATATTTCACGTCCTAGAAATTGTTCCAAATTAAAATGAGGCATGCTATTTCCGAAGTACAATGCTATGAACTTAAAATTTCCTAGAGAGGGATGATTATCAAAAAAACGCAAACAAACTTTTCAAATTTTTTCTTTTTTTTTTGAAATTTTCATCAATTTTTGGAGCGGATACTACTCTATATAACTGAAAAGGCAGTCGGAATATTCAGAGCTTGGCCCTGATGCAAGCACACTTGTTTTGACTTTAGCAACGAAAAAGTTAATTTTCTAAACCTTCTGCGACACTCTTTTGAACATTCTTTTTTGTTTTTGCCACTCTTGTTCTTCGACGCTCTTGTAGTTAACATTTTTTTTTCTAAAAAATGGAGGTACAACAGAAAACGGAAATCGATTTATTTCGACGCATCTCAGCCGAAAAAGATTGGTGGTCTGCGATCAGTCATGATACGCAAACATTACTTGAGAAAAAGCACATCGTCACCCCAGTCTGGAAGATTTGCATAATTATGATTGAAAACTTTTTAATTTAATAAAAGACATACGCACAGTGAACAATTTATTAGCACTTAAAAACACATAATCGCTTAAAGTTCATCTTAGAAATTAAAATAAAAAACGGATTTAATTATTTCGGACATAATGTGTGGGACGCGTTTAAAAAATAGGTGGTAAATGGAATTTGTATGATGAAGTTCTAGGTCGCAATTCAGGAACTCTTTGCATGAAGGGCTGTTTCCAGCGTGTCACTTTAACATCCTTAGATTTCTTTTGTCGATTCAGGCAAATCAAAGTTGTACCAATTATTTTTTCTCTAGTATTTGGGCTAATAATTGTACATTGTTTATGTTTGAAAAATTTGGTATTGGTTTGGATTCTATAAGAGATAAAAAATATTTATTACAGAACACTATCGGAAAAATTTTAAACGGATTCTGAAACCCATGCAAAGCATCAAAAAATCTTTAAAATCCATTTCTGATTTTAAAAAAGCTTTAAAATATTTAAAAAGCTCAAAATTGTAAGAAACTTAATTGAATTAAAAAAAGGTGGACCAAATAAGGAAAAGTCTAGTGTATTGGCGTCATATCTTACCGTTTTCTAATGTAATTGATCTAAGTTTCATTAAACTTAAGTAATTTTCAATAGTTAAAATGGTCGCACTTTTTTCCTAATTTTGTTTTGCTTCGGTTGCGTCAATTAAAAAAAGCTGTATGTAAATGGCCGCGTTTCTTTGATCTACAATCAAACATAATGATTTTGGAGTCAGTTTTAAAGTTCACATTGCGCTTTATAAGTAAATTAAAATTATTTTAAGTTTTTTAATTCCCTTTACAAGATGAATTGGGCTATGAAATAATTTTTCTTAAATGTTTAATTTCTGTATCAACTGAAAGAGAAAAATAACAATTTTTGAAAGGTTTAGATAAACATTATGGATAAAACAACCTATATATGGAGTCCCTATATGTACGTAGCGCTTTCAACGATAATTACAAAAGAAAAATAAATGTCGCGAAAAATAGTTTTAATGATAATTACTTCAATTTTAACAATAATTACTAAAAAGGAAACAAAAATTCATAAAAAATAGCTTCCACCGAAATAAGATAATGACTCTTGAAATTTTTGTTAGATTTTTTTTCATCGAAAGCTCAAGCAAATTGAGCTTGACCAGATGTCATTTTTTGAACATTTTGAATGTTTTTTTTGTTTTGTTTTCGGCGCATTTTCCGCTCAAAATTACTAAAAATGGGCGCCAAACATTGCGTTAGTTTCCGATTGTTTCTCATTTATTTATTTAAGTCCAATTATCTGCATTCATATGAAAATATGTGATTTTTCTAGAATTTGTCAGAAAAACTTATTTTTTCTTAATAGTCAAAAATGTCACATTTGCTGGCTTTTGCTAATTAGCAATAAGCTTCAAGCATTCACTCATTTTTAAATTGTTGTTTTTAATTAAGTTATAGTTAAGCTTAAATTTCAACGAGCGAGTTTATTTTACTCTTTTGTAAGGCAAACAAGACTGCTCGTATATAAGTTCAAAGCCCTGAATGTTCCGACTGCTCCTAAGCTTATAGCAAATAGATTTTTGGCAAAAGAAAATTTAGAAAAATTATAAATCTTGGACAATATCGAAAATCAAATGTAAAATTTTGAGTCGTACGAAACTAATACCATCGATTAGCTATGCTTGGAACAATTCTGTTGTGCGGGATAATTTGCCACGCATAAATAATTTGCGTTACGCTCTCAGCATTATGGATAAACTTTTCAAAGCGCGCATAATTTAGTCCAGAACATGACCAATTTGGCAATTTTCAAACCCCCAGAACTTTAGAAAAGATGATTGGAAGTAAAATATCTTTTTTTAATTTGACCTCACGAAGTCAATTTCTTCAATGGGGTATATAAAGTTTTTGTTGAAAACTATTTTTTTGATCGGCCTAAATTGACTGATTAAAAAAACACACCGAGCATAAATATTCCGTTTTCATCAGACTGCTGATTTTGATCATAACTAAATTACTTCAATCGATATCGCAACGAATTGTTCACGTTGACTAAGGGGAATCTGTTGTCCTCTTTTTTTTTCCTGGTCTTCATGTACAAATCAATTTTATGCTGTAACAAGTTACTTTACAAGGTTGTCTAAAAAAATTCGAAATTTTATTTTTTTTGCAGAAAATTTTTTAGTTAAAAATGAAAAAAATACGTTTTATTGCAAAGGAAGCGCCAAATTAAGCCTCCAAAAATAATTTGTTTTCCTAGTGTGAAATTCAATTTTTCTCTGCTCAAAGGAACATTTTTGTTTTCATTACACCTACTCGTTTTTTTTTAATTGTCCGGAATTAACATAAAATTCAAAAGTATCAAACGTGTTTATTCTTGACACTGCGAATTTTTTTTGAATGTTTCTTAAGGTCGTTCAATTCTTGAAAAGCTGAAAGAAAGCTTAAAAATGTTAGCGGTAATCCTTCCGGTGATGAGTTGTGGTAATCGACTTAGGTTTAAAAACAATTCGTGTTCACCCACTTTTTTTGCTTGAACTTAGACCAAAAAAGATTGTTTTCAGACCGGTTCTTCTCGAGAATAAAAACTTCTAATGCCATTTGAATGACGACTGAAAGGCCTCAAACATTACATTGTTGAACTGCATCTTATTCGACCCATTCTAAAAAAAATTTGTGGTACCTGATTTTGCGTGGACAGTGAAAAAATTGAAGCATATCCCAAAGGCAAAGTTTCGCCCGATTTTCACCGATCAGAATAACAACTAAAGCAGGTTGCTGGGCAAGTAAAACAAAATGTTCATCCAAATTGATATAAGATCAAAAAAATCAAGACAAAAAGAAAAATTTTAAAATTTTGAACAAATTTAAAAATTTGCGGAAATTTCGTGTTGTCTAAAGATCCTGTTAAACATTTTCAATTGAAAGGGCGATTGGCTCACATGAAATTGCAAAAAACGGTAACTTAACTTGAAATGTCGTTAACCTTTAATTTTTAATTTTTAAATTAGCTTGAGTTCGTAGGTCGGTCTCATGAAACTTCGCCTGATGTACTCTGAAAATCGAAAACGTTCAGACCAGTTTTTTTAGACCCTGCGAGAATATCCTTGAGATTTTTTAAAAATTCGATATACTACCAATAGGACTTTAAAATGGTCCCCAATTGAGCTCCTTTTTTACGGTCCTTTTTTAGCTAGTCAAACTTGGCTGGAAACAATTCAAAACACGTGAGTGATCATAACAATTACAAAGGTACACGATGAACAAATATTTACGCATGAAACTAATGAAAAACAGTCGTCTTATGAACTGTTGTAGTTAAAAAAATTGACTGATATCGCCGCTGAAATTTTCAAAAGTTTTGAATTAAACTTGATGGTTAAAAATGATGAAATCAAAACTTGATGAATTTTTATCATGTATAATATAGTGCAAATTGTTTTGCAAAATTCGGGCCTAAAATTTCACCCAAAAAGGGGTCGACATTTTTAAGTCAATCAAAAAATTGCGCCAAAAATACCACAGAACTGCCGACAAAACTGTATCAAATTAGGCTTCTCACACCTCTAAAACATAAAATTTCGATATGCAAAGAATGTAATTTTTACAATTTTAAACACCATTTTTTTAATTGAAAAACAACTTCTTAATTTTTTGCAAAATTTTTTAGATAATCTATTTTTATTTTAAATTTAAATTAGACTTTCATTCATATAGTTTTGTCAGTAATTGACTTGGTAGTTTTGGCGTAACTTTGGATTGACTTAAATACCAATATTGGTCCACTTAAAAACCAATAAAGGTTCATTTTTGGGATAAATATTCGGGCCCGAATTGTGCAAATTAAATTGCAATATATAGATTCTGTTTAAACTCTAAGCAAGTTTTGTATTTATCTCAATTTGAAAAAAAAAACGTTTAAATGTTCAAATTTTTTGCTTTATGCTCGGATAATTTTAATCTGTACTGCACTTCGTCTTAGTTTGAACAAGGAATTAGAGAAACAGATTCTGCTTTAATTTAAGCTAAATATTAACAAACTGCTTTTTATCAAGGTGAAGCCCTGAATGTTTCGACTGCTTTTTAAGGCCTTTTGTGTAGTTGTTTGCTCAAAAAATTTTCAAAATTATCCCCCTCACGCTAATTAAAATACAAAGTGATATGCTTTGCATACAGCAAAACTATAAATTGTTTATACAAATCCTAGAACAAATCCTAGAAAAAATCCCCCACCCCCTTGAACAAATCCTAGATCCACCCCTGGTTTGATAGACTCAGCCATTTCTCTGTGATACAGTTAGTAAGATGCACTCATACTGTTGACTTAATTGATTGAATTACTCAAACTGTTCAAAGCCGATTTGACTGTTGAAAAATTACAAATTGAAAATGATATGATCATCATAAAGGCAAGTATGCAGGCAAATCATTCAAATGCAACAACATTAAAACTTGCCATATGTGCAATATCGAATTTGCCATATGTACAATTTTGCAAAACACAGTTTAAGGCTATGCATTTTTAATGGGTTTCAAACTTCTTGTTGTTCACCACTTATATATTTCTTGCACGTGGGCGCAGGCAAAATTTCTGAAGAATGCGCTCATTCTAGATTTCTATAACTACCCCCTCCCCCACCCCACACACACACTATTGAAGAAAAGTACGGAGAAATGGTTACTAGATATAAAATCCGCACATGCTTGTAACCGATTTAGTTTCCTTATCGGGTGATTATTTTTCACACTAAGTCACAGGGAAGATTTTTAAAGAAATCCATCTTTTTGTCTTCTAACTTCTCGAAGTGATATCTTCAGTATTCGGCAATTAGTGGGCGATTCTGACTTGACATTCAGAGTTGTCCTGTTCAAAACTGTACTAAATTCTTTTCTTTGGTTTCTACTATTTTCCCCGTAATCAGTCCATAATTACACGTAAAGTCTAATTAAATATACTTACCGAAAAAGAAAGTACTATTTATTTGTTTTTTTTGTGCGCAATGACCAAATATCTACTCAATCGAAGTTCCAATTACGGTAGGTACATGCTTAAAGGGCAAATTTAAAGCAAACGAGCGTATATGATTTCCCTAAAGCAAGATCGCCCAATACAAATGAATTTGAAACAAAAAAACCTGTCATATATTAAGTGCATAGTGAAAAATATGCATTGCTGCTTTTAAGGAAAATTAATGATTTAAGTGTTTAGTTTAAAAGGTGACCCCTAAGAACCGAAATAGCAAAGCTCCAAATGAGCGTTTTTGTCAAAAATACAACAAAATTTTTAATTCGACTTTTGATCATATATCTATTTCTGGAATATTGATCAAATTTCTATTTCTAGATTATGATATTTCAAGAAAACTTTTTAAAAATAGGAGTTCATGAAATAATTGCGCTGAAAATTGCATAAAACCCGCATCCAGTTTCAAGCGGTAATAATCGATTATATTACGATTTTAGTACCGGTCTTACTCAAATTGAGAAACAATCGATTTTAATCAATTAACAATCGATTATAATCTCTCTTTTTAAGATCAAATTATAATTAATTATAATCCATTATAATCAATTATAATCGATTATTTATTCGTCCATGTTTCGATACAATTATAATCAATTATAATTGATTCTAATCCATTATTTTTATTCAAATTTCTGATTCATTAGTTTCCACAAAAATCCATTATAATCGATTGTAATTGATTATAATCTCTTTTGTTTGTCCATTTTGTTTTCAAAGTTGCATCTAAATTGCTTATATTTTTATTGTTTTTTGTAGACGTTGGTTCCTACGAAAAATGAGAAAAATGTTTTTAAAGTTTTCCAATCAATTCAAACTTATAATTGTTTTTTTCTTTTCTTCCCCATTGGAGTTGTTTTGTGATGCATATTTTAAGTTTTGTAACCACAAAAACATCCGCAAGTTGTTTTAGTTTCATGATTGATTCGGAAGATTTATTTTTTATCTACCGCAAGAACTTTTCCACTAATATGAAAGGATATCTATGAAACTTTTGTTTCGAGGTAAAATTTTGTGTTCAAATGAACCAAAGTGCTCAAGAGATTTCTCTTTTAGAGAATCTCTTATTGACACAAAAGTAATAACCCATAGATATAATTCGAATGTAGTACTGAATTGAAAAAATTTTGGCAAAATAAGAGACTATAATCTATTATAATCGATTATAATCGATTATAATTGGTTCTAAGGGTTTTTTTCTAAGAACTATAATCAATTGTAATCGATTGTAAGAGATTATAACCTCTAGGAAAATATCACGATTATAATCAATTATAAATTTTTTAAACACCTAATTTTGGAAATTATAATCACTTATGATTGTCAAAAAATCATCATAATAATCCGTTATAATCGATTATTTACGACTAAACTTGGTTGCGGGAATTCTTATCAAAACACGAAGCATATCATACTTAGTTTTTTAATTTCGATCAATACAAAAATAGATCCAAAACTTTCTTTAGCTAATCGAAATTTCAAAGAATTTGGAGCTTGAATTTTGCTTAAAAAATGGGGTGCGTAAGAGAAGAACAAAGTAAAAGATGCCGACCTCCCCTCACTCAAGGATTCTGCCGTCCAACCAAAAGGTTTTCCTTTCGATATTATAGTACAAAATCTTTTTTTGACGAATGACCCTAAAGTTTCCTAACGAGGAATTCAGCGCCAATATATGCTAATATTGAGGAAGGAGCAGATCCAAAAAAACAACGCAATTTTTTGGTCAAAAGAATGCTTAAAATTTCAAGCTCAAACTCCCCCTCTTTCGAAAAAACTCATGCTCCTCGTCTGGTTGAGACTGTTTCTTTGTAAAAACCTGGATCCCAATATATTTTCCTAAAATCTGCTTTTAAGTATTCCGCACATATTAGAAATATCGTGCGTAGATAATTTTATTTTTGTGACGAAACTTCCGGCTTACCGCTGAATCAAATGAACCAACTTGTGTACGCCAAATGAATCTTGAACGAGATTTTTGCCCGCAGATTTAACAAAAAGTGTATAAGGAAACGCCTCTGGTGGCGAGGGGTTGAAAAAATCATAGCTCTGCTTGGGCAGGTTGGCTCTTTTTCCTTTCCCCCCCCCCACCTGCAATTTTTTATATTTGAAGTTACTGTTCACTTTGTTCGATTGTTATGAAAATTGACAAGCAGACTAATTAGGCCATGACAAACATATTTGGTCTTCATAATTTACCTTGTAAAACCACTCGTTAGACCATAAAATTCATGTTTAAGTGAGGTGGGGGGAAAAGGAAAAAGAGCCGGCAGGTTTAAAGTAGAAAACGCCATTTAGAGAAAAAAAAATTAATCAAAAATTGTCGAACTAGAAACAAGGGTAGCCGGTTACTGTGCAAGTAGCACAAAATATTCTGACCATACTCTAAAAAAATCAACTTTTTAAATTGAACTTTTATTTCAAACTTTTAAACTATTTTATGTTTCAAATTAGTGTAGTTTTTCTGTATGGTGTGATAAAAGGATTTGACACAAAACTATAATTTAGGCATATTCGACAGTCATAACAATATAGGCAAACTGGACAACAGTTTTTGAATGAAAAGATTGAAAAACAAAAAAAAAAATTTTTTCAATTTTTTTGCGGAAATTTTGGGATTGTTTGAAGTTTTTGATTTGAATTATTTAATGTGGTTCCAATCCCGACTGAAAAGGCTTTAAAATGATATATCACTCAACAGAAAGTAGCCCAGAATGTTCTGACCACAGTCATAGAAAAATACAAAAAAAAAAAATTCAAATTAGTGTCAATTTTTTCCGCTTGGTGTGATAAAAAATCTGAACAAAAAAAAAGAATTTAGGCATATTCGACAGTAATAGTAAAAAGGCCATTCGGAAAACATTTTTTGAACAAAATTGACCATAAAAACGAAAAAAAAAATGAAAAAAAAATTGAAAAAAAATTTAAAATTTTATTTATTAAGTAAGGGGAATTAGAATCTGACTTATAAAAAAATTAAATATTGTTTTCTAGTCTTTGCGAGTAAATTTGTCGCCGAAATGTTTGGGGTTTTAAAACTTTGTTCACAAAAGGGCGCCAAAAACTCCAAAAACTACTTTTATATGAATGCAACTAAGTTTTCACGGCTTAAAGTAAGCTTAAATAACCTGTTGTAAGCCTACACGCTCGCACCATATTATGTCAAAATTAGACCAAAAATCTAAAATTTTGAACCGGTTTCTCTCAAAATTGTGAAAAGTTTTATGAAATATTTCAATGTCGTTCAAATCATGGTTGAAAGGGCTTTAATATGGTATATCATTCGACCCATTCCGATATTTATCTGTGGTACCTGATTTTGCGTGGAAAACAAAAAGAAAAAAAACTAAAACACACCCGAATACAAAGTTCCTCCCCGTTTTTCAAATGGTCGGAACAAGAACTAAAACACACCCGAATAATTTTTTTTCCATTTTCAATGGTCGGAACATCATTAATAGAACTGTTGAAGGGAACTCTGAAAAGTCAAAGATTATCATGCGAGCAGTCTGGTTCAATTTAATTTTGAATGTTCAACTTTGCTGCATATTGCGGCTAAAATTTAACCACTTCTTCTAATTATACAGACTGATGAAACTGCCGTAAGCCTCCCCCTGCTTGGAACGCAGCTATATATATTTTTCATAGTTTTGCTTGAAGTTAATGCTTGAAATTAATTTTCTGAAAAATGAGGGACGTATTAAAAATGTTTTTTTTTTTGTTCTCATTACTATACGCTCAATTTGGATATTTTCGAGCATGTTTTCTGCCTGTTTATGAGTTGCGTTCAACAAGTTAAATTTAAAAATCAAGTTCAATCTTTTATTATCTAAAAACGTATAATTCTAAGGTGTTGCGAAGGGCTTAGATGCCCAGATAACGATGAGAATGAACACTTTGAGTGCAATTAAATTCAAAAAGCTTGTTTGGAGAATTTTTTTAAACATATTTGCCAATAAAATATTATTTCACCCCCCGCCCCCCCCCCCCCACCCTTTAAAAAAAACCTTGACAAAAATGGCTCATGATCTCTGAAATGCATGCAAAAAAGTAAGGAAACAATAACAAATAATTTTTTAAAGAAAACATTAATTTTTTTCCGTAACGGAATACTTCGTTTTCAACGATTAATTTGAAACATTTATCTAATCGGCCTCATTGTTCTTTCTAAAAACTGACGCAATAAGTATCCCTAAAAGCTTCTCTTTTTTCCCTGTGTCCCAATACTTTCGCCTGTGCAAAACTAGCGCGCAATAGAAAGCCTAAAAGCAAACAATTATCCTTAACCAACCAGCATACTTTGGCAGACATTTAAATTTTTCGAGTTTTTAAGCTCATATAAAACTTGGGGTTTTCAATTTTTTTTAGCTCCAAAACGAGTTAAAGCAAAACTTTTCTATTCGTGGACTGAGCTAGAAAAATTCAAACTCCTGATCTACAACAGGGTTTGGCAAAAGCTTCAATATATCTTGACGTTTTCTATTTTTTTTGGGCATTAAATCAAGGGCTGATCCCGGCGTTTCTCGAGGGGTCGTTGTTTTAATAATGTTTGGGAGTTTTTGGGAAGTTGTGGAAATTTTTTTACTTGTCGGGCTCTCCTTAAACGGCAAAAAGAATCAATTTTGCCAAAAGTTCTGCTTCTATGATAAAATACTGCAATAGAAAAATCTGGTTCCCATTGGAAGTTTTACTTACGTGATTCTAGTAAGAAGATCTGGTTGTTTTTAGTTAAAATTTTTTGTAGATGCCGCTTTTTATGTTTTCTTTTTTACTTTTGACAATTTTTCGGCTGTATCAATAACAAGAGCGGTTTTATCTGATTTTGATTTTGTAAGTAGTGTTCAAAAATGATAATAGAAATTGACAGTTGGTACGATGGTCGAATAGATTTTCAGCAGTGGATAATCTCCTACTTCAGAAATTAAAAAAAAAACAATGTTTACTTTATGAGAGGATAAAAAAGGAAAAACAATTCGACCAATCAAAAAACATCGCATAACGTTACCCATCTTTTCCCAGTACTTCAAAATAGATCCACTCCTCTAGCTTAATATTTGTTTAACTTTATTGTTTTTTCACTTTTGCTTAGCTTTCCAATTCTTTTAGGAAAACCATCGTTTGTATTCAAAATACTGTCTTGGTTGATTAAGTATTTTAATATCTGATTATTGTAGTCCTACCGTGGCTGAAGTTATTGTCTTTTAAAATTGCGAATGAATGTTTCATGAGACAGATCTAATCTGATGAAGAACTGAAAAATAAACAGCTCATAATTTATTCACAACCGATATACTCGTAACGGTGTATGGCTTGCTGAAGATTCAATGACCAAAATACCGGGGGAATAAAATTTGGACCGTAGGTAGTCATACTTAATGAAAAAATTTAGAAATTAAAACCCTGAAAGCGGTTTTTCCGTTTTTTTCTGAGACAATGATTGTTTTTTTAAATCAATCAAGTTGAGAAAAAAAGATAACCAATACCTGAAATTTTTTTCTGAAATTGAAACCCAAATGAACTAATTTCCAGACTTTCGAAATCACAGCGAAGCTAATTTTCATTGCCTGGACAGGTTTTTAGAGTCACGAACAAAACTTAAGCATGTCGTATGACTGTCGCAATAATGTGGAAACAGGTAATATTGTCTGGGATTTAGTTGCGATGGTCTAGAAATTAGTCTCAACTGCCTGCAATTAAATCGCGAAAGCCTGAAATTAATGGCAATAGTTTAAAATTTAGTCGTGATAGTCTGAATATAATGTCTCGAATGTCTGAAAACTAATCGCAAAAATTTAGCAACTAAATTTTTTTGCGGGAGTCTGGACCTAAGATTGTGGAGTTACAAAAGGTGGAGACAGCTACAAAAAGTCTTAAACAGGAGTCCTTGAAACAATTTTTGTAGGTATAAAACGCTGGTTTTTTAAGACTTGGCACCATAACGAGTAAATTTGTAAATCTGAAAATCAAGGAAACAAAAACCACAAATTAAAATAAACTTTTAGAGGTGACAATTTTAAAAATTCCATTTTTTCTTCATCCTTTTTGACTGAACAGTTTTGGTCGTTTAGAATGATACGAATTGTTCTGGAATGGTGTGTGCAATTGTTCAGTTCCATTGAGTACAGAAAGTTGTTGTCTGAATTATGGTTAAATCCAGTGCTTTCAGGGGTGGATTGTTTGTTCTGTCTTATCCTCTATGTCTCACACTGCGGCCCTGCCGTGTTGCCTCTGGGTAAAGAGGGGGGACTAAGCTTCCGACGAATCTGATTACGGCGTATTTTTCAGCGAAACACCTAGCTGTCAAACACGAGCAGTATTGCCGAGCAATGAGGATGGTGTCTATTGTCGTCTGTACAGTATCCGCGGAGTACCAATGAGAGGAATAATTTTCTTTTTCAAAGCCGGAGCCATGATCCAGTTTTGATTCGACGCTAGCCATCAGGAGCGAGCTCGATTGATGTTATTGGATGCTGTTCCAACAGAAGTCTCGACCAGAATGAAAGTGTAGTTTTTTATACAGTTTAGTTTTTGTTCAGATTTTTGTTTAGGTCGCGTTGGTTGGGATAACTTTCGAGCTAATGTTACCTGAATTACTGATATTTTTGAAAATTTTACCAATAAAAACTATTTCAACTGACTTTTTCATTTCGATCAAGTCGTAAAAACATGTGTATTAGTAACTTTACCATTTTTGCCACGCAAATTCAGTTACTACAAACAAAAGCCGATACCATTGAGAAAAAACACCCTATCATGATCCTATCGTTTTCAATGTTTTTTAAAATCAATTCTATAATGAAATTCAAAAAAATTTAGGTACGAGAAATTCGAATGGTAAGTTTTGGTTCTCAATCCAATTTACAGCAAGTAAAGTTGGTTCTTGAGAAAAATTTTGTAAGCCCTTTCCTTTTCTTAGGGATAACCTCTAAAATGCCAGATCTGTAAAAAAAAACTTCCGCTAACTTCTTTCTTAAGTCCCATTTAACATTAAGCAACGTATTATATAGATCAAATAGCATAGTCAATTCAATTTGGACCCATTTCAAAGATGGATTAAATCTCCGCTTATGCTTTAACAGCTCAAAATATATCGCGCATGAACTATCCAAAATGGATCAAATTGGCAATCTTTAAATCTCCAATACTTTTTAAAAACTCATAACTGGTGAAATATATTTTTTTAAAACTTGAGCTCATTGCAACACTATCTTTTGGCTGATATAAAATTTTCGTCAACAATGGCGAATTTAGTTGAGGAGTCGAAATTTATCTGGAGAAAAAACAAACCTTACCACTAAAATTTCGCCACTTTCTTCAAAAGGCGGAACAAAATCGAAGCTTTTCTACTGTTTCGAAACTTCTGCTAAAAACAGAGCACTGTTTCAAGTGTTTCATGATGAAAGTTTTGAGACAATTTTTGAAAAGCTTAAAGTTTGACGTTCTTAAAAAATCTGTAACTGGTTTATTGATCACAAAACTTTTCCATTAAAATGTTCCGTTTCCTTCAAAAGTCGAAACAATAAGTCTATGAATGCAATGGCGGTCTATTTTAATCTGTTGAGGTTGAATCTTGGATGTGTCCAGAATGAAATTTCAAAAAGGAGATACTTAATTTTACAAAAGATTGAAACGCTTACCTTTGTTCATTCACATTTCGAGTGGAGTTGTATTGGTCACAAAAAATTAGGTGTCTCTAGATGGCTACGCTCAATTACTGAATTTTTCATCTTTTAAAACTTTTTTGATCGCTCGAAGTGCTAGCAAAATCTTTCCATAACAAGTGATTCTTAGAGGTTTTTCAAACAATCTTTCAATATGCAAAAAAAGAGATGGCGCTGAACTTTTAATTTTTTGATGCTTAAAGCAGAAGCTTAAGAGCATTTAAAACAAAATGTTTACAACCTGTATCTATTTAGAGTTAACTTCATTTATTAAATCCGAACAATTTTGTCGTGCGGAAGCAAATCAACCACAGCAAACATTCTATTTTACACTTCGATATATGATGACTGGGGCTATTTCAAGCTTGATTGGGTTGACCCCTGCTCATTTACTTTGTACAAGCAGCTCAAATTTTTAAACTTTAATATAGCACGCTTCAGACTGCTTCAGCCAATTCACAAGGATTTTTCCTGGACAAACGCGCTAGAACAGTCTCGGAGGTCAAACTGATGTCATTTTTTTTAAATTCTTTTTGGAAGATTATTTGCTTTTTCCAAGCAATCAACGTTGAAAAACTTTGATCACACCTTTGTACTATTTTGAGATATCCGTTTTTGGCTGACTGACCCTAAAAAAATTCTACAAGCATCTCCGGACCCAAAATATACTAATTTTGAGGGGGGAGCGGGGCGCCGAAAAAACGCAATTTTTTGGTCGAAATTTTCCAAGAAGTTCCTAAAAACGCCTTTTTGCCTGTTTGTTTGACCTTAAAAAAAGAAAAAGTTCGACGAACAATTTTCGATGTACAATATCGAATTTGCCATATGTACAATTTTGCAAAACACAGTTAAGGGTGTGCATTTTTTAAGGGAGATTCAACTATATTTTGCAGGCTTGACTTGATCTAAATTTTAGTAATGCACTTCGAAGAAACTATTTTAAAAAAATTAGAATTTTTTTGATAAGCTAAAATAATTTTCATAGTAGAAAAATATATAGTTAAGCAAACTTATCAACCGATGTAACTTCAAAAGTTCAATTTGCTTCGACAGTTCAAATAGGAGTAAAACAGGGTACCAATTTTTTCAAGCAAGATAATCTTAAGGCTGAAAAAAGAACTACATAGTTTGCAGTTCGTCGGCTGAAATTTTTTTTTGCGAATTGTGTAATTACCCTTATTTTGGCAAGGAGACTTATCAAGGAGTCTCATGGCAAGGTGACTTATCGGTGCGATCGTGCAATAGAGCGAGGAAGGCCAGAATAGTCGCAGGAGGGGTTCCCGATTTGCAGTGTGAGCGAAGCGAAATGGAGCCATTCGTTGAATACACAACAACGAGATTGAGATAAGGGAAAAACACAGCAGAGTCCACAAAGGCGAGATCACAGAGGAATCGACGGAAAGTGAAGATCAACACGAAATTGAAGAAAATGTTGAGATATATATGTATACATATCAGAACCGAAAAAAAGGTTCCAAGAATTTACCCAAGGGATATGTGATGGTGCTATTGTTATGTTTTGAGAGAGATCTCGTTTTTACGCTAAAGGTCAATGTTCACACTAAAGGTCAATGTTCTAATTGATGTTGTCTGATGCTTGGTTAAACTGTGTTCGGTAAGACATTGTTTAGTTGTCGATACGATTTGATCTGAAGCAAAATGTTTTAAGACTGAACATTAATTGAAAACAGGGGCGGATTTAGGGGGGGGGGCGGGGGGGCGGACGCCCCCTCCTCAGGGATTCGACCCCCTGCCGACCCAAAGGGTCCCCCCTTTGATACTTTTTCAGAAATCCATTTTTGGCCGACCGACCCTAAAATTTTTCTAAAGGCGCCTTTGGCGCCAATATATACTAACTTTGAGGGGGAGCGCGCGCCAAAAAAAACGCGATTTTTTTGTCAAAATTTTTCAAAAAGTGCCCAAAAACGGCTTTTTTGACTGTTTTTTCAGAATTTGCCTGCGGCGCAGAAAATTTAGCCAAAATGGGGGCAAAAAAGAGAGCTCCAAAAATCAATTTGGTCGACCTAAAAAAAAGGTCAAAATTTTTGAATTTTTTTTGAAAATCCGCCCCCCCCCCCTCGAGAAAGTCCTAGATCCGCCCCTGATTGAAAACAATTGTTTTTTTAATAATTTCCAGGAAGGTGTTGAGTAACACCTTAGTTGGGTCGAACATAATCGACTACATTTTATTGGTATAGAAAATTGATGTATACATGAGTTCGGTCAAAATGATTAAACATATCTTAATTGGGTCGAAAAAAATTAAGCATAATTTTTTCGGTCGAGAAATTCCAACCATACCCAGTTAAGGCCGAGATGGTCAAAACATACTGATTTTGGTCGAAACGGTCAAAACAAAAGACCAGTAACTTGATCCGGGTTGTCTGGAACCTGAAAAACATCCATTACTGCAAAGTAGCATGGATTTTTTTAAAATTTTTTCTGTTTTGAATGAAAAAATTTGATACAATGGATTTGAAACTTGAGTGTATTGATAATAGTTATTACGTAAACAACGATGTTGATGAGCTCGGTGAGTGAAGCAAGGAGACTAAGGGCAAAAACTGGAAGTCAAGGACCTACACGGCTGTCTTGCGTTTTGGATCTATCAAATGGTTATCATTTATATGTGAACTTTTCGTAAGTAACTTAGTTTTAAAGCTTATTTTAAATTCTTCACGACAATTATAAATACAATGCCAAATAATTATGTTTACTTGCTCAGCCTTTGACTTTTTTTGAAGCTGAATCCTCTGGACAAGAGACAGACATTTAATTGATGTGACAATTTTCGCTCGCGTTTATTCAATAGTTTTATGTGTTGACTTCTTTCTTGCGCCAAATAACATTCATTGGCCAGTTCATTGGATGCTTGATGTCCAAAATTTTCTCGTTAAAAGCCGATGTTGGAAAATGAGTTTTTTGCAGCTTGTTCATCATTTTCCTAATCAACTCTCCTTTGAGTTCATCAAATCCAAGTAGCTCTTTGGCTTTTCTGAAATTGGGTGTCATATAACTTTGCAACATAATCCATTCCATCAAAATTGCCGGAACGTCAATATCTTCGAAAAACTTTTCACCGCCCGCGAATGCGTTTGCTTCTGATCCTAAGATGGGATCTACTTTGAACTCGGGAATTTCTCGGGAGGGGAGGTGGAATTTTGAAACATTTTAAAAATTCTGTTTTACGGCCCAAAATTGCCAAATTATTAATTGTGATGCATTAAAATTCACATTTTTATGGCTGGAATTAATTGCAACCAATCAGAGTCGAGCTCTACAATCAATTTTTTTGACTTATCAATTTTGGGCCATATAACAGAAATACTGTTGGCAGCAATTAAGAAGAATGGTCCAAGAGCATAATGAGTCTAAAACTAGAATCTAATTAAAACTCTACTTTGGACTATGGACTCTAATTGTAACTAAAACTAAACGGAACTTTGGACTTAAATGATTAGTCAATTTTATAATTTTCCACTGAAAAAAAGGAATTTTTAACTGTTAAGTCGAAAATCAAATCAGGGCAAAAACCTGATTATCAAAAGTTTATTTGAAAAATTAAAAAACAAAGATGTCCAATATTAAAATTTTATTAACCTAAGTTGCATGCCTGAAATTTCAATAAATGTTTCTTCTGACTGAAATACAAACAAACACTTCAGTTGCAATTATTTTAAGCCAACACATCAGAAATTTCGCAAAAAAATCCTACAAAACCGCCGCTGAAAAATTATATGTCGCAGAGTTGCAAGAAACAGATCAGCAGTTTTTGGCCCCGAAATTTGATAAAAGTAAACAAAGTATGCAAAGAAAGCGAAAAAACCTGCCTTAATCGTCAAATTTTTTCGAAGATATTTAACTTGAACGGTCGTGGACAATGACTCTGAATCGTCAAGACTTTAAACTTTATCAAGGTATACTGATTTTTGATACGAAACAGGGTCTAGTTCGGACAAGTATTGGTGAGAAGCCAAAAAATTTGTAACATGGAATTTTCAAAACTGCCTCACCTCCTTTTCTTCAAATCTGCACGGTCTCCGGACCGGCTCATATTTGGAAAGCTCCCCCAATTGGAGATTTTTGTCCAGAAAATCCAAAAACTATCATGAATTTTCTTGTCAAAATTTTGTCCGGAAAATGCAACGATTTATTCGGCTTTCTTCCCTGAAACCATAGTAAAAGATTATGAAACCAAGATAATATCGGCACTTCAAAAAGTTTTCCATGGATGGTGGTTTTAATTTCCGCAATGCATCTACCAAATAATTCAAGAATTTGGACCAAGTTGCCATCACAAAACAGAAAAAATTCCAACATATTGCCAGAAAGTTTTCCAGTCTGTCATAATTACCCGTTAAAGAGATAAGCTTAGCGTTGGCTTATTATCAAGTTGAAATTCTTTTATTTCATTTGGACTTCTTAGACTTTTGGTCCGATTCTTTGAGTTTATGGAACGTATTTGACTGCCTTTTGTTCTTTCAAACAATCAATACGAGCATAAATTACAAGAAGATTGGAGTCCAAAAGCCAAATTTGTAGAATTTGTGGTGGTGAGGATCCTCCGAAAAAAAAACGAGCATTTCGTGAGCTGGATAAGGAAGTTAATCGGCTAAAAAAAACTCCTATTTGGATGGCCATAATTCGCTAAAGATTTATTGGAATGGAATTGCTTTCCGGGACATTTTAAAAAAACTCAACAAGGTTACTCAAATTTATTTTTATTTTTTTAAGTTTCATTGGCAATGCTGATTCTTCTAATATTTGTTTTGATTTCTTCGTATCATAGTTTAATTTTGTGTGTTTTCGTATTTTTTTTGCTCAGGCCCATTCTGCTCTTAGGCCCATTCTGTTCCGCCTCCCAGAAATACGTTCTCCCAATTACAGTGTTTGAGCTCGTCTGAATCTTTGAAAAGATCCATGTAGAAAAAAAACGGAATAAAAGCCCATAACTGAGCCAAAAATGCCATTTGGGGGCATTTTTTACAAGTTTTAAAGTTTGTCTCCGTCCTTAAATATAGTCTCAAATCGCAAATCGTTTTTTAAAATAATAACCATTTCTTTTAAATTCCAGATTTGGTAGGTCAAATACGGATGTCGTAAAATAGTTCCAAGAATATCCCCATTCCAAAAAATACTTCAATAGCTTTTCTAACTATAATCTCAAGTTGAGCCGGAAAAAGTATTAACTACGTTTTTAGAAAAACTACAGCTCGCCTCCAGAGAAACAAACATAAAATTGGCCAAAGCGCAATAAAACAATTGATTATAGAGCTTATCTACTCTATATTAATGGGGAAGCTGCCACGTAGATCCCACCTTGAATGTCCATCTTTAAAATTGCTTGTTTGATTCCGAGCTCTCGGAATAATGGCAGCAAAATGCTGTCTAGACGTTCAGTTTTCGAAGCATTTCCGCCGCATTTTGCGCCTTTTAGCATAATTGCAGAGGCCGGGTTATCAAGCCGACCGTCTTCTCGTACTGTAGAAGCACAACCTCTTTCGTCCATAAGAGCGTAATTGAAAATTTGGATACTATTTTGCAAGTTGTTCACCCTTACTGTGTGAAATAAAGCTTCGAAAGTGGTTTGCATTGGCTCAAAAGCAAAAACCTTTCGGCCTAGTACAGCGGCCGAGACTGAATAAGCACCAGCGAAAGCTCCGATATCCACAAAAACCGCATCCGGATATTTCGGGAAAATTTTTGCAAACAGGTAAAATTGCTCCTCTGGTTCGACGTTTCCAGTTTTGTTGATGTAATTAAATGACATTTTGTCAATCAAAGGTAGACAAATTTTGGCTTTTGTCTTACCTGTTTTCACCCACTCCATCTTTAAATCTATGCACCTTTTTGAAGCGAAATCTGTATCGAAAAATATATTTTTCTGATCTTTTTGGTAATCAATTTCAGTGAAATATAACTTGTAAAACAAAAATATAATCGCTACTAACAGTAATTGAGCTGATAACTTTATTGTGTTATGTTGTAAGTATCTCATCATCATATTTGTTATGAAGTCTTATTCGCTAAAATTTTGTATACACTGTTTTCTAGATGTTATGCAAGAATGAGCGTATTAAAAAACTGCAATTTAAAAGGTTATTTGCGTTGACGAGTTTTGCTTTGACTTGCGTTTTTTTTACTTCAGACTATTTCGTTCAAAAAAAGTTCCGAGCTTTCCGAGACATCTGCAAAATTTAAAATAATCACGGAAAAACTTTCGACACCTATTCATAAATAAAAATGACACTAAATCATAGGGAAAAATTTCAACTAAAAGGCAATTAGGAGAAGCAGTTATACAAAACGACAAAAAATCCGTCACGTTCATCGAGAGGATCAAAAAATAAAAGCTTTTCAAATCGACCAGTTGCAAGACAACAACTAGAAGAAAATTGAAATATTTACTTTATGCTGAATGGGTGCATTGCCAATGATTGAATTAACCGACCTTCTGTTTTTCTCCCATCTTCGATGGTAGTGACGGATTAGTTGTCTTTTTGTTTTGTCATTTTTTGTAAATGCATAACGGATCGTCACTTTTGGGTAGTGTTTAGTTAACAAATGATCAAAAATCCAACCTTCTGTTCTTTCTCTCATCTTCGATGAAAGTGACGAATAATTTATCTTTTTGAATTGTCATATTGAGTAAAGGCATAGAAGATTATCTGTCAGTTTTGGGTAGCGTTTAGATAACAAATGATCAAAAAACCACTCCTCTGTTCTTTCTCTCATCTTCGATAAAAGTGACAGATATTTTGTCTTTTTAAGTTGTCATATTGAGTAAATGCATAGAGGGTTGTCACTTTTGGTTAGCGTTTAGATAACGAATGATCAAAGAACCAACCCTCTGTTCCTTCTCTCATCTTTCATGAGTGTGACGGATAAATTGTTTTTTTTTTGAATTGTCACTTTTCAATAGCGTATAGATAAAAAATTAATCGATTAAACAAAAATCTTCTGATTTTTTTCTCCTTTCTTTGATGAAAGAGACGGAATAATCTACTAGGGCCAAGTGAGTCGACTGCCCTACATCTCACAGCAACCCATGCGACAAGCGCCAAACCGCCTTGTCGCTACTAATTTATCCTGTTGAGGTCTAGTGGCTCCAAAACAGAAGTGATGTATAAAGAGACAAAACTTTGTTTTATTAGAGCAATCCAAACTGAATGCCTAGAGAATCGCCTTGACTTTTTCAGACGAGATAGGCCAGGTCATTCATCTTCGATTGCATCTTTTCTGCAAACGCATCTGTTTTATTTTTTACACATTTTGAAGATGAGCGGAGTCCAATAGCGATTATAAGGTCCTGATTTGTCAAATTTATTCTTTGACTTTTATATAGGATGATATTCAACCATTGCGATCCTGGTAAGCATTGAATCTTGTTACATTAGTAGATTCTAGTTTCATAATTGCCTGAGATTTTTAGTTAACAAAAATTGACTCAGTCCATGATTTTGAGTTTCGTTTTCAGAGCTACTTCAAATTTTGCTGAGTCAAACTAAAGTTGTAGTCCATTAGTGTATGTTCCATCTTCGTGTTCCAAATGATAAACTACGCTTAAGGTAGCTTTCGCTCCTACTATTGAGGATGAAAAAGCAGATAAAGCTAGTATACTAGCGGAAGTAACGCCTAAGCAACCTTTGGCTGTCGGGCGAACTGCTCTCAAAAACTCATTTTCAATGATTTTTACAATTTTTACTTTGTATAACTGGTTTTTCAAAGTTCGATCATACTGTTCCGAATAATTACCTTGCAAAAAACAAAATTTTATATGAAAATATAAAGAAATATTGGCATGCCGAAGCCTTTTTTTAGGAGGTAAAACCTATAACGTGCATCCAGCTGGTCAAAAATTTCCAATTTTCTTCCAGATTATTTTTTTAATCATATGTTCTTTGCGACAAGATTCGCTTATAGGGGAGCCTAATGTTACAACTTCATCCTTGGATATGATATTTGGACATTTATTTTTGAACAAATATTTTTTAAAGTTGACCTATTGTGCTGCGTATTTATGGTCGCTCCTGGAAAATAAATTTGACAATTTTTTGTTTTTTAATTGTAGTTTTTTATCCAGCCTCACTATGTTTCAAGGGTTGGGAAAACTATCTTTTAGTTATTAGCCACATTTCCATCATCAAAAAACTGAATATTTTGTTAAGATTCAGAGTTTCTTACTAGCGTCAAGGGTAGAGTATCGATGACACCTTGATGTGCTCGGTCATCTGACACTAAGACGCAATTCTCGTAAACACAAGTATTTTGGTTTACTGTTGATGCAATGAGTATGTTTGTACAACTCCTGATGCTTCGAAAAAAACATGATAGAACGATAGAACATAGTGTTTTTATTATGCAAAAAACCTACCTGAAATATCCCAATAAAAATTCTGTCGCTTTGAATGAGCCTTGCTTACCGCGCATTTAGATGCGATATGTCTGGTCGTGTTGCCTACGAACTTCCGTGTCAACCCTCCGTCTATCTTCATGAGATCGATAAATTTTATGCCAAAAAAGAAAAATCTCCGCGGTTGGGCTACTTACGCTAGGAGCTTAGTGAGCGATTTCTAAAATTTGAGACCCGCATTGCATTTGAGTTACTGGTAAGGTCTTTAACAAAATGGGGAAGAGTTTCGACCGGACAGACTTCTGGTCCATTTCAAAAAGATAGGTTTGCGTTGTATCATTTTAAGCATTTATATCAGTTCTTTATGGCTGGATAGATTCTATTTTTTTGTAGTTGCAACCTTGTCATCCTAAGCGGTAGGGCTTATTCCTCCCTTATTGTTTTTTACAGATCCAGGTTGGTGTTGTTTAGTTTCATTCTCTGCTCGAGATCTGTCTGGGAAGGGCTTAGGAAGAGGCCTTGCGGAAGAGGTTTAGGCAAGAGAAAAGTAATGGTCCATGTTTTCTTGTTTATAACAGAGCTTGTAGCAATTGCCTGATTGCGACAACTTCTGTTAGGTTGTCCTTGAAAAAAAAAACAAGAACGAAAACAGACAAATTAGCGAATTAGAAGTATTTGATTCTATATTGAAAAATATACCATCTGTTTTATTCGAAAAATTTTCTTAAAGGTAATACGAGAAGACTTAGGTACTCTCTCGAGTACTCGAACATTTGAAATGTCTATATGTACATATTTATCTAGCTTTAAGTCAAAACCAGTTCAAGAAGTTTTGACAAATTTAGCATTAACACAAAAAAGACGCTGAAATCAGTCATTGCATCTTTTTAGAGTCGCTAAGAGTTATATTCACCCAAATAAAATTATAGAAAATCGAACAACAATCTCAATATATCCAATTGAAAAATCCTGACGGTTTTATGCATTTCTTGCTTGTACATTTTTTTGTTTGTCTTCTTCCTAGGGGTAAAAAAAAACTTGACACACGGGACTGAACTTACCCATGAAAAGGCAAACAATTTTGCCGAGGGAGAAAAAAAGTATTATAATTAAATAAAGAAAAATAAAAAGTCAAAGTTGAGGAACCACCTCATTTGAGCTCCAAAGCTTCAGCGGCGCACCATTAAAATCCTTGGCAAGGAACTCACTCGACTTAGAATCCTTGGCCAGAAACTCACTCCACTTAGACAACCGTCTCTATAATACCTTAACGATCAACACTAAAGTACAGCCATCAAACATCATTACAACAAAAAAACTATAAGGTGTGATAAACTTGTTGGCTCAATCTATCACATTTAATTTTTCTCTAAGTTTCGTATGTAAACCATCAAGTGCCTCTTCTAGAACTTTTGGATTTCCAATTTTTCTGAGTGTCGCTTTTTGCTTCAATTTTTGTTACTTTAAGCGAAACAAACATCAATACACACGTTAGTTTCCAAATTATTTTGTCACCAGTCTGAATTATCCGATCCGTTATCAAAATTCAACGGACTTTACAAAAAAAAATCTAGATATCGTTCTTAGTTTTTCCTAACATCATCTTTGTCCTCTATTGTGTTTACTCTTTTTTTCTCTTATCTGTAAAATAGGCACCAATTTTTTGCGTCATTTTTAGATTTTGTTCATTTCTTTTGTTTGATAATGCAGTACATCGTTTAGGTCGATTGGCATAATTGGCGGTTTTTCTTCCGAACTCTGATAGTCTTTATCAGAGTAGTTTTAGTAGTACCTCAGTATTAGTAGTAGAGTAGATAGTCTCTAATTTAGTAGTATTAGTAGTACCTCAGTATTAAAGTAATTCGATAACGGATTGAAGTCTGCAAAAATAGTAAAACAGTTTCAATTGTTTTTGATTAAAAATTTGATTTTTTTTTTAAAAACCTGAGCAAGCAGGATATTTGCAATGAGGTCAATTACGCTGAGCGTTTTTTTTCCTTGTGGAAAAAGCTTTAAAGCTGAGTTTGCGAACGCAAATTTTTTGCTTTTTTTCCCAAATTTTATTTTTTTTTTCAAATTATTTTTTCACTGATGACCCAAAATATTTTAAGAGATATTATTGGTCAAGTTGGAACGTTTTTACTGACTTTCAAACAATAAATATCAACCAGTGTGAACAGTTATTTTATATAAAAGCAAGATTCCCAATAGCTAAACTGTTGCTAGCCTTAACTTCTTGATATTTTTTTTCTGATAGCTTTTATCAAGTGAATTTTTAGGTTTCAACCATAATCTTGGTCGGGCTTTGCCTGCCCAGGATTTTTTAGTCCTTTTCAAAAAAAAAAGGTTTCTGAGTCCGTTAATTTGTATAAATAAAAGTTTCTGGGGTGAAACTATCTCTCCGTAAAGACAGTAAAAAACAAAGGTGAGCAAAGAAAGAAAACAAAAAATTTTGTTTTGTTTTCAAGAGATGTTATTGATCAAACAGAACCTTTAAGTGACTCCTAAACAATCAATATCAATCGGTGAAAGCACCTATTTGAAAAAAAGCAAGGTTCCCAATTGCTAAGTTTTTGTTAGCTTCAAATTCTTGATAGTTTGTTTTCTCAGAGCTCTTTTCAGTTGAACTTTTTGGTTTTAATCAAAACATTGGTCGGGTTTTCCCGTCCAGGATTTTTTTCGGCCCTTTTTGATAATTTTTTTTGAGTCCGTTAATTTACATCAATAATAAATTCTGGGGTGAAAACGTATCTCTTTGTAAAAACAGCGAAAAACAATGGTAAGCAAAGAAAGAAAACGAAAAAAGTTGTTTCGTCTTCAAGAGGTGTTATTGATCAAGTCGGAACGTTTTTACTGACTTCTAGCCAGTCGTTATCAAACATTGTGAACAGTTATTTTATATAAAAGCAAGATTCCCAATAGCTAAACTGTTGTTAGCCTTATTTTCTTGATGTTTTATTTTTTCATAGCTTCTTTCAGGTGAACTTTAGATTTCAATCAAAATCCTGATTTTTTGGCACTTTTTGAATATTTGTTTTCAAGTCCGTTAAATTGCAGCTTTAAAAATTTCC
Organism: Symsagittifera roscoffensis; assembly: GCF_963678635.1. NCBI lineage: Eukaryota > Metazoa > Xenacoelomorpha > Acoela > Convolutidae > Symsagittifera > Symsagittifera roscoffensis. The sequence continues at coordinate 73,810,842 of NC_087063.1, read as the reverse complement.
GGGGGAAATGTATCTCCCTGTAAATAGAGTAAAAAACAAAGGCAAGAAAAGCGAAAACAAAATTTATTTTTTTATATCATATGATTTTATGGACCAAGTCGAAATGTTTTGGTGACTGCTAAAACATCGATTTCCACCAGTGTGATCACTTAATTGATTAAAATGCAAGACTCTGGATTGCTAAGGCTTTGTTAGCCTTACTTTCTTAATGTTTTTCCGAGCTTTTTCCAGGTGAACAATTAGGTTTTCATCAAAAGCAAAAATTGCCCGGCGCGGAAGATTTTGTTCATTTTTGAAAACTTTTTATGCGTGCGTTTTGTTTTGCGCCAATAAAGAGGAAAACGTATCTCTCTATAAAAACAGTGAAAAACATTGCAACAAAAAGAGAAAACAGAAACTTTCAATTGTCTCATTTGAGATGTTTTTTAATGGTTGGAAAATTTTAGTAACTGCTAGAATCATTCAGCATTCAACGAACAAATATCCACTTGGCATATTAAGAGAAAGAACAGCGAGCATAATTTTTTAATGTTTTTATATATATATATATATATATATATATATATATATATATATATATATATCTTCAATTGAGTGAGACATTATACATCGATAAGAAATGATTCTGATTTCCCCAGAAGATCAGTGACAACCCAGTAATTCAATTGACTCTGCAGAAGCAAAACATTTTTTTTGCGATCAGCATGAGCTGAATGACTAGAGAATGTCGACAATTCCCCTTTTTGGCTAGTTTTACTTTGAGTTTTCCATATTTTCAACTTTTCTGAGCTTAATGCTAGAAGTTTCTCAAGATGATAAAAAACAAGAGCACATGACACTTAGGATGTCTTGCAGTTTTTTTTAGCCTGAAAAGTGATTCAATTTTTTTTAAATCGATTTGTTTTTTTTCCCTCATCTCTTGTCAATATTTTTGTGGAGAGTCATTTTTTTCTTTTCACAAAACTTCTTTAAGAATAAAATGACTGATTTGAGAACACTACAAACAGTAAACCATCGTCTATAGATACTCTTCAGATCAAATTGAGTGATAATACGTTCAGTAACATGAAATAGCACTCCATGATTTGAACCGGCCTTTTTCATGCAATTGGATCCAATCGAAATTTCGCTCTAAAAAGAAACGAGTATTCTACAAAATTATTTACTTTTGTTTCTTTTTGAACTCTGGGTTTTGATTTCCAGTAGATGCATGTTTTTCAAATGATAAAAAATTGCACTTGGTTGACATTGTCCTTCAGTAAAGCTAGGTCCATAACTTAGACTTCGTTTTGTCTTTTGTTTTAAGAACTCTAATTCTGCTGTTTTCACAATTTGGAGCTGCGGTGATAATTTTTGAGCTCACATGAAGTCACATACCAAATTTTGTTTCTTTAAAGGGAACAATTTAGAAAACTCATTCCGGACGATTAATCGAGTTGAATTTTTTCGACCTATGATACGAAACCATAACCGACCAAAGTTCATTAAAGTGTTGGATTTGGAAATTTGGAGGTTCGACTTTGAAAACATTTTACTGATCATAGCTGATGTTTACCATAAGTTGGATAAAAAATAAGCATAATTTCAAAAGATAGGAGGTTTTTTGAAATTTCTACATTTTTTGGCACTAACTTGGGGTTCGAGTGCCAGAACTTTAGCAGCTTCTGATTATTCCTTTTAGTTCATTTAAAACTTTGCCGAGCTTTATCTTTGAATGGGCCAGCGCTACTAAAAAGGATAAAACTTGACTAGAAAAATGTATTGGATGATATCACTGAAAAACAAATTGGACAAAATTGTTTTGAACTAAAAAAAAAATTGGCCGTTTGATACTTTCCTTATGACAATTAGTGGCGTTATTTGTAAAACAGAACGAAATGGGGAAAGTCATTTTGGATCAAAGAAGTTATTGTTAAAGATTTGATTCGAGAGTTCCTGACACGCAACAATATAATTTTTTGCGTCAACTGAAAACTGCTAAAATCAGAACAACAGTTTTTGCTACTAGAAAACGTACAAAAAGACGGAAAACGAGGATTGTTGATGCTCGAGGATAAGACACGCTCCGATCTGTAACGATTGTACTCTTACATCGTTATTGGTTATATCACACGATCAGGAAGGCTGACTGAATTAATTGCAACCCTTCCTGGTCGTGATGAAGACGCTTCTTTCCGAATATTGAATAAACTGGAAGAATTTGGATGGTGACTCATAACTGTAATTTTATCTTTTTTTAGCCTCCAGAAAATGATTGAATTTGTTTTATAAACATCGAAGTTCGTTTCCACAAAATGAGATGTTAATAGTTGTGGAAAACGGTCGAGTAAACTCTATGGATGGGATGATTTTTTCTACTGTGCAAAAATAGTAGTAACAAAGTAGTTCAATAGTAATATTGTATGGGCTCTGTTTTTGGGATTGGCGTTGTGGTGTGGGGGTACTGAGATCCAGCCATGATCCCACTATTTTTACATGTTACTGAGCTAATTTTCGGGGTTCGGCTGATAGCCTTTGAACAGTAACAATTTTGTCGAACCATTGTTACGAGAACCATATCAAATTTGCTATGGTAGAGACGTTCAAAAGCACGTTTAGACGCTAGCTTATAATTTTAGACTAGTTTTACTCTCCGTTGGTATTGACTTCCCGGCGAAATTTAAATCATGTGATCAGCATTTGCAGACGGGCCAATTGAAAAGTGACCTTTTGCTGTTTGAATTATTTTCTAGAAAAGCTAAATATTTTTCTGAGTTTGCATCTATCATCTTATTAACAAATTTCCCCAAAAAAGAAGCCTAAATGAGGTCATGAGCTTATTATTTGGATGATAGGGTTGGAGAGACGCACACGCCGGCAAACAAACGACGGGGATCGACGAAAACAAAAGACATGCAGAAAGTGCAAGCAGGCGTATACTCTTGGCGATGAGAGCATTTGGATCAACTGCGAACACTGCCGACAATGGTTCCATTCTGCTTGTGCAGATATATCAAAAAAATGTTTCTAGCTTATCAAACCAAACAGCAATTTTTTCCTCATTTGCATTTCTTGCAAAATCGAGTGCCAGTGAGAAATTGCAAGCAGAAGCCAACATTGATTACAATTCTTTAAAAAATGAAATCATTTTGTCGGTCAGGGAAGCTCTAGCAAGTCCAGCAGCCATTGAACAACGACATCGAATTTAAGCAGACGCAAACATCTTAGTACCACTATCTGAAGAGACTAGAACACCATCGGCCCGAACACCTCATGATTAGCATCAATGTTTAGATGGAATGTCAGAACTTGACGCAGCAGAGCGAATTGAGAATGACCGCCAAGTCATACCAATTGTGCTCACGTACCAAGATGAGGGTCAAGAGTTTGCAAAGGTCGACAATAGTGAACGACTCGGAAGATTTGACCAAGACCAAAAAGGGCCACGAATAATTCTCGAAAGATTCAAAACAGATTTTGTCCCACGAAAGGTATTAGCAAAAGCATATCTGATGAAAGACAATGATATAAAAAATTTTACATTTCCCCGTCTCTTCTGGAAGGTGACAGGAAAAAAAGCAAAACTTATCGATTTGAGAAAACTGATAACCATGTTCTCAAAGTCTGCAACTTGAAACTCTATCACGGAAAAAATTGGTCGAAATGGACTGACTATCACCAACTTCACAAACAGAGGCGAATGTACACGGGCGCTTTTCTTTTTTAAGAATGAATGCGCGATCTATTGCTAAATTCAATGCAATTGATTGTTTACGGATAGAAGCTTTTGCATATAAACCTTCAGCAATCACTGTGACAGAATCTTGTCTGAAAGATTCCAAGCATGAATCAATGAGTTATGAAAAATCGGGTGCCACTGTTTTCCACAGAGACCGATCACAAAAAATTTATGGTGCTATTTTGATGTAGATAAAATTTATTTGGGAGTTATTTAGCTACAGAAATTTAGTATTGAAAAAAATTATCACGGAAGAATTTATTAACCAACTGATTGCTCTAAATGTTCAATTATTATGATGTTACCTGGTTGCCCCGTTTCTACCTTTAATCTGGGTAAAAGTTGATTTTACCCAGATTGCGGATTTTTGCAGCTTTTGTAAGCTTTATCTGACAAATTATCAAGTGAAGTTTTCTCCCGCCTGTCAAGGCATTTGCATGATTCTCAAAGTTGTTTAATGCGTTGAGAGTTCTCAAACATCATAAATTAGCAATTACTTTTACGAAGCTAGTTCAAGTTATGTTCTCTACAATTTACCAACAAGCAAACTTACTTTTCCCTACAACTTGGTCTGCTAGACTAATATACTGATATATGGTTTCAGGGTAAAATTTAAATGATTAAAAAGTTTTTGACTTCTAGTCATTATCAGTATTACTTAACAAAAAAGTGTACAAAGTGAAACACACATTACAAACTAATTTAAATCAAAAACACAATCTACCATATATATTAATGTGGGCTGCTTTTTCTTGCCATGTTTAAGCTTTTTCATTGTTTTTTTTTGCATGTTAAAAAAGAATTTTTCAAGTTTTAGCTATATTGTACATAGCAATGGTTAAGAGTTTATTTTCACATTTCCAGTTTTATTTCACGGATGATTTCACCACTTTTGAAAAAAGCAACTCATAAGTAGGATCCTGTCAGAGTTCCCCAGGAATTGCAAGTTTGGCCTCCAACTTTTAACAACCAAAACTTCTTTGCTTATGAGATACGACAATTTTTTGACGACAAAAAAAAATTCAATTGAAAAATAATCAAAAGCGTTGAAAATATCAACCCAGTAGTTGAATGTTCTAATTGTGTTTTCAGTGGTTGCATTTCTTGCCCTAATTTTTGACTGCTCAAATCCTTGTACTTTTCGAGATATGACGTGTTTTTTGATTACTTTTTATTTTAAAGAAAACTCAGCTTTCAAGAATTCAAAAGAATTGAAATTCCCAACCTTGTTTTGGGTACTGAAAGAGTGCTCTCAGGCGTTCAAAGTTTCCAATTTTTGTTCAAGTGCGACTGCTCGAATTCTTTTAGTTTCTGAGGTGTGACATTTGTTGTCTTTTTTTAAAAATTTTGTTCAAAGAATTTAGAAATAATTTTTTCTATGGATTTATTATTTCTATACGGCGATCTGACAGGGTACTCTCAGTAGTTGCATATTTTGTCTCCAAATTTGACTGCTCATTTGTTGTAGTTTCTGAGGTACGAAGTTTTTCATGGTTTTTTCAAAAAGATTTTTTTTAGAAACATTACGAGCGCAAACTGTGCATTCTGTGCATTGTAAGCGGATTCCGCAACAGACCAAAATCAACTTTGTCAAAAAATCTGCAACTTTGCTACTTTTTTTTGAAATTCTTCGCTGTTTAGGATTTCACAAACAAATACTTAAAACACTGTAGCGCTCAAAATGACTCCACAAATTGGCGCTTTTGAGGAATCCGCAACCGTATTTGCGGAATCCACAAAATTATTTGGAATCCACAATCAAATAATAGGATATTTGTATAGTTAAATTGAGCTGTTGCGGATTCCGCAACTGTAAGCGGATTTCGCAAATTGAAAGTGGAATCCGCATTTTGTTTGCGGAATTCATTGACATATGTATATGTGTAGTATAGCGTTCAAAATATATCTTTTAATTACTCGTCACCAAAAAGCAATCTCAATTTCTACATTGATCAATTTTCAGTTGAAATACCAAACGTTTGCTCTCAATCCTGTCAACCCAACTCCGATCTCAAACCCTCTCAACTTCGATCCCAATTCACTAGAATTGTAATCTACTTGATCATTAGTGTTTGGGATTTATGCAATCCCAAATTCTGACTTATTATGCTGTGCGTTGTGTTTGTATACTCTCTGAACCCAATGGTTACAAATTTTAAATAAATCGGCGTTATGCTGCCAAAAACAGTATTTGGTGTTGACACAATCCCAAATACTAGTCTAATTTAACGATATGCTGTGTGTTGTATTTCCATACCTTCTCGACCCAATGACTCCAAAAAATGAATTTATTGGGTAGTGTGTTTCCTAAGTACGAAAAAGTGACATCCTTCGATTTAGTTAACAAATGTTTTGAGTTTTGTTCGTGGATTCTGCTGACAACGATTAGGTCCTTACCTCTAATTTCGGCATTGCTATAGATAAAAATTCGAGCTCTAGCTTTTAACTGTTCATATGCAAGTCCAGTAAAAAAAAAACTCTGAATCCACTCACTGTTTGGTGAATCCACTTACATTTGCGGATTCCGCTCACAAAATCTGCGGATTCTACTTATATTTTGCGGAATCCGTTTACAGTTGCGGAGTCCAGAACAACTAGCTATGTTCGCTTGTTGCCGAATGCGCGGCACAATAAATGCGCCGACAAAATTTACGTTACAGGTATTTTGTACGCGGAATCCACGGAATTTTTGAAAGAAGAATTCACTTACTTTTTCGATTTTGTTTAACGGTTTGTCTATGGAATCCAGGAACATACAGACAAAAAATTGTGCGCCTATTCAGTGCACAGTTTGACCTCGTAATGAAGTTTACTTTTGAAGTATCTCAAATGAAAATCTCAACGCTGTAGTTGAGTACTGAGAAAGTGCTCCCAGGAGCTGCTAATCTTGCGTTCAAATGCGACTGCTTAATGGTTTTCAGAAACTTAAAATGTTAATTAAAACAATTTCGCACATTTTGTGCATCATCAGGATTAAATTTTTTTACAAGAGTTGCAAAACAATCAAAGATCTGAAAAACGATAAGCATGTCTAAAAATGCTTTAAAACGTTTTGACCAATCAAAATTGAACATCTGTAATTACATAATAAATTACGTAATCAATTTTAAAATTTTCCTGTAAATTTCTGATATTTCTTTTTAGCTTTTTGTTCTTTCCCAAAATTTTGATTTGGGAATTTTTTTGATTCTGACATGTCAGTTTTTTAACTTTTAGCCATGTTATACATAGACTATAATTTTAGTGTTAATTCCCGGCTTCTGAATTCATCGGGTGTGTTGATCCTTGGCCTCTCCCTCCAAACATGCAAAGCCTCTAGTGTGAGTAGCTTATGAGTGTTGGCTGTTTGGTTTATAATCTCTGACTTCAGCTCAGCAGTACTGCCTACCTCCTTATTACACTCTAACAAGTTTTGCCCTATTGGGGAGTCCCCTTTGCAGAGTTCATCGACCCTCGTGGCTAAATGTCGGACCGTCTGGCCGACATAGGCGGATTACATCCACTACATGTAAGCTTATACATCACTTTGGATCTCAGTTCACGAGCAAAGGAAGTTTTGAGAGATGGCAAGCATGTTTTCAATTTTCTTGTTGTAAGAAATATTTGTGCCCCGGAAATTTGCCGAACCTTTGAAGCTAACAGTTGAGATGGATTGTCTCGATTTTGCATTGTACAAATGGGGGGTGAGTCTTTTAGCCATTCATCATTTCTCAGTTCTGATGCCTTCAGCTCTAAATTTTTCTTTCCCTCAATGATCTTGTTAAGAGGTTCAAACACTGCCCTGTCCTACCAACTTTTCGGATATTGATTTGCAATCCTTTGTTTCCGATTTTTTTCCAATGCCTGGTCAATTTTTTCCCATGTTAAGGTACTTCTGAAAACACTATGAACCGTCCGTTCAATAAAGTTTCTTTTGTACTGCAAAGGTGCGCAACCTCTGAAAATTAGAATGGTGCCAGAATCAGTGGGTTTTTGGTACCACCCACATGTGACATTTAAATCCAAAAAGGCCAAGTTACCGTTACTATCGAGTTATTTTAAGGTGAACTGCAAGTTTGGATGCAACTTATTGGCTGCCTCGAGAACTAACCCAAGATCGCCCTTGACAGTTCTAACTATGTCGTCCTTATATCTTAGAAAAACTCTAACACCATTCTCAGCCCGATCTGCTTCCTGTTGTTTTTTGCAAGCAATGCAAAACCATACTGTTTCAGCGATGTCTGCGCATTCAGATTCCAATTTGTTACACCACCCTAAGTGGTACCAATTCCAACAAGCTTCGCATTCTACCCCTTTAGTACGATGTCACGTTTTTCTGACATCTAGGGCAGACCTCCTTATTACCCTCGTTTAGAACAGTCATTTTTGGTAATTCTTTCTTTAATGCAGGTTCGTATTCTTTGAGCCCCAAATTGGCCATAATTACTGCAAGGGAGGCGCCAATTGCTTAACCGTGTTTTTGTACCTACCACAAACAAATGTGTTTAAAGTGTACCTTACTCACTGCCAAATTTGGTAGTTTTTTCATAGACTTGCGAGATGTTTCCGGAGGGTTGACTTACTCATATAATCTCCTCGGGGCTATTTCAACCGCTTCCTTGAGCGGGAGATTAGTGTACAAACTCTTTACATCAAGGGAGATTATACTCTCATCAGAGTCCAGTGCCATTTTCCTCAAGATCTCCTTGGATGTTTGAAGAAGAACAAGCAGAAAGGATTAATTCCCTTAAATAATAAAATAAGGCAAAAAGAAAAACAAAAATATCAAGTCAAGATCGACAGTTTGAGCAGGTACACTTCAAGAACCATGAACATTTGAGTGTTCGTTTCTATGTTTGGCCCATCAATTTCATCAAAGTATTTTGCCAATATTTTATTTAGGTTGTCATATTAGCTACCAGGTAAAGTAGGGAAGGGACGAAGTGGTGTTAGTTTCTGAGAGGCGAAGTTCAAAGGATGCACATCGTATTTGCAAAAAATGCCGTTTCTTATGAGTTGTTAATAATTTGAAGCACCGAAGGTTCGTTACACACAAGTACAAATTTAATATAAAGAGGTAGAACTGTAATACAATCTTATTTTATTAAGCACCAGGGTCAATGCGGGAGCCTTGTGCTCTTCAATCCTGTTCAATGGGGATTTTTTTTTCTGTTAAAGTTGAACGCTTCAAGTGTCAACACTTTAGACTAGTCTCTCGTATCAATGATTTTTTTTATCTGTGCTGATACCACATGTAGGTGTTGCGCTAGTGATTCTTGAATGTTCGTGTACTCTGCTGTGCGACTGGTTGTCTGCAGGGCATAGCGAGATTGGCATCCAGAACAAGTGATCTCATGCACCTCGTTATTATGAACAGTTTTCGTTATTTTGATGTTAATTATCGTTATGGTTTCTTCATTAGTTCATGAAAGAAAATGGGAAATTGGGCTAAAATCGCATTTGTTATCCAAAGATGAATTTAATTTTAGCTCTTGTTGCATAGGGTATTGTAGCTCTTTTTGCGGCATTGTAACTTTCGCCCAGAATTTATACAGCGACGGAAAATAGAAAAGGTCCTTATGGACGACTGGCTGACGTCAAAAACCTTAATTCTATGCGTTGTCACCGTCTTGACCTAGCCAGTTGATTTTCGGCCTGTTTAAGGGCTAATCATGAGGATGCTGTGATTTAGGCTAATTGTTGTGATAAACTTATTAAATAGATTTCCTTTCCCCGTATACAAACTGGGTATTTTTAGGTATATGCCCTAGAGCTAAATCTAAAATCGCATTATTGAACGGAAAATTAGCAAAGTCCTGCAGCTCTAGGTGTTGCAGGTGAAGATTTATGCTGCACATTGTTGGCGCAAGCTCTTTTCATGCGGCCATCGACGCATCCCCTAGAAACTTCCAACGACAAATATTCCCCATCCAGACATCAGTAGGAGGATTGAGCATCAACCCTGCCACAAAAAAGAACTACCAGTCGATCCAGAAGAACGAAGACAAACTTATTCTGTGGCACGACTTGATAAACAATACTGTGGCCCCCCACCACAGCAGCAGTTGGAAACCTTGTTCAGTAGAACTACTGCTTTCGATTCTCCACGGACTGCGTCACTGGATTTCAACAATAGTATACACAAAACGAACCAACACCACAGACATAATCAAAAGATTGAGAATAATGGACATCCTCATTATTCCAGTAAAAAAGTTATTATCCACAAGAAAAAGAAAGAACAACAGAATCTTGCGAGATTCGAGGCAAACTCACCCGTCTTTGATCCTTGAAGAGAGACTAATCAGAACCGTCTCTAGAAATAGAAAATACTTGAAAAAACTAGTCCTGAAAAAACGATCAAAGTCTGCTACCAAGAAGTCAAAGAAACAGTCAACGTCGAAGCGAAGGCAGAAAAAGAACAGCAAAAAATAAAAAGTAGGAAGCTTTTTCTGAAATTACAAGGGTAGCTTCTTGGGACTTAATTGTCTTAGAGCGGCCCAGTAATAATCAGATTAGGGCTTAGTGTTTTTGAAGGAGAAATTACGGGGTAGCTTCTTGAGACTTCAGTGTCTTAGAGAGGCCCTGTAATTTTTGTGAAGTTGATTTCATTAGGTAGCTTCTTGAGACTTAAGTGTCTTAGAGCGGCCTGATAAAATCTACCTTAATTTGCCTTCAAAACTAAAAACTAGACGTAAAGGTACTGAATCTGTGAGTGAAATGGACGCTTGGCAATGTAAAACGTGCAATAAAACCTATGGTAACATCGATGATAAAATAATGGAGTAGGATAAATGTCATGAACACTTTTGTACAACATGCATAAATATGCCTGACCAAGTCTACGATTACATGTGTCAACCTGAAGTCATCTGGTGTAGCAGTTCCTGCACACCAAAGGTGAAACTTCTAATTGAAGCTGACAAGAATCTAGAACCGGATACACTACGGAGTGATCTGAACAAAACAATGGCAAACGTAAACTACATGATGAACGACTTCTAAAAGTTTGATGCAGGACCAAGAGCCGTGAATCAAACTGAACAGAAACCATGAGACGGGGCCCAACAACCGAAAGTCAAGCCACTAAAAGAAATTATAATGGAAACATCTGAAGAGCAAAAAAGAGAAGAAGAAGACGACAAAAGAAGAAAAAAGAACTTGATAATTTACAAAGCACCTGAGAGTACCCACCAAGATGGACATAACAGAAAGGTAGAAGAAAAACAACTGATAGAAACATTTCTAGCATCGGCCGAAATGGGAAACAAAACAGCCACAAGTTTTGTCCGACTTGGGAAGAAGAACGATGAAGCCACGACAAACAGACCACTGCTAGTATCCTTTGATAACGAAAAAGATGTAAACGAGATAATGAAAAACTAATGAATATTTTGAATAAATTAAAAGATGCCGAATATAAAATCAAAAATCTGCGGATTGGCCTAGACTGGAGTCTCAAGGAACGAGAAGAAGTCAGAAGATTGATAGCAAAGGCAAAAAACTTAAGCGAAAAGGAACAAATAGACTACGTGCACCATGTGAGGGGGTTGCAAATAATGAGAATGAAGAAAAAACCTCAAACCGGTCTTTATTAATCTGGTACACAAACATAGACATCATAACTCAAGACAAACTGCACGAAATCACGTGGAGAATGAATCAAGAAAAACGCAAGCCTGATGTCATCGCTCTAGTGGAAGGCAAACAGAAAAATTCTCGCGCAGATTGGAATCCAGTATGGCATAAAATCCAATACTATAACATAAAATCAAATAATATGATTCCATCTGATCCAGGACGCGAAATTTTAGTTTATATTAATGAAAACATTGACTACTCCTTGAACACAAATATTTCTTCTTTCTGTGAAAACTTGTTTTTAAAAATTAAAATTGGCAGGAACATCATCAACTTTGGTGTATTATATAGAAGTCCAAACTCAACTAAAGAAAATAACCACCAACTAAAAAATTTGATGACCAATTTGAACGAAACACAGTCAAATGATTCAACACTATTAGTGGGAGACACAAATCTGCCACAGATAGATTGGGAGGCCATGAGTACATTAAAAGATGAAAATAGCACTGACTTCACCTTTATAGAGGCAATAAAAGACGCACTAATACCACAACTTATCAAAGAGCTTACAAGGCTTACTGACAGAGTTAAGGCATCACTGCTTGATGTTTTGATGTCAGATATAGTCTTAAAAGATCTAAACATCACGTTAGAGGCGCCAATCGGAAAAAAGGACCACGCTCTTGTCAAGATAGATGTGCCAGTAAAGATGGTTAAATCCAAATGTAAAAACCGCAGAAACTATGAAAAGGGAGACTACCACGGGATGAGAAACCATCTAGCTGACCAAAGGTTCAGTTAAATACATGGGAAAAACTGAAAAACTGCATGAAAGAGTTAGTCGAAAGATTCGTGCCTTTAATTAGGATACGCAGCAGTGGCAACCAAATGCCGCTAGCAAGGGCGGTGCGCATGAAGATAAAAGAAAAAAAGAAAGCCTGGAAAACATTCAAAAATTATCAAACAGCCAAAAATTTAATCAAATATAAAACCAAACGAAATGGAGTTACATCTGCCACGCGATCGGAGGCACTCACAGGTGAAAAAAAAATATCATCAGAAGCTAAAACTAATCCGAAAAGTTCATGAGTTACGTGCGTTAAAAAACTACCATAAGAGAAGCAATCCCCGCTTAAATAAAACCAAATGGTATGCTAACTGACACAGACGACGAAAAGGCAGAAGTGCTCTCAAAGTTCTTTGCATCGGTTTTCACTAACAAACCCCCGGGTAACTGGGAGATCAGCCCTCCACCAACCGCCAGCAATGATGACAACCTGGTGCTAACAATGAATGACGTCCGAGAAGAAATCAATCGGTTAGACACTTCAAAGTCGCCTGTACCAGATGGAATTCATCCTAGGATCCTATTTGAATTACGAAAATTTGTCATAAAAAAAAATTTTGATTATTTTCCAAACCTCTTGGGAGACAAGCAAATTACCCGAAGCTGGAAGTTGGCTAACATTTCTGTAATATTCAAAAAAGGTAAAAAATCGATGGCAGATAACTATAGACCAATCAGTTTAACATCAATATGTTGCAAGTTGTTCGAAAGCATTTAATGGATCATTTCAATGAAAAAGGGCTAATAACAAATGCTCAATACGGTTTTCGATCTGGACGTTCACTGAACTTACAACTCCTGAAAGTAATTGATGACTTCACAAGGGCAATGGACAAACATGAAAATGTCGACGTGATATGCTTGGACTTCAAGAAAGCCTTCGATTCGGTACCACACAAAAGACTAATCTGAGTTCTTAGACAGTATGGAGTAACTGGAAGAATTTTGAACTGGATAACACACTTTCTTTCGGGACGACAACAGACAGTGGTAATCAACGATTCAAGATCCTCATGGCAGCCAGTAAAAAGTGGGATTCCCCAGGGTTCAGTACTCGGCCCAGTACTGTTTTTGATATACATCAACACAATGCCGGACAAAATAGCGTCAAAAATATATCTGTTTGCTGACGATGCGAAATTATACCGTCAAATTGAAGACAAATCGGATGTAACACGCATACATGAAGATTTACAATCACTAGAAACTTGGTCAGGCCAAAGTCTTTTGTCATTTAAAATTGACAAATGTGTTCACATGACAATAGGAACCAAGAAATTGGATATGGAGAGGATTTATAAAATCAAAGGCGAGAACATTAAAGAAGTGCAACTCGAAAAAGATCTGGGTATCTGGCTTGACAACAAACCGACATTCGAAACACACATCACTAAAAAAGCCAAAAAGGCAAACGGCATGATAGCAGTAATTAAGAAAAGCTTCATTAAATTCACGAAAGAAGTATTTTTAAACATCTACAATGGACCCCTCTATAGGCTCACAGGTGAACGTCCGATAAGTGAAGACATCGTTGAACGTCGCTGGAGATACTTTGGGCCTGTGTTTCGCCAAGTCAACACGCCCCCTTGCCAAGCGATGAACTTCTATATGTCCCCAAAGACAACCGGTGGTTTTCCTGGCCGACCTAGAACCACAACCGTTACCACTATCAGTGAAGAACTCAAGAACCTGGACACAAAAACAACTTTCTGGCGAGTCAACGACATCATGAAACTCTAGAACCTCAGTGACCTCCAGAAACTCCGAAACGTTGCTATCGTCAGAGAAAATTGGAAACTCCTTTCTAATTCATATTGCTGCGGCTGCCAAAACAGGAAACTTATCATTGAGTTACTTGTGAAATTGGCGTTTACTACTACAAATGCTTGATACGGCCATATCTTGATTTTGCGAACTTAATCTAGCACCCAAGGCTGATCAAGCATCAAAAGATCTTGGTAAACGTACAAAGAAGAGCGACGCGTATAGTTAGCGACGCGTAATTCTATCCTATTACGAACGCCTTAAAGAACTGATTCTATCATCGCTGGAATACAGAAGGAAAAGAGGGACAATGATAGAATTGTATAAAGTCTGCTATGGTTTGTATAATAGGAATGCCACTGCCTGACTCTTCGAGCGGAACGATAGGGATTCTAGAGGTAAGCGTGTAAAGTAGTAGTACGTAAAGCAAATCTAGAAATGCGAAAAAATTTCTTCACGATAAGAGCACCTCTCGACTAGAACAATCTGCCGTAGGAAACAGTGCAAAGCAAGACCATCGACGAATTCAAGTGGAAACTGGACAAACATTGGAAAGCGATTGGAATTTACATGTACGAATTCGAACGGAGATAGGAAAAAAAAAACATTTGAAATGACCACAAGAGGCACTGCCTAATGGTCATAAAAACTTGACTTGACTTAATCATCGTATGACAGCTTTTAGGCCATCAACCGAACGAATTTTCCTAACTTTTTTTATATACGAATGTAACCACATGGCTAGGTCTCGGATCTCAGACAACTTGATTGCTGCTAAAAACAGGGCTAAAAACCATAATTATAGATATTTTATTTTTAGTGACAATTATACATCGGATCCTTTAGAGATGGATTGACTCTTTCCTCGACCTCAAGTACTCATGCTCTGAATTAACAATTATTATGGAGTTAAATTCAATCGCTCAGGTGATTACAATACTTGAAAGTTATCAATTGTTTTAAAAACATTACCTGGCGCCGGGCCTCCATTTCCACTCTGACCGAGAGATAACCTCGTTGTTTTTTCCGTTTCTCTGTTTGGGAGGGTTTGGATTTGTCCCGAGTATGCCACTCAACCAGGGAGCACGATACTATATCGATAGTATTGTTCGATACAT
Organism: Symsagittifera roscoffensis; assembly: GCF_963678635.1. Classification (NCBI taxonomy): domain Eukaryota; kingdom Metazoa; phylum Xenacoelomorpha; order Acoela; family Convolutidae; genus Symsagittifera; species Symsagittifera roscoffensis. The sequence goes on along the minus strand of NC_087063.1, from coordinate 73,795,832 downwards.
CGATATATCGATACTCGATACCGATACTTTTTTTGTCTCCGATACTTCGATACCGATACCGATACTCGATCTGGATTTATCGCAATTTTTGATGGAAACGATACTTTGTCAATTTTCGCTCAGTCATTATAATTTTCACCTTAAATTCCTTACATAATAGTTGTTACATAATTTCAGTGATATTTGTAAATGCTGTGAATGCTGTTTGAACTGGTATCACGTAAAATGCGGTGATATATCAGTTGATGAGTATCGAAATAAAAGCGAAACCATCTGGTACTGCAGAAAATGCATCGCAATAAGAGAGAAAAATAAGTCAGGGCAACAAGCTAAGTTATTTCTCCGTTACGTTGATGATATAGTGAGAACAGTGAAGGGTGATCCTGAAAAAGTGCTACGGGCTGCAAACTTACTACATCCAAATTTACAGTTCACAATAGAGACAACAAACACAAACGGTACTTTGGCATTTTTGGATTTACAAATTAGTACTCAAAAAAGCAGGAAAATTAGCTGTGGGTGGTATCAAAAACCAAAAGATACAGGTACCATACTAAATTTTAGAAGATGCGCCCCCTTTCAGTACCAGAGAAGTGTGATTGAAGGAACTGTTCACCGGGTTTTCCGCAGCACTTCAACATGGGAAAAATATGATAAAGCCATGAAAATCAACCGTGAGCAGTGGTTGGATAACCAATATCCGGAAAATTGGTCGTCAAGGGTTGTATCCCATGCGCTTGAAAAGATCATCAGCGAGGGCAAAAAAAAAGAACATGGCTGAGAAAAAGAAGCCCTGTGATTATAGCAGTGATTCACCACCCATCTTGATGGTCCAATATAGGGGGAATCACAGTCAGACATTAGCAAAAAAAGTGCGCGATATCACCAATGCGCTGATAATATTCACGACGAGGAAATTGAAAACTTGTATGCCCTCTCTAAAATCCTCCTTTTCCAGTGAACTGAAATCAAAAGTGGTGTACAGACTTGAATGTTGTGGGTGCAAATCCATCTGTGTTGGCCAGACGGTCCGACATCTCACCACAAGGATTGAGGAACACCGAAAAGAGGATACCCCAGTTGGACAGCATATAAGGCAGTGTGGTAGTGAGAGTGGTAAGTCTGAGTTTAATTGGAAAATAATCGACCAGGCGTCCAGCAGAATCAAGTTACTTACATTAGAGGCGCTGCACATTAGGAAAGAGAGACCGGCAATTAACACGCGCGACGAGTATAAAAGTGGGTAGCTGACACTAAGGCTATAGTTCCAGAATCGAAAAATTCTGGCTAAAACAACAAAATTTTGAAACAACTTACATGTTAGCATTAAAATTAGCCACAAAACGAAAATAAGAAAATAAAAATGAAGAAAACTCTCAGAAATTTGTGACAAAATGTTTTAAAATGTTACATAATAGTTGTTACATAATTTCAGTGATATTTGTAAAATTTTGATTGGTTGAATTTTTAAAATTTTGAAGTAATGATGTGTGTGACACTTTTTATGATCTTTGATCATTTTGTACAGATAGTTTAGAATTTTTAAAACCTGAAGATGCACAAAATGTGCGAAAACGTTTGATTCTCTGTTTGGGAGGGTTTGAATTCGTCCCGAGTATGCCACTCAAATTAGCTGTTTTTGTTTTGGTGATAACTGTGTGATAAGTGACCGGCATGAGAGTCAACCATTTCTTGGATTATATTTGTATTTCAAGTCTAAAAAATATTGTCTTGGGCTAATTAACTATGACGGCTTGTGTGGTTCTAGCGAAATAACAATGCATCTTAGTAACCGACTAGAGCTCATTGGAGCCTAATAGATGGTGCCTAATATTGACGGCGGTGAGCATGGATATACCAACCCAGTTACAAGAGTTTCAAGGATCGCGAGCAGCAATCAACATGATTTGATATTTTGAATGCCCTGGACGGCTTTGTGTCATCTAACGTAGACGCCGAGCTCCTGTGCCAGTCGGTCATATCTTGAAGTTTGACCTTGAGGAACACGAAAATACGTGGTTTTGGTATGAAATTTTATTTTTTCAAAAATTCGAATGCAGCCTGTCATGCTCAGTTTTCTCGCGACAACTGAAAACAGAAAAAAAAGAGTAGAACGACCAAATTTACAACAGCGGGAAAGTGACAGAAAAACAGCGGGAAATTGCTATTCGCAATTTCCAAGATAACAATAAAAACCACGAGAGTAGAGCTGTCCTATCTTGATATAGGAGACGTTGATTACAAAAGAAGATCGGAATCTAGCTGAACCAGAGTGAGCTTTCGGCGGAAAGGTGGACAACCGAAGTGTCCCAATGGTCCAGAACCAAAACTCCTTTCTTGAGATAAAACTTGTTCGATAAGAACTTATTGAATTAAACTTAATTCCCCGATCATTCTCAAGTTGCTTACTAATTTAGTTACCTCCAGTTCTCGAGTGTGCTGCTATGTAAGTACCTAATTTAATTTTCTCGAGTGTGTTTTTTGATTGTTATGTTGAGGTAAGGCGAGTTTTACGTTGATTCATCTGAAATGGATCAAAGTTCCACTGTCTAATAAAAAGTAACTTAACGGATTGTTCCGACCCTGTTTTTAACGGCGTTCGTGTATTTTGGATATCTCGAGACCTAAGTATGGGGACGTTCTTATTTTCTAGAGTGGGGGGATATTTTGGTAGTGGCCTTTAAGCTGTAACGGGTTCTAGTCTCATGTCGCAAGCGAACCGAATTGGCTCCGACCGTTTTGAGGTAGAAAAACACAAGAGATAGTGTCCCTGACTCTTGAGCCAATGGTTATAGGGCCTATTTTTCTTAAGCGTCATATGTGACCGAAGTAGGCGACTGTTACATAGTGTTTTTATGGCGCTCCTGGGTGTTTTTACGACATCATGACTACGGAGTCGAACCCACTTGACACAGCTCCGGGCTGCATGCCCATTCTAGAGTACCGGTGGTACGGTTCAGCGGGAACGTGTAAACCTTCCGGTTGTACCGTGATAGCTTTTTAAGAAAACTTGAGAAAATTTCCTGGTACGCTCTCCGAACGAGGCTTAGCTAACCGAGTAAGGGGGGGGGGTAACAAGGGGGACAAAAACAAGAAAAAAAGTATAGAAAAAGGAACAAAAACCATTAAAAAAAATGACAGTGACTTCGATACCAGATTAGTTGGATCAAACCTTTACATTAATTACATAGTATACCCATACTGTTTTCTAAGACCGATCATTTCGATCAATCTAGCAATCAAAACCAGTGACTACAATAAGGTGCCCAAGTGGGGGGCGTTGTTAAGTGTTTTCAGATAGCTTGCAACTTAGCCGGACCTCTAGGAGACTTGACTGGAAGAGGTGACCAGCCGAGTGGGAAAGTTTTTCACAAGGACAGAACCGGACCATAGGAGACTTGACTGGAAGAGGTGACCAACCGAGTGGGAAAGTGGTTCACAAGTGGGAAGGTGGTGCTGGTGTCAAGTGCATTGCACGTCAAGGGGACAACCAGCACAGGATCGCTACAACAAAAAGAGGACGCACAGGGGTGTTCTCAAGTTGGACAAACGGGTATCGTTAAAATCCACATTACATTACAGGAAATAAGTGTAAAATTGGATAAGCGGAGCCCCATTGTTTTGAGGAAGTTGTTTTGACGAAACAGGTCTACAGTTTTCTCTCGAGAGGTTTAGCACCCGGCGCTTAAGGGATTTTTCGGCTTAAGAGGGGGGCTAAAGAGGGGGGAGGTTAGAAGGGGGGCTGGTTAGGTTACAGGTTGGCGGTTGTAAATTGTAAAAACAAGGGGACACATTAGAGTAACTAATTGTTCGGCATCGTCGATTTAGTTACATTAGATACTTACACGCGTTGGTTATAAGAAGCGGATATCCAAATTCAACATCGAGTTAAGGCAGGTACCCTGGTCGGATCGGTAGGGGGGAACGGACATAGACAGTTTTTGTGATACCCCATAAGATCGCTAGCAGGGGGGAGGAAAACGCGTGGCAATCGGGTACCAGACATTTTTTCGGACAAAGGTTGACATCAGTCAGCTTTGGATTATAGTTGGGTTCATCTCTCTGTTTTTATAATTTTTCCTGTTTAAATTTTTACGTTTTGGTGAAAATTTGTTGTTGGCATTTGAACGAACAGGTGATCACAAGATCCCTGCAAAGAAACTGGGGTTTCAAATAGCCTGAAAAAAACGAGAGGGAGATAAATACAAGGGGGTCAGTATTTGAATTTTGGCCATTAAGACAGGGATTTTGGGAAAATTTTTACTAGAGCTCAAGTGGTGGTACACGGTACAGTCGATCTAAAAAGTCCCCACAACGAAGAAGAAGAGATCCAACTATCCAGACATTTAGTGACAAGTCTTGGGACACTGGTCTTGGGACAGTGGTCTTGGGACACTGGTCTTGGGACAGTGGTCTTGGGACAATGGTCTTGGGACACTGGTCTTGGGACAGTGGTCTTGGGACAGTGGTCTTGGGACACTGGTCTTGGGGCAGTAGTCTTGGGACAGTGGTCTTGGGACACTGGTCTTGGGACAGTGGTCTTGGGACAGTGGTCTTGGGACAGTGGTCTTTGGACACTGGTCTTGGGACAGTGGTCTTGGGACAGTGGTCTTGGGACAGCTGTCTTGGGACAGTGGTCTTGAGACACTGGTCTTGGGACAGTAGTCTTGGGACAGCGGTCTTGGGACAGTAGTCTTGGGACAGTAGTCTTGGGACAGTAGTCTTAGGGCAAGGGTCTTGGGACAGTAGTCTTGGGACACTAGTCTTGGGACAGCAGTCTTGGGACAGTAGTCTTGGGACAGTAGTCTTGGGACAGTAGTCTTGGGACAGTACTTTTGGGACAGTCGTCTTAGGGCAAGGGTCTTGGGACAGTGGTCTTGGGACACTAACAAGAAGTACTGGGACAGCACTGAATAGTCTTGGGACAGTAGAGAGAAAGCTCGGGACAGTACAAAGAAGAGTAGGGACAGTGACTGGAAGTCTTGGAACAGTATAAAGAAGGGGGGTGACGGTACTAAAGTGTACTAAGACAGGTTGAAGTAACCAATCGAAAAATTAAAAACAATAGGACTAGTCAGAAAGTTAAATCGGGATAGATCCGGTACTGTGGGGATCAAGAACATATAGAACTTTCAAAAAAGCTTAGGAAACGTTGTTTCTATTAAATTGTAAATTTCTTTTTATTATTTTTGTTAAAAGAGATTTTAACCTTAGAGTAGAATTTTGTATATAGTAATACTGTAAATAGGAACAGTTGTAAATAAAAATAATGAGACAGAGCAGGGTACCGGTGGCTGAAAAAAGATCCACTGAATCAAAGACAAAATATAACTCGTCGCTACATAAAACGACATCAATGGGCCCAAAGATAACGAAGAAGAACTTTTCAGTTAGCATGGTCAACACGAGGAGTAATACAGAGAACAAAACAAAAGAGGGCATGGAAGGGAGACGAGCAGAACCCGCCATCGAGATTGAACTAGAGACACCGGACCAGAGTGTGGATGAGGTGGAGAAGAAGACGACGGAGTCAACACCGATGCCGAATGCAGAGGAACCAAATCCAAAGTCCATGGTGTTCTCACCGATAGACAAGGTGGAAGACACAACAGGCAACACGCCAGAAACGGTGAAGGACGAGTGTCAAGCAAAAAGAACGTCTTTTACTGAAAGATTGGCGATAATGGTCGGAATGAAGTAGAGAGACGCAGCAGCGGAAGAACCGAAAGCCGAGAAAGGCAAAACATTCGGAACAATTTCCACGAAAACGACAGACACCGACCAAAAAGAAGACCAGATTAGACCAGGAACAGCAGCCAACAACAGGGCAACAAGTGACCATGAAAAAACTACTCTTGAGCTAGGCGATTTGATGGCAAAGCTAGATCAGATCGACAAGAAACTGAAGCACAGCGAAGAGGATAGAGATGTGATAAGGAAATAATTAAGAAACAACAAACATGAGTACCTGGACAGCTACTTCAATCTAGCGAAAGCGACAGAGGAAAGGCTTCAGCAGATGTCGGACAAGGTAGATACCACTGATGAAGAGCGAGACAAGAACATCAAAAAGGACATACAAGAAATGAAGCAACGATATGACGCAGTGAATAGCCAGTTGGTGAGTTTGGAAACGAGAATGGATACGATGAGTAGGGACCAGGCTGAAAGTTCATGTGCAATACAGGCAAAATTAGACGCCATCTTGAGGAACTCAACATCACAGGAGGGGCCAGCAGCGGAGCGAACGCAAGGCAAGAGAGTTGACTTCGTGGAACCACAACGGAGCAAACGGCAGTCAACACCGTTACCATTACCCCGGGATGCCGCGAGTACAGCACCGGGGGGGGGGGGCCAAAGCGATTATGAAAAGTGAAACAGCAAACACAAAGAGTGGTCCAGTGGACTCAACGACTCACAACAACGTGGGACCGGATGTCATGACATGGGCAAGCACCTGGGAAATGATGAACAGGACACTAGAAGCCTTCGCCACAAGGAACACCGACTCGAGTGACAGTGGAAGCATCAAATCCAGGAAAACTTTCAAAAAACCGAAAGAATTCAAGGATGATTCAGATATTTGCATTGGCACTTGGGTAGAAGTCATGAGGTTGCACTTGGAACGAGACAACTTGAACGATGAGAGGCAAGCATGCACAGCGATACTCAGCAACTTGGAAGGCACGGCATTGAAATGCGTGGTGGCGAAGAAAGAAGAGGAACGCGACACTGCGGATAAAATCTTCGAGATATTGTTAAATCGATTCGGGTCAGGCATGAAGGGTCATCAAGCGATGATGCGATTTGAAAAGAGAAGGCAAAGGGACGATGAATCGATAGACAGGTTCCTAGATGATCTTGAGAGATTGAGACGAAGGAGTGACCCGGAAGAGTCCACCAATAGAAGGAACTTTAGCATTGCCTCAAAGTTCATTGATGGGGTAAAGAGTGATGACTTGAGAACAATGTTAGCAACATACTAACAGTGCACCGACTCCAGAAGAGATGAGACAGAAGTCAAGAGAGTACATGCTAATGAAACCCAAGAAATACTCGTATTCAGATAACAGGAATACGCAAGGGGTGAATCAACTACAAAGGTCGTCATGGTACAAGCCCAGAGATGACATGGACAAACGTAGATCATGCGCAAACTGTGGGTCAGCTGATCATCACGTGGCGGATTGCACAACATACAAGCAGGGCATGAAGAGTTTGGGATATGCACCTGATGAGGAAGATATGAGCCAGATGGAGGAACACAAATTCTATAGTGGCTTGATCATCAAAATAGGTGCAAGATGCTTCTTCTGCAACCAAGAGGGGCACTTCAGGATAGACTGTCCGTTGTTCTGGGAGGCAGTCAAGAATCAGAGTCACCCCAAACACAAGTTGGCGTTAGCAGCGGTGCAGAACCAGAGAAATAAACAAGGTGAATTTGAAACGAAAAACTTAGAAACACCAAGTGCGGAACTGCCAACGAAAACAGTGAAAGCTGTAACGCAAATTAATAGTGCAATAGAAGCCACGGCCAGGAACGCCCTAGAGATAAATTATGAGAGAGCGGCGGCGGAAGCTATCAATAAAGTGAAACAAGACCTGGCCGCGAAAGAAATAGAACAACGACTAAAGCAAGAGATCAGAAGACAGAAAATGAACGAGGCATTAGGTTGCTCGCAGTCAATACCAGAGGCTGTAGAGGGGTCGACAAAAAGTGGAAACTGCAACACTGTAAAAATGGTGACGGGGAAGCCATTCGGCATAACGAAGATCGGAGCCAGAATAATGTCAATAATCACCGTGGGCGGCCATGAGGTAACGAGAAACATGAGCGAACCCAGCGACCAGACAATAATGCACATTGATGTGTACGCAGATTACTTGAGTGGTATAAGCCCACAAACTACTTCTAGAGCATTGAGGGCACTACTCACAAGAGGGGTAGCAAGTCAGTCCGAGTTGATAACAGGTACACAGAAGCTTATGGTCCGCATGAGGTAATGCTAAATATAGATGGGATCAACATCTATACGAAAACAATGATAACATGTGATGAAGATCTAGTAGGGCAGATCTACGTAGGAAAAGAAGAGTTGAAAGTGAGATCGATTGGACACTGCGCCATGCTTGAGGAAGATGCAATGCACATCGGGACAGAGGCCGATGTATCAGCACACGTGCTCGACATAAGTGGCAAGAAGACTCAGTTACGTGGGTTACTTGATACGGGAGCGGTCTTGAGCGCTATACCAATCGAAACTTGGGAACGAATGGGCTTCACCAGAAATGATTTGATAGACTCGAGAATACGGTTGTCAGCTGCAAACAAAGGGGCGCTGCGGGTCCTGGGCAGAACGCCAATAATAGCCCTAAATCTGGGGGAACGCAACCTGTGGATGAGCTTTCTTGTGGTAGAAAACCTAGATGAGTCTGACCAATTCATTTTAGGCAGAGACTTCATCAGGAACTTCGATGTAACGATTGATCTAAACAACGCAATGTTCAGGATACGGAACCCGGATAGGAGGTACGCAATTAAACCGGTAAATTTAATACTGGCGAATGAGAAAAAAGCACCGGTATTCTTGAGTAGGAGGGTGAGGCTAAAGGCGAACGAAGCGGCGATCGTAAGCTTGCGAATGAAAAATTACAATGAACTAAGTGACAACAAGCAGGTATGCATAGTCCCAAATCCAAATAGTCAAAGTGCTGCTGTTTTAGGAAGATCCTTCTCGATAACGAAGAGCGGTCTCTGCGTCAGTGTCTTGTTGAATACACTTGACCTACCAATCACGATACAGAGGGGGAGGAAGCTGGGATATGCTTTACCTGTAAAAACTCGATATGAAATGACTGAAAACCAAAAACAAAATGAAGTTGTTGATTGTCCCAATCATAGGGACAAAATTTGTATCTTGAGACGATTGAGGAAAATAAAAGGTTCATCAGGTCTTGTGAAATCACTTAAGTTAGAGACAGACGATGGGCTATCGAGCTGTTCGAATTCTCCGGAACGGCCCACACTAGATGAAATGCAGAGTGACAAACCGGTCCTACCGGAAATTGAACATTTAAGAGGCAAGAAAACGGACGAACAGCTCGAAGCCATCAGGGACGTATTAGAGCGGAACGAAGAAGTTTTTTCGAGACATAAGGCAGACATCGGGTGTTGTAATTTTGTTGAGCATGAAATAGAACTTGAAGAGAATGCGGCACCGCACAGAGAGGGGGCGAGGCGCATGACCCCACACAAATTGGATGCATGTAGAAAAGAGATCGAAACGCTACTAGAGTATGATATGATAGAACCATCAAAATCACCGTGGGCGTGTGGAGTAGTGATGGCCAAAAAGAAAGGCGACCAATTGAGGTTTTGTTGTGACTTTCCCATACCTAGGATTGATGAGAGCCTCTCGAAGTTAGGTGATGCAAAGTTTTTTTACGACTCTTGATTTAGGTTCGGCCTTCTGGCAGGTACCGCTCAGGAAGCAGGACGGGGACAAGACAGGGTTCGCCTGCGAGTTGGGTCTGTTTCAATGGAAACGGATGCCGTTTGGTCTTTGCAATGCCACCGCCACATTTCAGCGGTTGATGGCACACGCGCTGATAGGTGTGACGAAGAAGTACGACAATCTGGTAATGTGCTATGTGGATGACGGGGTAATAGCGACGCCCACACAAAAAGACCAAATTAAGAGACTTGACGAGGTGCTTGCGTGTATGAAGAGGTCGGGGCTAAAGTGTAAACCGTCAAAGTGCGAAATACTCAAGGATTCGATAAAAAATTTGGGCAGGATGGTGGACAGGCACGGCATCAGACCAGATCCAGATGCAGTAGAAACAGTTCTAACTTGGAAATCGCCAAAAACGGAACACCAATTGATGAGCTTCCTGGGTTTTGCGAATTACTACAGAGAATTCATCAAAGGCTATGCAGACAAGGTATACCCGATGCAACAGTTAATGAGACACAAGGGCAAGAAGTTCACGTGGAACAACGCAGCAGAAGAGTCATTCCAGAGAATAAAGAAAGAGTTTTGCGAGGCACTAGTACTAGGGATGCCAACAGAGAAAGGGATGTACGTGCTAGACACGGATGCGTCGGTAGTAGCGATTTCTGGAATTCTCCATCAGGAACAAGAATGGAACGGGAAAACAGTCTTGAGACCCAAAGCATACGGGAGCAAGTACGGGGCACCGAAAGCAGAGATGATCGCGGTGGTTACCTTTGTCGAGAAAAAGAGAGCATACGTAGGCAGCGAGCCATTCAAGCTGCGAGTCGACAACAGGGCACTAAGCTGGCTGAAGACGTACTCAATGGACCAAAATTACATTGGGAGGTGGATAGTTCGCCTGGATGGGTACAACATTATAGCATAGAACACGAGACAAACATCAAAACGCTGACAGCTTGAGTAAGAAGACGGAGTTTTACGAGAGACAAAAACAGAGGGAGGCAGATAGACCTGAAATCAAGGATGGCTTCTCCTTCAAGGATAAGGAAACTTACGACAGTCTTCCACTCACGAGATGGCTAGACAAATCAGGCAAACCAATAGAAGATCACCCCGAATTACCAAAAGAACCTCCGGAGAAAACAATCTTGAAGAAGAACCGAGGGATGCCGATAGGGATAATACTCAAGTCAAAGATTGTGAGGGACATCCTCATGGTATTGAACGAGGTTCTCTTGCTGGAGATATCGAACTTCGCCAGACAACTCAAGCTCAGTCCGGTTATAGGGGACGATCATCCAATAATAACTCACCTGACGGCCAGTCTGTGTTTTCGAAGCATGGAATTGACTATCACAAGCTCCATCGGTAAGTCCAGAGGACCGGAAGCCTTCAAGAGACCTCTGCTGACCCAACGAAATGCGATCACGACGGGGTGGAAAAGAGTTGGTAGAGTGTCTAGAAACAACACCAAGGCGAGAGAGTCGATACTAGAGGAAGACTTGGCGAAGAACGTGAGCCTGAGTCTGCACAATTCCTTCTGTTTGAACCGAGAGTCGAGGGTGAAGAGTTTGCCCAATCAAGCGAAGAGATTGCAGGAGCAAAGGTAATGGATGCTGTCCTATGAACAGCTGAAAGCCTGGGAAGAGATCGTGATTAGCTCCGATGACGAAGAGGCACTGTTGAAGCAGATCACGGTGTCAAATGCATCTGGGTCTGGTACCTCGAAGGCGAAGAACGCGAGGTGAGCAGGTGGCTCAGTGGGGAATTCTAGAGTCTTGAGTCTTGAGAGGGAAGGGGGATCAAGGGTGAACTCGGATGAAATCTGGGTTCACCAAAGAGAAATTTTAACAAATGAGATATTGTTATTAATATGCTATATCTATTATATAAATCAAAATGTTGCATGACAATTTCCTGATTGAATAGGACAAAATTTTTTTTAAATTACTAGCTTAAAAAGCGAAAAATCCACAGGTGCAGGTGTGTGCAGATTTTGATTGCTGTTTAGCGATAGTGTGAAAATTTTACATGGTTGTGAATTTTGGGTTGTAGATAAACTTAAGTCCGCTGCAAACTTCTGTAAATGACCACTGGCACTGTATCTTGAGTAACACTCGGGTTTCTGGGGATTCACTGACAGACGGCAGCACGCGATGAGGACATCGATCTTGAGTCCGGGGAGTATGTGCCAGTTGGTCATATCTGGAAATTTGACCTTGAGGAACACAAAAATACGTGGTTTTGGAATGAAATTTTGTTTTTTCAAAAATTCGAATGTAGCCTGTCATGCTCAGTTTTCTCGCGACAACTGAAAACAGAAAAAAAATAGAGTAGAACGACCGAATTTACAACAGCGGGAAAACGACAGAAAAAGAGCGGGAAATTGCTATTCGCAATTTCCAAGATAACAACAAAAACCACGAGAGTAGAGCTGTCCTATCTTGATATAGGAGACGTTGATTACAAAAGAAGATCGGAATCTAGCTGAACCAGAGTGAGCCTTCGGTGGAAAGGTGGACAACCGAAGTGTCCCAATGGTCCAGAACCAAAACTCCATTCTTGAGATAAAACTTGTTCGATTAGAACTTATTGAATTAAACTTAATTCCCCGATCATTCTCAAGTTGCTTACTAATTTAGTTACCTCCAGTTCTCGAGTGTGCTGCTATGTAAGTACCTAATTTAATTTTCTCGAGTGTGTTTTATGGTTGTTATGTTGAGGTAAGGCGAGTTTTAGATTGATCCATCTGAAATGGATCAAAGTTCCACTGTCTAATAAAAAGTAACTTAACGGATTGTTCCGACCCTGTTTTTAACGGCGTTCGTGTATTTTGGATATCTCGAGACCTAAGTATGGGGACGTTCTTATTTTCTAGAGTGGGGGGATATTTTGGTAGTGGCCTTTAAGCTGTAACGGGTTCTAGTCTCATGTCGCAAGCGAACCGAATTGGCTCCGACCGTTTTGAGGTAGAAAAACACAAGAGATAGTGTCCCTGACTCTTGAGCCAATGGTTTTAGGGCCTATTTTTTCTTAAGCCTCATATGTGACCGAAGTAGGCGACTGTTACATCCTGTTTTCTTGGGGTTGGCTCTCAAAAAATTACCTTCAAGTTCAGATGAGCCCGGCTACCCACTAGCGCAATGTATTTCTAAATAAATGTCAGCATTTGCTTTGAATTTATTGTGTTATAAATAAAAATGTTCGACAAAAGGTTTTTTATTTCTGCGTCTATTTTAAGATACAATACAAAACGATACTTTTCCCGATACTCAAAAGCTATTTTCAGAAAAAACGATACCGATACCACTTAAGCAGCAAAAACGATACCGATACTTCAAATTAGATGCACGATACCGATACCGGAAGTTTGTCGGTATCGAAGTCCCTGCACTCAACCCTCCGGCTCCACTTGATCTCGTGATCAAGTGTCTTATCACGTACGCGTGTCCGGAGGCATTTTCTTGTCTTTTCGATATTCCACTGTACCTTCCGTTTTTTCTACTTTCTCGTAATCGGCTGTTCGTCGTGTCATATCCGGCTGTTCTTGTATGACACATTGTAACTGGTTAAAATGGCGGTTTTAGTTTTTCTGAGAAATAGTCCATTTCAAATCGATTTTTGATAAAAAATCAAAAATTCCAGAATTTTCCGACCCTCCCTTTCGTATCAATTTCGCTTAGTTCCGTCTTTTTCGTGTTTCGGGCGGTTTGGCTGTGCCATTAAGGGGAATGGCACTTATGGAGACATTTATGAACGCTTCTCGAGTTACCTATTAGCTGTTAGTTAGTTTTTAAATCAGTCCCTGTATTTAAGATGGAAAATGACACACTACATGAAAACGCCAACAGCTGGAGGGAATGTGTTTCTCCCCGAGATGTCTTCATCGATGCTTGTAAGTGGCATACAGATGAGCGACCCTGTTACATCCAATGGCTTCATCAGAAGAATGTCCACAACGTCATCCACACCATCTAACTCTTATTCAAGCTCAACTGAACCAGAAGCTGAACCTGTTCTGAAGTATGTCAGGATATCGAATGATATGGCCACGATTATCGCAAAAAGTAAAGTCACAGCTGTGGACATCGACGACAGATTTTTGATGATTGGTACCCAGAATGGCCATGTACATGTTTTTGATCACAATGGCTACGAAGTAACCGTTGATAGAAAGTTCCCCGTCCATCCGATTGCAGTTACATCGCTTTGCATTGATAGAACCGGTGAGTTTTTTGCGTCCTGTTCAAACGATGGACGAATAAATGTTTTTGGTTTCTTCAAATCTGATTTTGACGTTCAAGAATGCTTGCCATTTAAAGTTGAATGCATTTGTTTGGATCCTAACTTCTCAGTTTCACGATGCTTCGCAACTGGAGGTGACCGTCCTCTATTTTGGGAAAAGGGTTTGTTTGGAAAATACAAGCGGACGGCTCTTACTAGAATATCAGGATCTGTCTCAACAATAGCTTGGCATAATAATTACATTGCTTATGCGCTTCCGAACCGGGTTCTTATTTTCGATACGCAACAACGTGTAAACTTTGAAGGTATCGATAAAGTTGATGACAATTTAAGGAATGATCTGTACCCCTGTCATTTGGCCTGGAAAACGGACGATTCGGTTCTTATTATAGGCTGGGGTAAAACTTTTAGTGTATATAGAATTTTTGAAACCAGTTTCGCTGATGCGAGAGGAATTTCGGAAAAACGCGTTGAACAACATCAACAAATTCGTATGCCTGATTTCATCTGTGGCGTTGCGCCGTATAATGAAAAGATCCACAAGTACTTTGTCATCATGTGCTATCCAGATGCCTCTGAATTTGATCGGGACATGGAAGATGACGAAGACAATGACGACGAATCGGTTGAAGAAGACATCCCTAGTTTTCTGCTTATTGAACCGACTAAGTTCGACGACTATGAAGTTGTGAATGAAAAGCTGATGAAGTTAGCCAACTTCAAAGAGTGCTTTGCTGCAGACTACAAAGTGTCATCTGTGTATAATGAAAATAATTATGTAGTCTATAATGGACACGATTTGATCTTAGCGATTCCGACAACTTTGAATGATAAGCTAAACTGGCTGTTTGAAAATGAACAGATAGATCAAGCTATGGCTGAGGCACACAGGAGAAGGGCAGAGTTGAAAGAGGATAAATTCCGAGAGTTTGGTTTCCGCTACCTGGAACGCCTTTTCCAGCAAGAAGAGTTCGAAAAGGCGGCCAAAAATTGTAAAGATATTTTGGGTAAAAATTCAGCTGATTGGGAAAAGTTTATTCACGGGTTTATCAAAAAAGACCAACTTAAAATCTTGAGTTTGCATGTTCCGACAAGCGAACCGCAATTGAGGTGCGAATATTACGAGCTGATTTTGCTGATATTTCTGAAGAAAGAACCAGAACAGTTTCTGCATTTAGTTAACAAGTGGCCTGCTCACATTTATAACCAATCGATTGTGAGCGACGAGGTTGATAGTACGATGAAACGCATGAGAAGCGACGATAAAGACAACAGTTCAGTGAGTAGCTATGTTTAACTTTGAATAGAGTGAACGAAAGTTTTAGCCCAATCAAAAATGAGGTAAATAGTGCATTGGTCTAAATATGTAAATGCAAAAACGCCGCAATGTGTTGCGGCTCACTACCATTGTGTTATCAAAGCTAGAAGAGGTTCCGTTTTAGCGCTGGTCTGCATAGTTGTGTAAATTGTTACGTCAATCTACTAAAAAAAAATATTGAAATTTTGCTGTTTATGCCACTAAAATTAGCAATTTCTTGGGAAGTTTCGCTGGAAAAAAGTGCTGTTGTTACAGGGTGTTGAGAATCTAAAAAACGCTGCATCGCCTGAGAGTCAGAAATACACGACCCTTCTGCAAGCTCTGGCCATTTTGTACCAGCATCAGGGAGAGTACGGGAAGGCCCTGAAGATATACTTGCACGGTGGTGCTATTCCAGGATCTCCTTCATTGGGCGCGACTATCAATTCTTCCTCAGGTAACAGTTATCTCGGCCAATGTCATTAATTTCTTTCAAAACAAAACAAAACAAGTGACCGATGACCTCCCCTTAAATTAAATAGAAAGTTTAAGCAATAGATCCAACCTGCGAAATGCTGATTTCTGATAGGCTTAAAAAGAAAAAGGATGGTTTTAATCAAGTGGTCGATCAAGTTGAGTTACGGAGCAGATTTTTCACTTGAGCCTTTTCTTTTTATCCTTGCGGTGTTGCAATTGGGCACAAGACTTTTTTTCCTGTAAACAACTTTGTCCACAGGACTCATTGAACTGGTGGTATCTTTGTTCATAAAGAATTCAAAATTTGTAGTGTCTCTTGCACGCTTAGCCTGGTGGTGACGAATACGCCTGGGATGGCAATGGTCCTGGGTTCGAATCTGACCACGACCAGTTTTTTCAAACGGTAGTTGTTCCGGTTCAAAAAAACTTTTGCCTATTATATGTCCGCGTATGTTTTGTCGGCTTAGTTGCCACAGCTAAGAATCGTTTATTTTTGCTGTAAATTATTTTAATTGCAGTTGTTTTTAGCATTTTAAAATTCGGCCGAATCGAAATTTGCTCAATAAATTTTGGCCTAATTAATATCGACTTAGTGGCCTCTTATTAGATCATTACGCCGAGAAGAGTTTTTGTGAGCGTGTGCGTGCTCTTACGGGAAAAGGGACATTTTTTAAAAATAAGTTTAAAGAATTTTTCTGAATTTCTTTTCGGCATGAAGAGTTTCTGCTCAGGTTTTTTCGACTTTGTTACCGCGTGGTAATTATAAGTTCAAATACAAACAACCCTCCGGCGCATCTGATCTAGATGTAAAACAACAGCTTGAGGTGGCAAAAAGGTGCGGTTCGAATCCGGCCGGGCCCTTTTTTGCAAACTAGAGTTTTTTGGATTATCGTCCGTCTGTTTATTTTTGTGGGCTTAGTTCCCGTAGCTCGGTGGTTCAGCTTCATTCCAATTTGCTGTATCCCCCATGCTTAAGACGACAAAGCCCGGGAGTTCGATTCCAGTTGAGACTTGTTTTTCTTACAAATAGAAAATTTTGGCTATTTTAGATTCTTGTCTGTCTGCTCATTTTTTGTCTGCTTAATTCCGCGGAAAGGCCTAATTTTGAAAACTTCTGTGTAGCATTCCCAAAGCTTTTTGTAAAGTTTCTAATGGTGCAGGCAGTTTTGTTCCGGATATTTTGAGTTTTTGTTGCAATTTTTATTTTTTATTGACAAAAACGATTTGAATTTTTTTCGTTTGATTTTCATAGCCTTCATATTTGTATCGCAAATGTGCGAAGCTCAGCTTCGCCTCTATGTTCCAAAAAGGCTGAGAAATGCTAACTAATGAAATTTGAGCTAGAATAAAGTGGAGACTGATTTTTGTATGGTCGTCCAATTAACTGGCAAATTCAAATTATTTGACATTTTAAATCTAAAGAAATACGAGACTTTTTAAAAATGACAGCCGTTTTGCAATTTCGTTTGATGTAATTTTAAGCAATTTTCATGTGATAATTTTAGAATGGTCTCTGTTGACAGGTGCTAACAACTATGTGTTTGACATAATCGAAAAACGAGATCTCTACAAAGACATGACGGCCGAGCTAGAAGCTCTGATGGCTTTCGACAAGGAGAAAAGTCTGGAGATGTTTGTGAACAACACTGACAAGATGGAGGTGAAGAAGTGTGTGGAATCTCTGCGCTCAAGTGAGAGTGAAAATGCGAGAAGGTAAGACGAAGAATATGCAATATAGTATTATTTTGACTAAATAAAAATTTGATAGCATCGCACTTGGAGCGTACACTTCAAAACCACATCAAATCGCTCTATATATTGGTCTGATAATTGTTTCATAAGTAAGGTTATTTTTAGAAAGTCCCAGAAGCGGAATAAACAAATGTCTTTTTAATCCGTTTTTTAAGTGGTTTATTTGGCTCTTTTTTTTTCCCCCACGTGCAAATCATTGTTTTTGTAATATTAAGTAAATTTTTTTTTGTTCAAATGGATATACTTAACAATCTCCCCCCTATTGTATCTACTAAAGAATCTCCACCCTTGTAAATAAAACAGTAAATTCGCACTCGAGCGTTGTATGTAACATCGAATTTTGCTGCATTCTGATTGGTCGAAAATTCGCTGCAAGTAATCTACTTAACAATCTCCCCCCTTTCTTGAAAGGGGGGGGGGGGGAGAGAGATTGTTAAGTAGATCCGTTCAAATTGTTCGATTGTAACAAAAATTGACTTGCGGACTAATTAGAAAATGACAAACATATTTGGTCATAATACTTAACCTTTTAAAACTACTCGTTACACCATAAATTGTTACTTGTGTGAAGTCGGGGAAAAGGAAAAAGAGCCCTCCCCCCTTAATCCGCCCCTGTGTAGGTGTACATTCATAGCTTTTTGATGCTTAAAGCATATCCTCGTTTAGGTATCTGTATGACTATTTGGATAGACTGTTTTGGAAGGATGCTAATCAGTGCAAAGGGTACGAAGATGAACTAGTGGAACTGTATGCAGAGTACGAGCCGAAGAAGTTGTTGGCTTTCTTCAAAGAAGATCCTGAAATTGACTTTCCAAGGGTAACAAAACAACTAAAAATTATATCAAGCACACTAAGCATCGTTTGCTGAATTTCTATATGTTATGAAATGGTTTCAATTGATTTATCTCGCTTTTTGCTTGCCATGTTTGTAGCACGAAGTGAAAACCAAGTATTGAATTCATGAACAAAACTCAAATTTTAATATGTGATTTTTATAGGAAAAAATGACTTCTGAAAGAAACTGAATCATAACTATGGCGGTAGAAATAACCCTCTTTGTGAGTGTTTGTTTAAATAACATTCTGTTGTCAGGCTTTTGAAGTGTGTAAGCGGAAACAGTTGACCAAGGAGATGATCCATATCATGAAGCGGACTGGCAATCACTCTCAGGCGCTGCAGACCATCAATGATAGCAAAGTGCTCACGGTGGAAGATGCTATCGCATACTGCAAAGACGTGGATGAACAATTCCTCTGGGACCAACTCATAGAGTCATCGAAGGTGAGTCACCCATTTCCATGGTCATAAGCATGGGTTCAGTGGTCCTGTCTTCAAGCGGTGGACCCGACGAGCGACTATAGTCGCCGCAAATGGCAACATTTCAAACCTCCCATTTTCAAACCTCCCATTTCATGTTCGGTAGCGCAGAAAACATGGTTATAAGCATTGTCGGTACATAAAAATGGTTATCTGTATCATCGGCTTCGTAGATTTGTTTTGGATTGAAAAGTGTAATGACTTCAAATGTGCGACATGGCAAGGATGATCCACATGAAAAAATATTGTCGCGCTTTCTAGATTCAGAGGATCAGATTTGTCAACTTCATTTTCGTGATACTCTTGTTTCGCCGACTTTTTCCCTCAAGGGGCGGCAAGGAAGACGGATGTGCTTAGAGAACTTGGGAAAATACAAATACAGTGTATTGTTTTCGGAGATTTGAATTGAAACGAAATTACGTTAAGACGCATAGGAAGTGTCAATTATTTTCAGGCGATCAATCTGCAACATTGCCTGAACAGTTTCATTTTTTAAGGGCCAAAAATTCGATTTCCTCAAATTTAGTTCCTGAAAATTAGCTTCTGAAAATTGCGATTCTAATTATCTTTTTGGTGTTGCTTGCAAGAACTCTTCAAAAATCTTGATTCAGGATTGAATTTAGTTTCTCGTGAAAAACTATTAAAGCTAACGATTTCCACGCGTTATCTAATTGGAATACAAGATTTTTCCGTGGTGAACAACTCTAACAGTTGCACTGCATCGGTTTCTCAAATTTGTACTTTCGTCAAACAACAGAAATACCACGTCAATTCGAAATTTATTTTTGATGTTCGTTGGAAGTTTAGCAAAACCGATTTGGTATGATTTCAGCTTTCGGTTTTAAATTTTATTACCCTTGCGATAAGCAAGGGTATTGCTATAGGGTACTAGACTTTGTTTACCGTGATTAACTTTGTTCACAGCTTAAAGGCCACTTTTTTGAGAATTGCCTTTTGTTACTGCTTTGTTAGTTGTGTTTCGATGCTTGTTAAGAGTTATGAAAGTATTGAGTACTCTTATATAGGTCGTGCTGATTTTTTTCTTTTTTTTCAGGAAAAAGTATTGAAATTTGTTCACGCTCAGTTTTTATTTTTCGCGGTTTGACTTTTGATTTTTTTATAAGTTCAGTGCATTTCCTTTGTAATAAGAAAGGCAAATTCCACTATCGAACAGCAAAAATGTAAAGGTCACGAAAAACGTGATCGACTTATTTCGAACATGGAATTTGATTATCAGAATTTCGAGCGAAATAAAAGTTTTACTTTTGATCCAGTTTTGAGAAAATGGGTTATATTTATCAAAAAAGCACCGGTCATAGATTGTTTGTGAAATTCAAAGAGCTGAAGGGGCATACATTTGTTTTATTCAAAACTCTAAAAGTGAAATTTAAAATACCACGTCAATTCGAAATTTATTTTTAATGTTTGTTGGAAGTTTAGCAAAACCGATTTGGTATGATTTCAGCTTTCGGTTTTAAATTTTATTACCCTTGCGATAAGCAAATGTATTGCTATAGGGTACTAGACTTTGTTTACCGTGATTAACTTTGTTCACAGCTTAAAGGCCACTTTTTTGAGTAATTTGAGCAAAAAGAGTTTGTAAAATTTTTTTGTCAGCTCAAGAATTGTCAGCTCAAGAAATTGCCTTTGTGACTGCTTTGTTAGTTGTGTTTCGATGCTTGTTAAGAGTTATGAAAGTATTGAGTACTCTTATATAGGTCGTGCTGATTTTTTTTTTTTTTTTTTCAGGAAATAGTATTGAAATTTGTTCACGCT
Source organism: Symsagittifera roscoffensis (assembly GCF_963678635.1). Lineage (NCBI taxonomy): Eukaryota > Metazoa > Xenacoelomorpha > Acoela > Convolutidae > Symsagittifera > Symsagittifera roscoffensis. Next base: position 73,775,510 of record NC_087063.1, on the reverse strand, counting down.
CAGTTTTTATTTTTCGCGGTTTGACTTTTGATTTCTTTATAAGTTCAGTGCATTTCCTTTGTAATAAGAAAGGCAAATTCTACTATCGAACAGCAAAAATGTAAAGGTCACGAAAAACGTGATCGACTTATTTCGAACATGGATCTTGATTATCAGAATTTCGAGCGAAATAAAAGTTTTACTTTTGATCCAGTTTTGAGAAAATGGGTTATATTTATCAAAAAAGCACCGGTCATAGATTGTTTGTGAAATTCAAAGAGCTGAAGGGGCATACATTTGTTTTATTCAAAACTCTAAAAGTGAAATTTAAAAAAACGATCAGTTTTGTGTTTTCTGTTTTGTATGATACCCTTTATGATACCCTTTTTGTCGACTTTATTCAGCAGATAGGGTTTTTTAGACATTCGGCTTCTCTCTAGCCGTATAAAAGTTCCTTTATAGTTTCTAATAGTGCAGGTAATTTCGTTCCGGATATTTTGTGCTTGTGTTGTATTTTTCCATTTATAAGTTTAAAAAAAAAATTTTAATGTTTCTTTTCGTTTGATTTTGATCTTAGTAATTCATTTTTGTATCGCAAGTGGTGCGAAGCTCAGCTTCGCCGCTGTGTAAAGCTTGGTTTTAAACCAAATAAGGCGTTTTCAGCTAAAGGAACCCAGTATTCTTGATATTGTAAATCGTGAATTGTTTCAGAACAACCCAGAGTACATATCAGGCCTGCTGAACAACATCGGCACCCACGTGGACCCCATCAAGATCATCCAGAAGATCGAGTTAGGGAAGGAGATCCCGAAGCTGAGGGACTCGCTGGTGAAGATCCTGCAGGACTACAATCTGCAGAGGAACCTGACAGAGGGATGCAGTAACATACTAGTGAAAGACTGCTTCGGTTAGAAATACCATCCTGTTCTTATTCCTTCTAGTTGTGAACAACAGATCACAGAATTAACATCGCGCATTTAAGCCACAAGGATCAACTCGTGGCTTAACCTTTTTTATTTAAAAGCTTTATTTCTGCCAATCACAATGGAGCTGAACCTAAAAGATCTTATATCTAGTTTGTTACAACCCATAGCAAGTTAATATCAATTATGGGTTAAATTTGCGAAAGTACAGCCAGATACTCTATCTCAACTAAATTTGATAACTGGTTTTTTGTTGTGATAGACCTGATGAATCGAATGATCAGTTCTCAGAAGAAGGGCCAACGGATATCATTCACCAAGTACTGCCTTATATGCCACAGAACTCTCCTCACTGAATCCCAGTCGTCAGCCTTCACGCCATCATCAGGCACCACTTCGGGATCCTCAGGTAAATCTTGAAATTAGCGGGCAGTTTTTTTGTTCAAGATGTCTTTGTATAGAATACCACTAATTGCTTGGCATTTGAAAGAATCTCACAGAAAATGCTTTTGCTGACGCATTACCAGTGTTATGTTAAAATTACATCAGATTCAACTGCCTTTAACAGACTTGGTTGTATTGTAAACCAACGCAGGTAATTTTCATTGACTTATGTTGTTTTGTTTTATCGGAAAAAAGTTTCAATTTGTTCTCTCTGATTTTGTTTTATCTATTTAACTTTACACTGGATTTTGATATAGTGTCAATGAAAGCATTGAAGACACTTATATCGATCGTGTTTATTTTTTTTCGTTCATGTTTTTTTTTACAAAATGCTCGTGTAAATGCATATTAATGCAATTATGCATATAAGTTCAAATTTGAGTTCTTAATCGAAGGCAAACTACGCTCTGCAGTGATAAAAGCTGAAATGCGAAAAAGTTATTGAGCGTTTTCTAGTTTCGAACCTAAATTTTAGCTTTTAAGAATTACCAGCGTATTAAAGCTGTGATAGGTTGATCCTGTTTTTTATTTCAAGGTGGGTTAATTTTATCAAAAAAGTATCACTCACCAATGATTTCTGAGATTCAGAGCTTTAAGGTCATGTTTTTTTTTGAAAGTTGAAATTGGTTTTAAGACATTCATTCATTTTTGTAACCTCCTCGAGGTCATTGATTTCATCGAATATTTGTTGTCTATGTTGACATGTTTACTGCGCTATGTATAAAGAAAACAGGTGATATATTACAATAGGTGACAATGGTCTGTCTTCACAAAAGAAAAACGGATCCCAGCGGGATTTGAACCCATACCTCGGGGCCTTGAGTCAAATATGTTATCCACAAACCAACTTAAAGAAACGTTAGATGGCAGAATTTATTAACCAGCGCATAACTATTAAACAGAAATATATGAATAGAAAGCAAAAAGATAAGATACAAAGTTTTGAACGGAGGAACAAAGTTTTGATATGAGTTTTAATTCGTGTAATGGAGTTTCACTTGAAATAGGAGCTTGTCAAAAACAACATAAGCGCTCCCAAAACGTTGTCGAAGAAATTCGTCAAGATGAGCAGGCAACCAGAGATCAATAACACCGTTCATAGCTTTCAAGTTTTTCTTGGCCTGTCCCCACTTTATTTGTATGAACGCCGGTGATCGGATCCTTGAAATTTTTTCTGTGATCAACAGATTCGTGAAGAAAATCTACTGGTCTCGGTCTACATAAGGTAATGTCAAATGACCAACCATCTGACCAAATTTTTGTTCCAGGCAAAATTCGTCGGTAGATTACTTCTAACAGAGTTTCAGCCCCCCTGTCCTCAACAAATTCCAAAAAACCGAGCTTTTTTTCCGGGCCATATCCGCTGAAAATCCATTTCTCTTTGATCATTCGACGACGGTTGTATTTCCTCTTGGCTACCACAGATTCGTCCATTAAATTAATCTTAGCACGTCCCCCAAATCTGTAATCACAAATGTCTGAGCTTTGAAGGACCCAAGAACAAGTTTTTCAAAATAATGCATAAAAATCTACTGCCATTTTTGAAGTAACTTTGAGTAGAGTGGCAACTTGGCAGATTGGTTTTTGTACGGCAAAGAAAAAGAGCAAAGTTGAAATAACTCGATTAGGTAATTTCGAATTTTCAAAAATAAAAAGTTCAAGCATAAAAGTTTCCGACAACGGCTGTTAGTGCACCGCCAAGCATACTTATCTCTATTTTTTTGCTCTCACAGCGCATTCCTGACCGACACATGGGACGGGTACAATGACGGTGCCTTTTAAGTAATTTTTTGCGAAAAGCAAACACTATTGCTCTCATATCATTTTTAGTTTGATTTACGAAGTCGAAAAATAGCATGGCTAACAACTGTTACTGAATTACTTATTCTCCGTTGTTGGCTTAAGTCTAAAGTTATCAATACCCAGACCGGTTGATTTAGTGGTTAACGCATTGGACTGAAGGCCCATTGGCCCGGGTTCGAATCCCTCTTGGAGCCAGATTTTGTTCTCAACGCAGTTGAATCTGTTGCATCTACCACCTATTGTAATACATCGCCAGAAAATATATTGTTCAATTTTATCAGCGAAGCGTTCCAAAGATTTGGGATTTTCATGGGTCTGTAAAGCTGAAGATATTGATCCAGTTTTTACTATTGATCCAACTTGCTCCAATTACGTAATTTTTTTTACCTTGCTAAATCTGGCATTACGATTTACATCAACAGAAAAGCACACGGCAATTTACCCTGCCTTAGCGGCTCTGTCCTAGTAGGGGACCGATCGTTTAGCTGACCAAAATCTTTTATCATAAAAAGTGAAAAATGAGTTTTTCAGCAGACCAATGTAACAAATCTGACGCATAATTGATTGACAAGTAAAGTTACACTCAATCTTGGGTCAGGCTTTCCCAATTAACATAATTATCTCACAATTTGTCAACAGGCTATCAGCTTCAAAAACAGAATAGTCTGAATCAGCGGCAAAACTCAGATTTACGCGCACAATGAAACTCGTGTCGCATGTTTGCACAGAGGAGCAAGCCATCGCCAATGCCGCGTTTGAAGTTGACGCGTCTGACTGTTTATTTGTTTTGAGTCTGCTAAAAAACCGGTCTGCTAAAATCCTTAGCACCGTCCTAATAGTTGTAGCAAATTAGTTATGGTTACAGGAAATAACCATTTTTAAAAGTCGTTGATCGTAGCTCAGAGTTATACAGGTCGTGGTGAATTTTCTTGCAGGGAAAGTCTTGAAATTTGTTCAGGCTCAAATGTACTTTTTCGTGGATTGACTTTTGATTTCTTTTTTAGTTCATTCCACATCCCTTGTTAAAAGTAAGGCAAGCTCCACTATCGAACAGCTAAAATGTAAAGGTCACGTAAAACGTGATCGTCTTCTAGTTTCGAAAGTAGAATTTAATTATCGAATTTCCCAGCGAAATAAATCATAAATTGTTTTGAATTTCAAAGAGCTTTAAGGACATGGTTTTTTCTTTGAAAAGCGAAAGTTTGATGAAATTCATAGAGCTTTAAGGGCAATTTTTTTCTGTTTAATTGCGTTCACTGGCTCTTTTCCAGCTGTTTGTTGACTAAGTTGTTTAATTGGCATTTATAGAGTTCCCGAATCGTGATCCGCAAAATGCCGAAATAGTTAGATGTGTTTTCTAATTTTCTTTCAAGAATTTGCTGGAGTAGTTGAACGTTCTGAGATATTTTTTGTTGCTAGTAGAAAATTCTTGTGGCCCTTAAAATTCCTCGAGCTTTAGTTTGAGAGCCGCATTGTGCCTACATTAGATAGCTCGGTTAAATCAAAAAGTTTTAAATTGTAATTGAGGCTGGTTTTGACCTCGGAGTAACAAGATTTGTATTGCTCATTTCATTTTTCGGCCTTAAGATCAATGAATTCATCTGATAGGTGGGAAAGTTGTTTTGCTGAACTATTTGTTTTCATCACGATTATGAGTATTTCTTGAATAAGACTTCTTTTATTCACAGGTTTTTCGTCAGAGTTCTGCGATTATTTGGAGAAATTTATATGTAACACTATCCTGTTCCTTTTTTTCTAATTATTGGTCAATTTTCGGGAATTAAAAATCTTCCACCGAAATTTGGTGTTTCAAAAGAGAACGGAAACTACGCCGTACTCGTTTCTCTTTTTTGATTCGTCGGATATTGACCCATTATTTAGCTCATAATTGCATTTCAAATAGTAACTAAATGTTTTATTTGAATTTGACGTACGCCAAGTGGTGCTTTGTTTGAAATGGACTTTCCCGTGACATATCTTGGGATGAGTTATGGAGCTCAATAAGTCCAATAAACAACACCTTTCGTTAAAGTCATTTGATTCGCTAATATCGTCGTTATTATTTTAATAATGTTAGAGCAGTTTCAAATTCTATCTGGCGTCTCATTGTTTGTTTGGCAAAACTCCGGAAGTTCGAAAGGTTGAAAAAAATCCAAACAAGCACCCAAATCATTATTTTGTTTCCTGTCAAAATTTCGGCATCAATCTAAATTTTGGTCAGATTGGAGCCAACCATGACTCGTGCTGGCTTTGTTGTAATATTTCTGTGGTGCTTGACATCATCAGTTTCCTTCATAACCCATAACTGTCTCACGGACCATCATTCAGATTGTCTCTACCGCGACAATCCCGTAATTCCATCCGCGGTGCAATTAGGACCACGTCCTTTCTACCTTTTAATTGACATGGAAGAAAGTCCTCTTAAGGACACCTTAACGGAATGCGCACAGAGCAAACTTTTGTACAAACGTAGCGAGGCGACTCTTGCTCACAGAGGAGCGGCATTGTTCTTTCCAGAACATTCCAAGCAGAGCTACGTAGCAGCTGCGAGTATGGGAGCAGGCGTGATCGAGTGTGATGTGACGTTCACGAAAGACAAAGAATTGGTATGCAGGCACTCGCAATGTGATTTACACACGACTGCCGACATTCTTCTCAGAAGAGATCTGGCGCATCTTTGTACTCAACAGTTTTTGCCTGCAGTATTCGACCCAGCTGGTAATCGGGAATCGCAAGCAAATGCCAAATGCTGCACCAGTGATATAAATCTTCGGCAGTTTAAGTCCCTGAAAGCCAAAATGGAAGGAGCTGATCCAAATGCAACAACAGTTGAGGAATACGTTGCAGGGGGAATTCCAACATGGAGAACCGATTTGTTCGCAGCAAACGGAACTACAATGACTCATAGTGATTCAATCCAACTGTCAAGGCTATGGGAGTGAAAATGATCCCAGAGCTGAAGCAGCCTATGGTTCCGATGCCGTTTGGCGGTTTCACAGTTGAAGCCTTCGCCCAGAAAATCGTAGACGAATACAAGCAACATGGAGTAGACGCAAGTCAAGTGTACCTGCAGTCTTTGTTGTTAGAAGCTATAAATTACTGGGTTATTAATGAAACTGATTTTGGACAGAACGCATTGTACTTGTGGGAACCAGAAGATGCTAGCGAAGACTTTCGAGATCCAGAAACGTGGCCCAATTTTGCAGAGCTAGCGTCCCAAGGCGTGAAAACCATAGCGCCGCCTATGTACATGTTGATTGATTTAAGCTACAAATCTAAATTGATAGTTTCTGATTTTGCAATAGCGGCTAAGCAAGCTGGCCTTGTCCTGAAGACGTGGACTTTGGAGAGGTCTGGTTCCTTGTACTACGGAGGAGGCTCATATTACCAGACAGTTAATGGGGACTACCCGGCGAACGGACAGAAATTTGACGGTATAATTCATCGGGGTGGAGACGTTTTCACGATTCTGGATTTTCTATTTCAAGCTGTAGGAATTAAAGCCATATTTACAGACTGGGCGTCTACTGTAGTGTTTTACACAAACTGTGTTTTGTAAATATTTAGTTTCTGAATTAAAAACTAGTTTATTTAGATTAAATTTTTAAATATCAAGCTTTTTTAAACCTCGTTTTGCTCAAATAGGTTAAATTGACGGTATTAAATTTAGATCGCTTCTGAAATTTGTTTACCCTTGCGATCAGGAAGGAGTTTTATTAACCGTTTTTTTCAAGCTCCTAAATTTCGGTGAAACGCAAAAACGCGATATTTTCAAAAGTGAACTTGAATATGCGAGGATGTAAATGAATCTGCTGAGTAGCAGGGAGAATAATTTGCAATGGGAATGGAATTATTTAGTTGCTACTGTTTTTCGAAGCTAAAACGAGGCCCTTAGATTTCTCTGCGTGTACGCCAGAGAGCCGCAAGGTTGCCAAAATAAACTTGAATGGTCTGAAAGTATCTTTTCTATCAAGAAATGATTGTTCATTCATACATGCATCATCAGATTTTTGGATATGTTAATGGGAATAGAATTGATTATGGGAATGGAATTATTCAGTTGCTACTGATTTTCGAAGCTAAAACTAGGCCCTTAAATTTCTCTGCGTGTACGCCAGAGAGCCGCAAGGTTGCCAAAATAAACTTGAATGGTCTGAAAGTGTCTTTTCTATCAAGAAATGATTATGTTCATTCATACATGCATCATCAGATTTTTGGCTATGTTAATGGGAATGGAATTGATTATGGGAATGCAATTATTCAGTTGCTACTGTTTTTTTTCGAAGCTAAAACGAGGCCCTTAAATTTCTCTGCGTGTACGCCAGAGAGCCGCAAGGTTGCCAAAATAAACTTGAATGGTCTGAAAGTATCTTTTCTATCAAGAAATGATTATGTTCATTCATACATGCATCATCAGTTTTTTGGCTATTTTAATGGGAATGGAATTGATTATGGGAATGGAATTATTCAGTTGCTACTGTTTTTTCGAAGCTAAAACGAGGCTCTTAAATTTCTCTGCGTGTACGCCAGAGAGCCGCAAGGTTGCCAAAATAAACTTGAATGGTCTGAAAGTATCTTTTCTATCAAGAAATGATTATGTTCATTCATACATGCATCATCAGATTTTTGGCTATGTTAATGGGAATGGAATTGATTATGGGAATGGAATTATTCAGTTGCTACTGTTTTTTCGAAGCTAAAACGAGGCCCTTAAATTTCTCTGCGTGTACGCCAGAGAGCCGCAAGGTTGCCAAAATAAACTTGAATGGTCTGAAAGTATCTTTTCTATCAAGAAATGATTATGTTCATTCATACATGCATCATCAGATTTTTGGCTATGTTAATGGGAATGGAATTGATTATGGGAATGGAATTATTCAGTTGCTACTGTTTTTTCGAAGCTAAAACGAGGCCCTTAAATTTCTCTGCGTGTACGCCAGAGAGCCGCAAGGTTGCCAAAATAAACTTGAATGGTCTGAAAGTGTCTTTTTTATCAAGAAATGATTATGTTCATTCATACATGCATCATCAGATTTTTGGCTATGCTAATGGGAATGGAATTGATTATGGGAATGGAATTATTCAGTTGCTACTGTTTTTTCGAAGCTAAAACGAGGCCCTTAAATTTCTCTGCGTGTACGCCAGAGAGCCGCAAGGTTGCCAAAATAAACTTGAATGGTCTGAAAGTGTCTTTTCTACCAAGAAATGATTATGTTTATTCATACATGCATCATCAGATTTTTGGATATGTTAATGGGAATAGAATTGATTATGGGAATGGAATTATTCAGTTGCTACTGATTTTCGAAGCTAAAACGAGGCCCTTAAATTTCTCTGCGTGTACGCCAGAGAGCCGCAAGGTTGCCAAAATAAACTTGAATGGTCTGAAAGTATCTTTTCTATCAAGAAATGATTATGTTCATTCATACATGCATCATCAGTTTTTTGGCTATGTTAATGGGAATGGAATTGATTATTGGAATGGAATTATTCAGTTGCTACTGTTTTTTCGAAGCTAAAACGAGGCTCTTAAATTTCTCTGCGTGTACGCCAGAGAGCCGCAAGGTTGCCAAAATAAACTTGAATGGTCTGAAAGTATCTTTTCTATCAAGAAATGATTATGTTCATTCATACATGCATCATCAGATTTTTGGCTATGTTAATGGGAATGGAATTGATTATGGGAATGGAATTATTCAGTTGCTACTGTTTTTTCGAAGCTAAAACGAGGCCCTTAAATTTCTCTACGTGTACGCCAGAGAGCCGCAAGGTTGCCAAAATAAACTTGAATGGTCTGAAAGTGTCTTTTTTATCAAGAAATGATTATGTTCATTCATACATGCATCATCAGATTTTTGGCTATGCTAATGGGAATGGAATTGATTATGGGAATGGAATTATTCAGTTGCTACTGTTTTTTCGAAGCTAAAACGAGGCCCTTAAATTTCTCTGCGTGTACTTCAGAGAGCCGCAAGGTTGCCAAAACAAACTTGAATGGTCTGAAAGTGTCTTTTCTATCAAGAAATGATTATGTTTATTCATACATGCATCATCAGATTTTTGGATATGTTAATGTGAATAGAATTGATTATGGGAATGGAATTATTCAGTTGCTACTGACTTTCGAAGCTAAAACGAGGCCCTTAAATTTCTCTGGGTGTACGTCAGAGAGCCGAAAGGTTGCCAAAATAAACTTGAATGGTCAGAAAGTGTCTTTTTTATCAAGATATGATTATGTTCATTCATACATGCATAATCAGATTTTTAGATATGTTAATGGGAGTAGAATTGATTATGGGAATGGAATTATTCAGTTGCTACTGATTTTCGAAGCTAAAACTAGGCCCTTAAATTTCTCTGCGTGTACGCCAGAGAGCCGGAAGGTTGCCAAAATAAACTTGAATGGTCTGAAAGTGTCTTTTCTATCAAGAAATGATTGTTTATTCATACATGCATCATCAGATTTTTGGATATGTTAATGTGAATAGAATTGATTATGGGAATGGAATTATTCAGTTGCTACTGATTTTCGAAGCTAAAACGAGGCCCTTAAATTTCTCTGGGTGTACGTCAGAGAGCCGAAAGGTTGCCAAAATAAACTTGAATGGTCTGAAAGTGTCTTTTCTATCAAGAAATGATTATGTTTATTCATACATGCATCATCAGATTTTTGGATATGTTAATGTGAATAGAATTGATTATGGGAATGGAATTATTCAGTTGCTACTGATTTTCGAAGCTAAAACGAGGCCCTTAAATTTCTCTGGGTGTACGTCAGAGAGCCGAAAGGTTGCCAAAATAAACTTGAATGGTCTGAAAGTGTCTTTTTTATCAAGATATGATTATGTTCATTCATACATGCATAATCAGATTTTTAGATATGTTAATGGGAGTAGAATTGATTATGGGAATGGAATTATTCAGTTGCTACTGATTTTCGAAGCTAAAACTAGGCCCTTAAATTTCTCTGCGTGTACGCCAGAGAGCCGCAAGGTTGCCAAAATAAACTTGAATGGTCTGAAAGTGTCTTTTCTATCAAGAAATGATTGTTTATTCATACATGCATCATCAGATTTTTGGATATGTTAATGTGAATAGAATTGATTATGGGAATGGAATTATTCAGTTGCTACTGATTTTCGAAGCTAAAACGAGGCCCTTAAATTTCTCTGGGTGTACGTCAGAGAGCCGAAAGGTTGCCAAAATAAACTTGAATGGTCTGAAAGTGTCTTTTCTATCAAGAAATGATTATGTTTATTCATACATGCATCATCAGATTTTTGGATATGTTAATGTGAATAGAATTGATTATGGGAATGGAATTATTCAGTTGCTACTGATTTTCGAAGCTAAAACGAGGCCCTTAAATTTCTCTGGGTGTACGTCAGAGAGCCGAAAGGTTGTCAAAATAAACTTGAATGGTCTGAAAGTGTCTTTTTTATCAAGATATGATTATGTTCATTCATACATGCATAATCAGATTTTTAGATATGTTAATGGGAGTAGAATTGATTATGGGAATGGAATTATTCAGTTGCTACTGATTTTCGAAGCTAAAACTAGGCCCTTAAATTTCTCTGCGTGTACGCCAGAGAGCCGCAAGGTTGCCAAAATAAACTTGAATGGTCTGAAAGTGTCTTTTCTATCAAGAAATGATTATGTTCATTCATACATGCATCATCAGATTTTTGGCTATGTTAATGGGAATGGAATTGATTATGGGAATGGAATTATTCAGTTGCTACTGTTTTTTTTCGAAGCTAAAACGAGGCCCTTAAATTTCTCTGCGTGTACGCCAGAGAGCCGCAAGGTTGCCAAAATAAACTTGAATGGTCTGAAAGTATCTTTTCTATCAAGAAATGATTATGTTCATTCATACATGCATCATCAGTTTTTTGGCTATGTTAATGGAATGGAATTGATTATGGGAATGGAATTATTCAGTTGCTACTGTTTTTTCGAAGCTAAAACGAGGCTCTTAAATTTCTCTGCGTGTACGCCAGAGAGCCGCAAGGTTGCCAAAATAAACTTGAATGGTCTGAAAGTGTGTTTTCTATCAAGAAATGATTATAATCATTCATACATGCATCATCAGGTTTTTGGCTATATTAATTGTGTTTGCCTTATTGGTTTGGTTTGTTCAAATAGATCAGGCTGTTCACACTAGCCAGCTTGCTAAGCGTAGTGTATTAGTACGAACCTTCTTTTTTCTAACCTGACTTGCAAATAAAACTTTTCATTAAAAATGTTTTTTTTATTTGGTTGCTTTTTTGATATAATCACGATCTGTATGATAAGAAATTTTATAGCATCTGTCCTCTGCTTTATTTTTGGTTAGAGTTTGTGATTTAATAAGCGTCCGTGGATGAGTGGTTAGTGCATGAGTTTCATAGCCTTTAGGTTGCAGATTGATTCCGAGACGTAGCCAATTTTCACTAATTCGAAGATTATTTCTAGTTTTTATTGCTTTTTTAGAGCTGCGTTTTATCGTGTTCTCGCTAGTGTTTACGAAGCTTCGACAATGTGTCACTTAGGTTATCTTAAAGGATAATTTTAAGTTGTAATTCTATACTTCTACTTGACTATTGAAGACAAATGTTTTGATTGTATAGATTTTTGTGAGGAGTATTGAACGTTATGAGTACTCTTACATAGGTCTTTCTGATTTTTTGCTTGTTTTTTTTTCAGGAAAAAGTCCGAAAATTTGTTCACGCTCAACTTTGATTTTTCGCGGTTTGACTTGTGAGTTCTTTCTGAGTTCAGTGAATTTCTATTGTTAAAAGGAAGGCAAACTCCACTATCGAACAGCAAAATCGTAAAGGTCACGAAAAACGTTATTGACTTCAAATTTCGAAAATGGAAATTATTTATCAGATTTCCCGGCAAAATTAAAGTTTTGCCTATTGATCCATTTTTCTCATATTGGGTTGATTTTTACAAAAAAGTGTCCATCATAAATTGTTCTACAAACTCAAAGAGCTTTAACGCCATCTTTTTTTTTCTTTGAAATTGAAAAGCTGAAGATTTTGGAAAAACAAGTCGCCTTTTTGAACGTTGTGAAGACTTTTATATAGGTCTTGCTGATTTCTTTTTTTTTTAAGGAAAAGTCTTAAAACATTGATGCACTTAGGTATAATGCACTTTCTGAGTTCAATTTGAATTCATCTGCTGAAAGTGACATAAATGGCACTCTTCAAATACGAACCTGGAAATGGCACGAAAAAACGTGAACGATTTCTAGTTTCGAAAGTGGAATTTATTTTTAAGATTTCCCAGCGGAATAAAAACTTTACCTATTGATCCAGTTTTCTTAAGTTGGTTTCATGTTATCAAGAAAGCTCCAATCTTAAATTTTTCTAGAATTTCAGAGCTTAAAGGGCATCTATTTTTTTCTTTGAAATTCGAAAATTGTGGTTTTTCAAGAAAGTTTTTTTTTATGTTTACTTGCGTTCAATGCCCTTTTCCAATCTTCGATTGGCGATGTTTTTGTTTTATCGATTTATCTTTTCACTGGATTTTGATATAGTGTCAACGGAGGCATTGGAGACGCTTAATACGGCCGTGTTGAATTTTTCAAGAAAGTCAGTGTTTTTTTTTCCAGTTTCCTTGCGTTCATACTCTTTTCCAAAGTGTTGGAGAACGATGTTATTTTCACTTATATAGGTCATGATGATTTTTTATGTTTTTTCAGACAAAGAAAGTCTTAAAGTTTGTTCTCGCTCAAATAAGATTTTTCGCTGTTTGACTTTTGAAGTTCTTTTCCTTTGTTAGAAGGAAAGCAAACTCCACTATCGAACAACAAAAGTGTAAAGGTAACCAACAAAATGAACTAATTTTGGTTTCGAAAGTGGAATTTAATCATCTGAATTCCCAGTGAAATAAAAATTAGCCTTTGATTCAGTTTTCTCCAATTGGGATAACCTCGAAAAAACAGGTGCCCGTTGTCAAAAAGTTTTAATGTTATTTGTTTTCTCTATGTTTGGCTTTGTTGAATTAAAGGATGATAGGGTTACCAAACCAAATATGATCAAATTGTTCTTCGTAGAAGTTGCGCCTAATGGAAAATTTCAGGTCACCGTCAATGTGCTTGCCATTGGATCTAGTTATACTCTAAGAGTCGATTTCCGTTTAAGAAATACCGTTTAAGAAATACCGTTTAAGAGTCGATTTCTGTAGTTCAGACTCTTAAATGGGTCGTCTTCATGTTTTTCTGCAGGGAAAGTTTTAAAATTTGTTCAGGCTCAAATACACTTTTTTAGGTTGGACATTTGATTTCTTAAGTTCTGTTTATTTCCTTTGTTAAAATGAAGATAAATTTCAATATCGAACAACACGAGTGTGAAGGTCACGATGTACGTGATTGACTTCTAGTTTCAAAATTGGGTATTTTTTTCAGATTTCCCTGCAAAAATTAATTTTATCTATTGATCCCGTTTTCTCAAATTGGGTTAATTTTATCAAAAAAGTGTCAATCATATATGGTTCTAGAATTTCAAAGAGCTCTAAAGACATCTTTTGTGTAGGAAAATTGAAACTTGCGATTTGTTATGAAACTTTTTTTTCTGTTTGCGTTCATTGACGGTACGCCCTTATGTAGAAAGACGTTACATTCTAAGGAAGTAGCCATTTTTGACATTCTAAAAATGTTTGAAAATTTTTTGACTTCTTGAAACTTACCCCAAAAAATCTGAGCTCAATCGAATGAACAATTTGTTGAAATGGTTTTTTGCCAAACCGGCTACGCCTTGTTTTTTTAAAGAAAAAACTAATGGCCTTGAAAGCTGCCTTTTTTGACATTTTGACCACTTTTATGAACTTTCACTTTTCTTCCAAGCTACCCTCCAATATCTAGAACTTTCACATTTCTTCAATTTACCCTCCAATATCTAGCATTAAGGGCTTGACCGGAAAAACAGGTTCTGGAATCTGTTTTGCGTAAGTGTTTGTTCATGAATTTGAGATATTTTTTTGCTTTTAACTGTAGTTGCTGTATTGGCAGCTAGTGTCAGTAAATTTTCAAGCAAACGTGGAGCAGATGCTAAGACGTGAGACTCCTTGTCGCCAGGTTGGAAGTTCGATTCTGGTCATAGCAATTGTTTCATTGTTGTAGGCGTTTCATTTTTTTTTCATTTATTTTACTTTATCAGAGTTTATTTTTGCCGTTTTTCTTGCTTGTGGAGTGCAGCATCGCCTATGGGTAAAATGACGGCAAACTCCACAAACTAACAGCTTTCTCAGCGGAATAAAAAATTCACATTTTGATCCAGTTTTCTCAAATTGATTTTATATTATCAAAATGTGTTGATCATAAATTGTTCTTGAAATTCCAAGAGCGTTAAAGGCCAAAATTTTTTACTTTGAAGTTCGAAAGTCCGTTTTTTTGCTGTTTCCTTGCGCCCGTTGACTTATAAATTTTCCAACTGTCTGTTTGTTATGTTTATACCTTACAACGCTTATTTACCCTTGCCATAACATTTTATGGCAAAATTTTGTTCCGGCTTTTCTGTTTTTTTACTTGATAGGTTTCGACCTTCATTATATCGGCTTAAGGGCCTTATATTGAACCTTCAATAAAGCGAAAAAATGGATCGCTTGATATTCATGAGAACATTGTATTTTCGGCTCGATAGGTTTCAGCCTTTATTATATCGGCTTAATGGCTCATATTGCGTCTTTTGACGTTCGAAAAAAGAATTGAGTATGTGCGTGTGTATGTGTTTTCAAGCTTAGGAGGACTTGATATTTTTTAGTCCGAATTATTTTCTGATTTTTTTTCGGCTTTTTTGCAGTTTTTTTTATTTTTCTTGTTTTCGGCTGAATAGGTTTCGATCTAAATTATATCTGCTTGATGGCCTTATATTCTTTCATTTGACAATCAAATAAGTTTGTGAGGGTGAGGTGAATTGATAACTTTTTATAAGTCTTAAGTCTTGTTGATTTTTGTCTTGAAGGGTTTCTGTTTAGGTATTTTCCGCTTTGTTACCGCTTGGGGTTTTTTTTTGATACGATTTTCACATTCGCTTGCCTTGATAAGTTTTTGTTTCAAAACTAGCCTGATTCATTTCGATAGATCTGATTGTTTCGACATTTTTGATTAGTGGCTTTTGATTGTGTATCGCAAGTGGTATCGCAAATATTGGTGCAACTTTTTGGGCACATTTACGGTTTTGGGAGGAACTTTGCATTCGGGAGTGTTAGCTTTTTTCCTCGCAAAATCAGCTACCACAAATAATCATTGGAGTGAGTTGAGTGATATATCATTTTAAAGACCTTTCAGTTGTAATTCGAACGAACCGGTTGGAAGTTGTTGATTTTTTCGTCGATTTCTAGCTATTAACGCGATCGAGTAAAGCTTGTTATATAAAAATTATCTGAATTTGAGGATAAAAAAAGTAGATTTAACTATATTTAAACTAGTTTTGGATGTTTCATTTAGCAATTGTGCGCCAAAAAAAGGTTTTCCAAAAAAAAAATTATTGATCAAAGAGTTCGAAAAATTGTATTTTTTCTAGTTTTTTTTCTTATGTTAATTATTCTTTTTTTGAAGACAATTGTTTGTCGATCATGCATAATTCACTAATTTTCTACGCGATTGTAGATTTTGGAATTACACCATCCACTAAAAACGACACCATTTTGAATTTTAAAAAAAACGTTCTGTTTTTTATGAATATGGTCGGCTATCCTTGTTTCTTGTACAGAATCCCTTCTTTCTATGATTTTTGGACCCACCCCACAATTAATTTTTTATTATGGCGAGAGGTTTTTTTTTGCTCAGTGGATATAGCAAATAGTTTTTTTTTATTTGCTTAATAATATACTGGAAGGTCTGCAAGATTGTAAAATCTCAGCCTGCTGAAGAATCCGAATGGCCATGTCTAAGCGGGTGTTCAACTCAAAATGAAATAGTTCATATAACGAAAATTACCGCGCCAAACTGATTTACTAAATAAATTAAAGTTTTTGCCAGAGTGAATATTTAGAAATGTAGGGCTTTAGTTCATTTTTTTCGAGATGCGAAACTCGTTTGGCCTTTGTATATGACCTTGAAAGAATCTTAAAATGCAAGCATGGTTCTGAGTTCCGAAAAGCGCAATGGAGAGAAAAGGTGGTTCAATCTGCACTATTTAGGAGGTGGCATCACTACATTCAACTGTTCGCATTGCTTCCACTCGGATTGTCTAGCAGTTCAGCAGCACACTGCAACACACAGGGCTAGTTTGAGCCCACAGCAGCAGAACTACTCCAGCAGTCCCATGACTAGAAGGAAGTCAGCCATATCAGACATGAATCATTACTCTTTAGTAGAGAATTTCTTCTGTCCCCAATGCGATCCGTCGAGATAACTAATTATAAACATCGATTAGCTCAGCTCTTTCTTCTAACTTCCGCAATTTCATAAAAAATAAGTTCACGTTTTTGACAGGCAAAACTAATATATTCTTCGTATATGCCCGTAAAAATATAGATTACAAGGTCAAAATGAGGTTTTGAGATGTGGAGAGGAAAGAGTCAATAAATTAGTTGATAATTATCAATTTCGATGAAAATAAAATTTAAGCGAATTGTTGATTGCTTGTTTTGAGCGTTCTATAACTGTTTGTTAGTTTCATCTTAAAGCCTTATCACAAACAAATTCTTAGTTCAATTTGTTACAATTGCATTATAATCATTATCTATGAAATTATTAATGTGTAATATTTTTAGATACGCATTATAGAAGTTGTCTTTATATTTCGCTACAATAAAATTAGTTTAACAAAATTTTTTTGTTTGGTCTCTGGAATTATAGTCTAAGTCATCGATATTCCAGAATTGCACAAAGATAAATTGCTATTTGCGATAAACAGCTACTCAAAAGCCCGAATATAAAGAAATGCTTCAAAAAATTAGGTATGCGAAATTGTAAAATAGGCTTATTAAGTATTTATAGTGTAGTAGTTGATTTAGGGCTCAACATGTGTTTTTGCAAGAGTTCGACCTCTTTTTTTTGAGCGACCCGACCATACTTTTACCCAAATAAAAATTGCATTTGAGCGAGCATAATTAAAAATTTCCACAAATTGCCCAAAACAAGTGCTTCAAGGTTTGTCCAGAATAATGATACGGCAGTTAAAATCTGAGCAAAAAATATTGACGTATAGAACTTTTCTGAAAACTGACCGTTTAGGAAAAAGAGCCATCATATCTGTATAGTTAACGTATTAAATCAAAAATGGGCTCCGAGATTTGATTCCGAGTGTTTTTGCGCTATTCATGTACGAAAAGAGCGAACCTTTTCTTCCAGATCTATTCTGGCGGTGGAAGAATTTGCATTCTATTTTCGACTTGCTAATGGTTTTAAATTGTCTGTGCAGCTTTTTTTTATTGGTGGGCCCTCTACCTTAAGTTCTTGTTCGAAATGAACGAGAGCGAAGTTTGAAGAATGGTTTCACAATTTCAGGTAAGAAACATGAGCATGAAATGCATAAGAAGTTGAAATTTACGTCGTTAAATATAGATTCACGAATATTAAGACAAAGCGCATTCTTGGCTTGTTAGTGTTGGATTAACTGTCGTGTAAAGTATGGGTTACAACATCTGTATGATCAGTGACTTCTTCTACCCAAATGTGGGAGGGGTGGAGAGTCACATCTTCCAGCTGTCTCTCTGTCTCATAGAGTTAGGCCACTCTGTGACTATAGTGACTCATGCATATGGCGACAGAAAGGGAGTGAGATACATCACCAAAGGCAAACAAATTGGTACAGTCGTCTCTGCTAATCAACTGCTAGAATTAGCAGGAAAGGATTGAAATATGCAAAGAAAATAGCAAGTTTGAAAAATTGAAGAAAAAAACACTACTATAGGAATGTAAAATTACAATGCTAGAAACAAAACAAAGTTCTAAAGATAACAAGAAAAGCACTTTGCTGTGGGTTTAGGACAATATTCTGACCCCTGTAACTTGTTCTAAAAGAAAAAAAAAACGATTTTCTTTTCAAATATTCCTGCTGTTTTCATAGATTGCAGTATTACAGTGAAGATAGATAGTACCATAAATATGGTTAAACATGTCGAAAGCGAGTTGTGTGTTTGAAGTCTGTGAAAATCAGTCGATTATCACCGCTAAAAATCTGTCTCATACAATGAATTTTTGGACCAGTTTTCTCATTTTAAGATGGATCATTTTCTCATCTTAAGGATTGTAAATCGCGAGTAAGCTTCAATTTGTTACGTCACTTGATGTCTTTGATCTAAAAAATCTATACAAAACTCGAACAAAAATGTGAAGTATGACACAACACTATAGCAATGTAAATTTACAATGCCTGGAAAAAAGTAATGCGATGATGAAATCTAGTAAATGCTGGTTTGAATAGTTGGCAAAAAATGAAATACTAATTTTTCCAAGGCATGTGGTTTTTAAAAAAATGAAATGCCATGAGTTCCATAAAAATTTTAAAGAATACTAAAATTTGATTTGGCCAGAAATTAAAATAAATAGAATTAAGGAGCCCCGGTTATTGTGCAAATATCACAAAATGATCTGACCATTTTTTTAAATAATAGTTTTTTCTATGTGGTGTGATGAAAACATCTGGACGAAAAAATAGAACTAAGGCATATTCAACAGTCATAGTCAAGTCGGCCAATTGGAAAACAGTTTTTTTAGAAAATTGATTAGTGAAACAAAAAAATTAAACAACAATTAAAAATGATTCCCAAAATGGCGCTAAAAAAATCCAACTGTCTCGGCTAAAATTAAGCTTAAATATGCTAGTGTAACCTAGCTCGAAATTATACCAAAAATCAAAAATATCAAACCGGTTTTTTCTCGACATTGACAAAAAGTTTTTAAAATGTTTTAATGTTGTTCGAATCGCGCCTGAAAGGTTTAATATGATATAGAATCCGCGCCAATTGGATGATTATTTGTGGTAGCGGATTTTGCGTGGAAAATAAACAGAAGAAAAAATAAATAATCGAAAAAGTTCTCAGTGTCGAGAAAAACTGTTTTGGTAGTTCGAAGTCTTAGCATTTTTGGCTGTTTTTCCTCCACCCTGCGAATGTTTTCTTGGCAGTTTTTCTGCTAACATAGATTTTCAAATTAGCATGCGGACTAATTAGGTTTTTGAAAATACTTAAATGTTGTTCGAATCGCGCCTGAAAGGGCTTCAATATGATATATAATCCGAGCCAATTGAATGATTATTCGTGGTACCTGATTTTGCGTGAAAAGCAAACTTAAAAAAAATTAAATAATCGAAAAGGTTCTCAGTGTCAAGAAAAACTGTTTTGGTAGTTCGAAGTTTTAGCATTTTGGGCTATTTTTCCTCCAACTGCGAACATTTACTTTTGGAATAGTTCTGCTCACATTGAGCGATTGTTACAAATTAACATGCGGACTAATTAGGCTATCAAATAGAGAAAACTGGGTCAATAGGTTATGTACTTCTTTTTGCAGCAAAACCTTAAAATAAAAATCTTTGCACTATTTCCATTAAGTAATTGCTAAGCCTATTTTTTCCCTTGAGAGCATGATGAGAGTTTTGGAGCAGGATGAGATTTTTCCCGAAAATAGACAAAAAGCCACACCATTTAAAAACAAAAAATCACACATTTATTTTTAAGTCACTATTTCATATAAAATTAATGGAAACGTAAGTAGAAGTTTCTGTGCTAATAGATACCATTGCTCTTATAATAGCCATCAACGAAATTCATGATAAAAAAGACGAAATTCATGATGAAAAATAAATTCGTGTTGGATTTACACTAAAAGTTAAAATCATAAAATTTTAATAAAATTGAAAGAGCTTCAACGGGATAGTTTTTTTTTTCTTCGAAAATTAAAAATTCTTCAAAAAAATGTATTTTGCGGATTTTTTTGTTTAATTGATAATTTTACAATTTTCTGTTGGGTGTTTATTTTTCTACGTTGGCATACATGTATTAAGCAGGTTATTGTTGTGACTACTCAAAGAGCGCGTGGTCCGTTTTTAATTTTTTTTTGTTAATTTTGACTACCTCAAGGAAAGCTCCTAGGATTTCTATTGTGGATTGTAATAAAGCCATATTAGTTGATAGTGAGTTCTTAAAAAATCAAAAAACATGCTCTCAATGTCGAGAAAGATTGGTTTAAAAATTTGTCTCGACATTGAGAGAGCTTTTGACCTTTTTAGAATCCCACTAACGACAAATAGGGTCTTATTATGATACGACACTTGACTCCTACAAGTTTGGCTAACCTCCAGTTAAATTCAGTTTTACCCTTTTTTTGCTATCATTACCACTTGTTCTAATTAGCTCACCTTATTCAATTGAACTTTTCAAAAAAAGCCAGTTTTCGACCAATATTGAAAAAAAAAACTTTTTCAAAATAAATTTGCTCTTGGTTTTGAATTCTTTTGCCTAATCAGCGTGATCGGAACATTCTGCGTTACTTGCACAGCAGTCGGTTATTCTTGTTTATCGAACGAACCTAAGCAACTTCCAGGCCCCATCCCACTTAGTCTATAGGTAATGCGGTCGCCTTTGCACCCTATGGTCTGGGTTTTTTTTCGGTGTTTGAATTTGAAAACTTTTTGCCGGGGAAAATTGAGTAGTTGGACTATAGTTTGTCGGCTCATATTTTGTCGGCTTAGTTGCCACACTACGAAATTTGTAGCGCTGTGAGCAGTTTTGTAGTCTCAAGTTTCGTTGATTAACTCCTGTAGTTTGTAAATTCACTAATCCTGATTGGTATATTTACTTTTTTTTTTGCTTTTTTCTCTTAGAAATTTTATTCGGCCTAAATGGTTTTGGCTTGTTTTGTCGGTGTAGTGATTTGTTTTCTATCGGGTTAAGGGCAAAAATAATTATTGTCTGAAATAAATTAGGTCATACTATAAAATTTAAATGTCAATCGCTCGAAATTTTGTTATGACAACAATTTTTTGTTGGCTTTTTTTCGGCTAAATGGGCGTCGAACCACGTGTTGCCAATTTAGAGACCATTCGTTAAATACTGAAAGCTTGCCTAATGTTACTGGTTTTGTTTTTCGTCAGCTTTTATGAAATTGAATTTTTCATTTTTTCGATTTAGTTATTTTCGTCTCACTATCTGTTTCGTAGCTTTCAATTCTTTTTGCTTCTGTGTCACGTCTTATGTCAATGGCTATGGAAGACCTACCAAAAATTTAAAGATGCGAAGAGTAAAAAATGTATGCATAAAATAGCTCTTCTGCTCAATAAATTTAAATGTGGACAGAATTTTCAAGTAATATTTTACCTTTTTGAGTTGAAATTTGAAAATTTGAATAGGAAAATACTCAATGACTTACCAATATTTTTGCCTCCAGGAATCAAGACATATTATTTACCTTTCAAACCAGTCTACAATCAAGCTATTCTGCCTTCTTTCATCCTTACGATTCCGCTATTGCGTAATATCTTCATCCGTGAACAGATCGAAATTGTTCATGCGCATGGCGCCTTCTCTGTTATTGGAAACCAGGCCTTGTTTCATGCAATATTTTTGAACCCTGACTTGAAGACAGTGTTCACTGATCACTCTCTATTCGGTTTCGCAGATACTAGTGCAATAATCACAAACAAGGTGAGTACTTGTATTTCTGCAAAGGAAAAAAATATATATTTCAAAGGAAAATTTTTGAACCTTTTTAAGCCTTAAATTTTTTGTGGTTTTTCAAAAAATCATTTTCAGGTAATTGTATGTCGACTTGTTTCTATGAGACTTATTTCAATAGAACGGAAGCTTTTCTAAATGAAGCAAATGTTTCTATGTTTAAACCACTTATTCTCAGCAGTGCATGCAATTAAAACTTAAGAGATTTGGGTAGAGTAAAAAAAAACATTCGTAATTGCCATTTGCATTCGTAATTGCCATTTTCGAAAAGTCTGCGTTATTTCGGTAACCATATCTAGTATAATATCATTTCTGGCGTTTAATTTTGCTTGAGAGTTTTGGGTAAGCATTTTAGTTTTGCTGCAATCGTTTCATTTAAGAGTTTTGTTGAAAATCAAGCATTTTTGTTTTGGGAGTATCTACGAGTCTTGTTGCTTATTGGTTTTTCCCTGTCTTTCAACATCGACGTGAAGCTCCGCTCTGAGTCAGTTTTGAACTTCTGTTGTTATCTATTATATATTTAAATGCGGGCTTCACTATCTCGCCATGTTTAAGCCTTTTCAACGCATTATTTTTGCGTGCTTAAGCTATATCGTATATTTCATTGGTTGAAAATTTTTTTTTTCGATTTTCTAATTTGATTTTAGTGGTTAGTTTAGCAAGTTTAAATTAAGCAGCCCAATATCGAGTTAGGGGTTGCGAATTTGGCCTCCAATTTTGAATGCCCGAATCATTTTAGTTAACGAGAAAAGACGATTTTTGAGATTTTTTCAAAAATTTTCAGAAAGTTCAAATAACAAAAAAATTTAAAAAACTTGAAGTTCCCAACCCTGTAGTTGGGTACTGTCACAGTACTATCAAGGATTGCGAGTCTTGCCTCCAAATATGACTGCTCAAATCCGTGTAGTTTTCGAGATATAACGTTTTTTGTGAGTTTTTCAAAAATTTTCAGAAAACTTAAATTATTATTATTTTTAAAAAATCGGATATTCCCAACCCTTTAGTTGGGTACTGTCAGAGTACTATCAAGGATTGCGAATCTTGCCTCCATTTTTAAAAATTTTCCGAAAATTTTAATTAATTATTTTTCAAAATTTGAAATTCGCAACCTTGCAGTTGGGTGCTGTCAGAGTAATCTAAAGAATCACAAATCTTGCCTCGGAATATGACTGTTTAAATGCGTGTAGTTTTCGAGATATGACATTTTTTGTGATTTTTTTCAATAAATTTTCAGAAAACTTATATTAATTTTTATCCCGCAAAATCTGAAATTCCCAACCCTGTAGTTAGGTCCTGTCAGAGTACTCTCAAAGATTGCGAATCTTGCCTCCAAATATGACTGCTCAATTCTTTGTAGTTTTCGAGATATGACGTTTTTTGTGATTTTTTAAAAAAAATTTCAAAAATTTTAATTTATTATGTTTCAAAATTTGAAATTTGCAACCTTGCAGTTGGGTGCTGTCAGAGTAATCTAAGGAATTACAAATCTTGCCTCCAAATATGACTGTTTAAATCCGTGTAGTTTTCGAGATATGACATTTTTTGTGATTTTTTCAATAAATTTTCAGAAAACTTATATTAATTTTTTTCCCGCAAAATCTGAAATTCTCAACCCTGTAGTTAGGTCCTGTCAGATTACTCTCAAGGATTGCGAATCTTTCCTCCAAGTATGACTGCTCAATTTGTTGTAGTTTTCGAGATATGACGTTTTTTGTGATTTTTGAAAAATTTTCAGAAAATTTTAATTAATTATTATTCAAAATTTGAAATTCCCAACGCTATAGTTCGGTGTTGTCAGGGTACCCTAAAGAGTTGCAAGTCTTGCCACATGCGACTGCTAAACGCGACTGCTCAAATGCTTTTAGTTTCCGAGATGTGACGTTTTTTGATTTTTCAAACTTTCTCAAAGAACTTATCTACCAAGAAATTCAAAAAATGAAACTACCAGCTCGATGAAGATACAACTTTATTGTCAGCGTGCAGCCTGGCGTCCTAAATCTTGCGTCTTAATGTGAATGCTTAAATCTTTTTAGTTTCCGAGATAAGACGTTTTTTTAAAATTTTTTTTTTCGGGAAACAGGTTTAAAAAAATTCACAAAATTTTGAATTTCTAACCCTACATTAGGGTGCTCTCAGGGACTCTCAGTGGTTGTAAATCTGGCCTCCAAGTTTCTCCTGAGACCCATTAAGTTTCAAGATGACGCTTTTAAAATGAGAATTTAAAAAAATAAAAAGTTCGAAATTACCAACCCTTTAATTGGGTGCAGTCAGAGTGCACTAAAAGTTTGCAAATGTTGTTTCCAATATATGCGGCTTTTCATGAGTTTTCGTTAAATTTCGAAGCACCGGAGGTGTGATAAACGCTAGTTTGATTTCAGAAAAATCTGGAGTTGAGAAGATAACAACCGAACAAAACCTTATTGCAATCAAAGTAGCCAATGTGTTTGTTTACAGAGGCTCATCTCGCGCAGTGTTGTTGAAATTTCTGTATTTTTTGAGAAGAGATTTTTAGACATAGACTTTTAAACACAAGACTTTCTCAAGGGTTGGTGATTAAAAATAAACTTTTTTTAAGCCAACCAAAATGATTTTGCGAGTTCTCCCAAAGCGCTGTAAAGCATAAGTTTTGACAAAATTTTCTGCTCCTCTGGCGTATTTTAAAAACAGGCCAAAAAAAGCAATTTTTACGCGCGGGTTTTTTAGCGTGCGCTCTCCCCTCAATATTACTCAGAACATTTTTAGCCAAATATGGATGTATTAAAGTAGTACCAAATTGTCCGGGGTCGAATCACCGAGGAGGGAAGAGCATCTATGCCATAATTTGGATTTAAAATAACGGTCGACTTTATGAATTCCAGATTATTTACTGGATGAAGCGAATTTTGTTGTGGGGTTTTTATAGTTGCTTTTTCAAAAAGAAAATTTTCGAATTGTTAATACTCAAATGGTTATTCAAATGGTTTGAATCTTAATTTTTTTTCAGTAATTTTTTAATCTGTCTCTTGGCTACAATTAATTGTTTCTCGTAGGTTCTTCAAATAGCACTGTGGAATGTAGACAGTGCAATATGTGTGAGTCATACGGGGAAAGAGAACACAGTCCTGAGGGGGAAAGTGAAGCCGGAGCTGATCTACGTGATTCCGAATGCAGTGGACACGCGAGTGTTCTACCCCCACTTGAGTTGTGACAGCGGAGGGGGCAGAATTGGATTGGTCGTGATGAGTCGACTGGTGTACAGAAAGGGAAGTGAAACGAGGCAGAATACAATATCGGCAGACATATTTTTGAAAAATGTGCTCAGGCAGGAGGAATATAATATTTTGGTGTAATTTTTGGCGCGACAGTTGAAATTGTCAACTGTTGTATTTTTTGTTAGTTTTTTTTCTAAATTTTATAATTTTTTGGAGTTTTATTCAGTTTTTTTTGTTGCGCTGTTTAAATTTGAAAAGCAGATTGATTTTCTTTCAAAATAATTATCACGCCTAACTTAGACTCAACTTAAATTGTTGACAATGAAAACTTTGCTCGTCAATCTTGTCCGGTTTGATTGAAAAATTCTAGATAAACTCAGTTGCTAGGATTATCTGGGATAATCTTGACTGATGGTATTGTATTCGACTGTAAGGGAATTGATATTCTGGGCAAGATAATGGTCCCCCTCTGTGAGAAATATCCAAATGTGCACTTCCACATAGGGGGAGATGGACCCAAAATGGTGCTTCTTGAGGAGATAACTGAGAAGAACAATTTGCAGGACCGAGTCTTCTTCTACGGCAGTGTGAAACACGAGCGAGTCAGAGACATACTGGGTTAGTCAAGTTCAGTTTCAAGCCCCTCAGTGAAATGATTTCGAGAGAAGCCAGGTTGATCGCAAAAAATTAATTAGCTTAGTGTTATGGAAAATGACAGAGAAAAGTTTTTGACTTCAACTTTTGTTAGACCTTCTCTAAGTTGCTAGTTGGAGTTTATTTGCGCGGTTTTAATTACACTAAGAAATAAATTAGGGTCATGTGCGGTATCATATTAAAGCCTTTTTTTAGCCGTTTTTCAGATTCCCAAAATAAAAATTCCCCAAAAGATTCCCAAGAAAGGTTGTCTCAGTTTGGAGAAAAAGTGGTCTGAATTTTTTTCGTTTTTCAGACTAAATGGCACGATAAGATATTGAATTCTGTTTAATTATTTTGCGTTTCCTATATCAAATTAGCTATATTACCTTTCATTTGTCAGATTTGTACGTATTTCAATCGCCCTTAACTGAAAAATAAGTTAATGGGGATGGAAAAATGATTTTTTTCTTCATTTTTTTAAAATATTGTTTTTGTATTTTGAATTGATTTACTTCAATTGGTTTGGCTGCAATGTTTTGTACTACTTGCACAGCAACTGACCTTGCTTCAATCACACTAGCGAGCGTTAGTGTATAAGTACGACTAAAAGTACTCACTTATTTGGATTTTTCACTGTAGCATTGGAAATTGCCCGGCATCTGTTCTCTGCTTTATTTGTGGCTAGTGTTTGTGATATATGAAGCATCTCCGGCTGAGTGGTTAGTGTGTGAGGCTCATTATATCTAAGTTGCAGGTTTTTCGTGTTCTCGCTAGTGTTAGCGAAGCGCAGCTTCACCTCTGTGTATGTTTATTAAATTACATCTTGTGCAAAATTATAAATGAAGGAAAAAACAAGGAATTACAGTTGCTGTTCGTGTTGCGCAGAATCATTTTCGCAAAAAAATCAAAAATATATAATGAAGAGATCCAATAATTCTTTTTATGAAGAAAGAATTATTCTTATAGAAATCCAATAGTATAATGAAGAAATCCAATAATTTCCCCAAAATAAAGCAGTGCTCGGAATTTCGGTAATTTTTGCATCCTGGCGATAATTTTCAATTCGAGCATGCGAAAAATAATTGCACTTACGAGATATATTGAATTAGAAAATTTCTGAAATCGAGTTTTATTGTTGTGAAGTTGTTTGAAACAAATAGCTTTTTCGGTTCATTTGATGAATTATAAATGCATCAAATGTGTTAAATTATTACTTTTCGAATGTCAAAGCACATGCTATCAAAAAAGTGTATTATTACGAACCTTCTTTTTTTCCAACCTAAGTCGCAAATATTGGTGCGGCACTTTTATGGAGGGGCACCTTTTCAGCTTTCTGATAGCATGTTCTTTGACATTCGAATAGTAATAATTTAACACAGTTGATGCATTTTTAATTCATCAAATGAACCGAAAAAAGCTATTTGTTTCAAACAACATCAGAATAATAAAACTCGATTTCAGAAATTTTTTAACTCAATATATCTCGTAATTTTTTGAAATGCATAATCTATACGTAATGTGGTTTTATGCTTTGCAATTTGTTACATACACAATTAGTGTGAATGCTTTCAGTTTGTTATATTCCAAATTATTAATAGTAAAATTGAGTCTATTTGTATTCGGTGTTGAATCGCCTTGGCGATTTGTTAGCAGATGTAGTTGCTTTATTAGTGACGAACTAGTGTTTTTCGGTTGTTAATCTCGAGTGGCTGAGGGGATAGTGCGTGAGGCTCAAAGTCTTCTTTTGATTGCAGTAGGTCGCAGATTCGAATTCTACACTTAGCCGAGGTTTTGCTAATTCGAGGCTAATTTCTACTTTTTCTTATTCAACTTGATAGAGCTGCTTTTCGGTCGTGTTCTTGCAAGTGTTTGCGAAGCGCAGCTTCGCCTCTGTGTTCATTTCCATTTTGAAGCGCAAGTTTGCCACGCTCTGCTTTATCTCTGTGTAATTTTTCCTTTGTTTTCCATGTTTTGGCATGTATTTTCGGATTGCTAGCTGCATTTCCTCTAGACTTATAATTGATCCGTAGTTTAAAGTTGACTAACCTATCAGACATAATATTTTTGAATATTTGAGTTATAAAAAACTCTCACAGACAATTTTTGTGACTTTTTTTGTAATTGACCAATTCGAAACTCCTGGTGGCCAGATGGCTATAGAGTGGCACTTAAGATTTCCAAAAGTATTTTGATTGCTCTTCAAAGTGTATATGAATATTTGAGAGCGATATACTGCTTCAAAAGCTTGTATTAATGTCTGCTTCAGTTTTTGAAAAAATAACTTTCTTGATTTTTTCATCAAGTCGGGAAAATATATTTTTCAAATATTTCAATTAGGTCGAGATCTTCCTGTTTCGGTGCCAATTTTTAATCTGCATTGAAGTTTTGCTACTCCTTGCTTGAACTCTGTGAATAAAATATTACCGAAGAGTGGCCGTTGAAATTCCCGTTGACAATATTGCGAGTGGCCGTTGACAATATTTGCTTTTGAGGACCAACATTGAAATTGCCGTGTGTTTTTCATTAGAAATGTGGTTTTTGCATTGCGAGTATTTTTCGTTCGAGCTTCAACAGGAAAGTATACATATTGTTTAATTTCTAGAAATAGAAAAGCTAGAAATTGTCCATGTGAAACCATACTGTGCTGTATAAAAACATGTTGTCTCAATTTCAATTCAATTTTACTCGAGCAAAGCAAACAGGCAACATATGGTTTTTTCATTTCGTTTGAGGAAACATTCATTGCTGAATTTAAAAGTTTCACAACAGATCAATTAAATACCAACTTCATAGTTAAATGTACAACCAAATTTGTAGTGTGAAAAAAAGATAAAGCTATTACCATCTCATTTCAGTTTCATCCTTTCTGTCAACATAATTTGAATTTGACACGATTAGTTGAATTATATACATTCTGCCATGTCGGCAAACATTACTGAATTCTATTCCGTCAAGTCTCCTGTTGGTATAAGGAAGCACAGCCACTTCTCAAGTTCAGAAGAAATAGCAGAAGAAACAGAAGCAGAGGATTCATTTTTAAAACGGCACCAGAAGTTCAGAAGGAGAAGCAACACTGAAGCTTTCAGACCTTCCCGACTGCCTTGGTGGATCGACTCGTTCAACTGGGAGTACTTCTTCCTCAGTCGCAGGTAATGAAGGGAAAGTTTATTTGAAAACACCAATTGATAATAATTAGGCTAACGAATCTTATCAACTTTGATTTTATTTTTCACTATCGTTATTCTTTTTGTGATTTTGAGAATTTTTTTGAAAGATCTCACAAAATTTGAAGGCCGGTGAATTTTTTTCTCATACTTTTAAAGAGGCCAAAATATATAGCAGTTTGAAATTTAACTTAATTCGAAATTTTTCTAAGATTTTATCTCAACTAATGTAAGTAGAAAACGCTTTATGATTTCAATTGATTGCTTAAACTTAAAAACATCTTCCAATTTATTTGAAATCACTTTATTCAAAAAAAAAATTGACTTCTATTAAAATGATAATCGCTGTTTGCAGAGAATACGAACACTTGATCGACGAGATAGTTTACCAGTACTCAATGAGCAAGAAAAAGCTGCAAAGCAAACGCGAAGCGCTTCTGGTTGTGGCGAGTGACCTTGAATCTTGCATGGAAGAGCGTGAACAACTTATTTCAGTTCTGAGAAAATACATGGAAAACTGCGAATGTCCGGCGTCGACTATTGCAAAAATCAGTTCGTCTAGCCGACTGGGAACTAAGCCGAATGTATTGAAGGAAGTGAAAGAATTGCCTAATTTTGAGGCAAGTCAAAGCGAGTTGAATTTCCTGGATAAATATGCACAAGATGGTTCAAAGGGTTCATTGGGAAAAGCGGTCAAAGATCTGATCAAACAAAGGTCAATTTTACGCGAAGAAGTTGAAAGTTTGAATCAAAGGTTAAAAGATTCAGAGGAAGATATAAAGCTACTAAGACAAACTGTTACAAGACAAAGAACTGGAAACTTCTCTATGAATGACATCGGATCATCAAGTTCGTCAATTAGAAGTTCAAATTCAAATAGTTACGGCGGAACCCAACAAAGTTCACAGCTCGAAGCCGCTCTGGACCGATTAGAGCTTGAGAAAAGTAAAGTAAGCGAATTGGAAATTGAAGTAGCCACTTGCAAAGATAGCTTACGACAGTATAAGGCTGAGAAAGAGTTTTTCTACCAGAGAGCTGAGCGTTTGAATCGGGAGTTGAATTATATTTTGAAAAACGAATCGGATAAGAGTATTGTTGATATTGATGCATTGACGCTTGAAAATCAATATTTAAAACAGCATATCACGCAGCTAAACGCAGAGAAAACTTCGCTTAAAGACCAATATTCGAAATTGAAACAAAGTTTTGAAGAGCAAATTGTGTCTCAGAATAATAACAACAACAGCAATTCAAATTCAGTAGTGAGGGCTAAATCGATCTTCATCAGGAGCTCAATGCAAGCCATGCAATCAGTCAGAAGTATCCAAGAGTTTTTACTGGGGACTAAACGGTTGGGGTTGCCTGTAAGCAGACAGGTTGTAGGGGACTTACACGGTCTAGCAACCACTTTAGGTGAAGTTATATTAATAAGTGCGGTAGTTTTTTTAATCAGACAAACATGTAAAATTTTTGTGAATTTTCTTGGCCAGTCCTAGTTTTTGACAGTTTTTTTCAGTCCTAGTTTTTGACCCTTTTGTATTCAGTCCTAGTTTTTGACAGTAGTTTTTTGAGTCAATCGTAGTTTTTGGCTATCAAATAGAGACTATATTCTGTTTTTTATTGGAATAAAAAAGCGAAGTTTGTAATAAAATTATTTTTGATTATTAAAATTATTCTTAGAACTCATTGATTGGGTTCCCATTTTATTGTAATTAAATAAAAATGTATAAGTATTCTGTTATATGTTTTGTATAACTTCATCCAATTACAGTCGAATGTCTGGATGATAAAACAGTAGCTCTAGTCCACCAGAGAAATACAAATAAAGCACTGGGTGTGCGAGTCCAAGAACTGGAACTGAAGTTGAAGACACTGGAAAACTCTGGCCTCTGGAATACGAATAATCGGGAAAAAAGACTGGACATGTTGCGGCGTGAAATTGCGAATGATGGTGATTTGTTGTTACCTGAATCTAGATCGTGCGAAAATTTAGCCGAAGGTTGGGAAAGTCGAAATGAACTGCAGATCGAGCCTTTGCGAAGTGTTTTGAGCTCTGAAGATGTAAACACTGAAATTATAGATGATGTTAATCTTGACAATAAATTGGAGCTTTTGCAAACAAGCAGTGAGGAGAACTTAAGTTCTGTTAAAATTGACTCTAATTTTTTTGTCAATGGGGAAGATTCCAGTTCCGAACTCAAAGGAAACGAATATCCATGTCAAAAGAAGACTGAACGCTCATCAATTGAGGATCCTGGAATTTCAGGTTTTTCGAATCAAGGTTTTGGACTCTGAGAATTTTTTGGATTCTGAGAATGACGACAATTGATACGAAAGAACTGAATATTTTTGAAAATATTTTATGATCCATTTTTGAATATATTTTATGATCGAGGCATCTGTATGTTAAGCAATTAGAAAAATCATTTTCCTGATCATTTGGCATCACAAAAAATGCACTGACATGCCCTCTTTCGGAACTCGCTGTGTTTTTAATAAGATCATCACTTTTTCGCGTATACCTGTATTATTAAGTCAATGTTTTTATTACAGGTTGTGTTCACTTAAAAAGGTCGGGTTTTTATTTCAGAATTTTTTTTCACAATGATAATTATATGTGAGCTATTTGATTTCTGTGAAGTTTTAAATGAAGTTTTTGAGCGGAACTCAGATAGCGCATTTCAATAGAACGCGTGCGAATGGCGCTAAATTGTGCTTGTTTTAGTTTCGAAACTAGATTTTAAAATTTAGAATTTTCAAAAGAATGTAAAAGTACCAATTGAGACAGTGTCATCCAATTGAATCAGTTTCTATCAAAAAATCGTCGATCATTGAAAATTTAAAAATTCAAAGAGGTTTTAGTTGATATAATTGGTTCTTTGAAAATCGAAATCGAAAATTTGCTTAGTTTTTTTTTAATTGGTTTCACATCAATAACGCGTAGAATTTCAAGTTCGTGTGTTTTATTTACAACAAATGTGATAGTATTCAGACCCAATCAAATTCAGTTTCAGCCGAGTGAGTATCATATTGAGCGACAAAACCGATTGAAAGGTCGAGTGAATAATTTTGTTCCGACCATTAAAAATGGGGAGGAATGTGTTATTCGTGTTTTATTTTTTTCTTTTTCAACTTTTTGTTTTCCACGCAGAATCGGCTACGACAAATAATTAGCGGACAGTTTCGAGTGCTGCAATATAATGAAGCCCGTAAAGTCGTAACTCGAACGACATTAAGAAATTTGAAAATAAAGTTTCTCTGTCGAGAAAAACCGATTTGAAATTTTGATTTTTTAGTCTAATTTCAAGCGAATAAAGCGAGCGAGCAGGCGTACAATATGCTTATTTCAAAAGAAAGATAAGCCTCTTAAAGCCCTGAAAATTTAAATTTGATTTAGTTAAATTAGTTTTTACGATATCTTTTTGTTTTTCTAGTCATTTTTCGACTAAAACGTTTCCATTTTGAGTGTCGAAAAAGTTGAAGGCTTTCGTTCAATTTTTTTAATGAAAACACGAAAAAAAAACGACATTCAGTTGAATAAAGAAAAAATTTTAGTTTTTGTTCAAGAATATGGTCGGAACATTCTGTGATTCTTGCACAGCAGCCCTCTATCCTTGTTCCATTTGTATGTATCTATTCGAAATACTTTGCATATTATTTAAGGCAGTAAATATGGTCTAGAATATAAGTATTTACTCAGTTCGTATCTTTCAGGCTCATAGCATTTGTTCCGTGAAGCATAAAAATTATCCTGCAAAAATTAATGTCGTTATTCAAATCCAAAAACGAATTTAATTTTTTTAAATTGCATTGCATTGATAACGCAAGTCTATGCTTCGTTGTTTCTGCCTTGTCTGAAGCTCCTCTTCTACCAATAACAATCGTTTTATCTGATAACGAGGTTTTATCTGATGAGAATCGTTTTTTTTTCTATAATTTCATCTTGGAAATGAAAGGGTCATTTTGAATTTTAATAGCGTGGCAAAATAACCGACGTATCAAAATCATTTCAAATGAAGCAAGCTAATTGATCACATTATTTCTCTTTCCTACTCATTTATAACATTTTTTTAAAATTGCAGTTGGGAGAAAAGGTAAACAGAGTTTCGAAAATAATATTTTAATATATTTTCTGTAAACTTAAGCGAAGTTATAGCTGAGGAAAATACAAATTTCTTCGAAATAAGTTACATGGTAGTCGGAGGTCAGGGATTTCCCCTTATATCCGAGCAGTTTTGTGTTATGTTTGTTTTATATGCAATTGAACGTTAGACATTTATATAGGTCGTGATGATTTTTTTTTTCAGGAAAAAATCTCAGGGTTTGTTCACACCAAACTTGATTTTTGCAGTTTGACTTTGCTTTCATTTATTTAAAGTTCATTTTTTAAATTCTAGTTCTATTCTAGATTTTGTTTTTAAGCTTTCCAGCAGAATCTAAAATTTATTTTTTGCTCCGGTTTTTTCAAGTTGGCTTAGTTTTATCAAAATTGTGTTAACCATAAATTTATTTTGGTTTTCAAAAAGCTTCAAGGCCATTTTTTATTTATTTGAAATTACCAAGTAGAGGTTTTTTTCCAAAAAACCATTTGGTCGAATAAACTTGAAATCTAGAAGGCGAATTAAAACTTGAAGAACACCGGGTATCTCAAAGTATCGGAGTCGTTTCATCAGAATTGTATTAATCCTATAGTTTGGAATAACGCAGTTTTCTGCAAAGTTTTGCAAATTTTTTTTAATAGTCGAAGAACGTTGTTCAGACTTTTATATAGGTCGCGATGATTTTTAGAAGGAAGTCTCAAAAATTTTTCAGGCTCAAGTTTACTATTTCGCGGTTTGTCTTTTGATTTCTTTTTAAGTTTAGTTCATGTACTTTGTTAAAAGGAAGGCAAACTCCACTATCGAACAGCAAAAGTTTAAAACATACAAAAACGTGATCGACTTCTAGTTTTGTTTAGATTTTATTTTTCAGATTTCCCAGCGGAATATAAAATGTTATATTGATCCCATTTTCTCAAGTTGGGTCAGTTTTGTTTAAAAAGTGTCAATCATAAATAGTTAGAGAAATTCAAAGAGCTTGAAGGATATCTATTTTTTTCTCTGAACTGCGAAAGTTGAGATTTTTCAAAAAAATCCAATACAGTATGCTTGTTCTGTTTACGTGCGTTCATTGACCCTCTTGTATTTTTCGGTTGACTATGTTTTTATAAATCACCCTGTTTGGCAGCTAATTTGTAAAATTTAAAGCATATAGAAACTTCTTAAAATTTAAGGAATTTGTTTCTCTCAGTATACATGTTTCAGTTTACATAGTTTATTCTTATTTTTTAAAAAAAATGGCTCAAATTAAAAAAAAACGTTCATATGTATTTGGACTTTGTATTTATTTGTTCAGGGTTGGATTATATATATTAAGAGGAATGAACTTTTGTTTTTATCGTTGAATCGTCTAGTTAACGGTCCAGCTGTGATCAAAAATCAAGATTCAAATGTCATTTAGCAAAAAATATCAGAACTGTACTTAGATACAGTTTTGCTATATCTGTTAAGGATAGCTTACGCGGCCCATCTTAGCCTTATTCAGAGTTAAAAAAGATCACTGTGACAAATCAATTTGAAATCTTAAAAAAAATTTCATTCATCGCAGAAATTAAACGCTCAGAGAAAAATCATTAGATGATGGACGTTAATTCTGGAAATCATTTGTTTTGTTGTTTAGTGAAAGGCAACGTATTCTTAAACATGTCTCTAACTGAGGCCTTCTGCACAGCCATAGTGGAGGCTGCCTGTTGTGGACTGCACGTGGTCTCCACCCGGGTGGGAGGGGTGCCAGAAGTGCTCCCTCCTGAGGTCATGACCCTAGCACCAGTTGACCCCAGTCTCTACTTGAAAGCAGTAGAGTCTGTTCTGGATAAATATCTCACTGGAGATATTTTGGACAGGTAGATACTAAGTTTAACTGCTACTTTATATCATTTTTAGAGCAAATATATAATCTTAGTAATTACACAAGCGAACTAGCTAGCATTTCTATATATTAATTATTACGAGTCCACATGTTTCAACTCTGCAAATCAACTCGCATAAAATAATGCTAATTTTGATGCCATTTTGACTGCATAGTATTGGCAGTTTAATAACATGTGATATATCCGCTTTATTAGTGGCTATCGTTTGAGTTCTACAAGCGTCTGTACAGCTGTGTAGGGTAGTCCGTTTGGATGTTGGTGCCCTGTGGCTCGAATCCGCCGAGGCATTTTCAAGCTTATTTAGTATTTTTTCAGCTTTTTTGTTTTTCAACTTTTTATAGCTATTTATTGGCGTTATGTTGCTTGTGTTTGTTGTTTTTCTCTGTGTTTAACTTTTGGACAAAAACATGGAGTTTGGCTATTATAGCCGTCGTGAGACTGACCAGAAAAGCAAAGCGTGAATTGAAAACTTGAGATTGTCTGAATGAGAGAGGATGTTGAAGACAACCAATTTCAAAATTGCCGACAGTATTTAAGTCAAAAAAATGTTGAAAAGTTGCGCGAAACTGTAAACTATACTGTGAATGGATGTTCTGGGTGGTAAAATTGCCGCTTGAAATTAATTTTGATTGAAAAATAAAGCTTTATGATATTGAAGTGCCGGGCGGTTAACAATTCTATTCGGTTAAATTTTAATTCTTTGCAGATTTATTTTTGCTGGTTGCTGATTCAGGAAGCGGTTGTGATGTGGCAAAAATTTGGCCACATTAGATCCCTGACTCGATCTGTAGAAAAATGGGTGAAAGGGTTGCAACTTCGAAATGAGTTTTTTCAGGGAGCAAACCAGTCGATTGGCGTCTGGGATTTACAAATGGAAAGATATGGCACAGAGAACACAAGTAGTCTATGACAACATATTCAGACGTGACGCCGACTGCGAGGGATCCCGCAAACACGACTACCCCGGCAACCCTAAACGGAGTCTTTACAACATTGGGGTGTTTTTTGGGAAGATAGCCTACATTATAGCACTATGGAATATGCTGTTGATTTTGATTTGTGACAAACTTTTTCCGAAAGAGACTATTGACACATGTCCTAAACTATTGACTAAGAAAAAACTATAGCTATTTATTGCTTTGCAAATAAAATGATCAAAAATTTAGATCAAAATGTGAAGTTTTAAGCTATCTCGATCACGACTCTTGCTGTGTGTAGCTGTATCGACCACGACTCTAAAACTATTGGAGTTTCCAGAAAGAATGTTCTCTGCTAGCGTATTGATATTGATGACATAGTATTTAAATTTTCATTGTTTTTTTTTGTATCTGGTCTTCATGGACTTTTCAAGAAGTTAAGTAGATGTTCCCTTGCCATTGAGCGATTTCTGCAAATACCGGTAATTACACCTGCGAGAGCAAGGGTGTTGTAGTCTAATTGGTAACTAGATTCATTTCCCGTATACAACTTTTCAATAAATATGTAAAAAATTGAACTTGTTTTATCATAGAAATTTAACAGATTCCAGAGAAATTGTCAGAATGTCTTTGATCTGCGTATAATTTGTCGGCTAAATTACCATTTCACGGATGATTTGAGCAGTTAGTCTTTTTCATTGCAGTTGCAATTGTGTTGATTTACTGTAGTTTGTCAATTTATTAGCCCTGACTTTGTAGGTATCCTGTTTTTGCCTTAAACGATTTATTTGGCCTTATTGGTTTTTCGCCAGGTTAATTTGCGTCGTTTGAAGGGCAAAAGTGATTGTTTTTTTTTTGAAAAATGATTCAAGTTTTGTTCGTAAGAGTTCAAATCTTTAAATTTTGTGATCAATATTTTATGACATCAGTTAATTACATTTCAGCTCAATGGGCATAAAGCCACATATTGTCGGCTTAGTAACGCTCAGTGAAAAGTTAAATTTTAAATAGACTTGTAGTTGTTTTTATTGACTGTTTTTCTGAAATCAATTTGTTAATTTTTAGTAACAATTTTTGTCCGACTTAGTTATTTACGTCTCTTTTTCTATTCGCTTGCTCGCAATGCTACTTATGCGTTGTACCGAAAGTGATGCTCAGCTGCACCTCTGTTTATAACCGACATACGGGTTGATTTTCTATGCTTTTTATGGTAAGTTGAGGTTAATATGCCCTTGGAAACAACATGAGTTTCGATAGTTTGAAGGATATAATTATTGCGTATCACCATGGACGCCGATATAAATACGTTTTTGACGTCAATATATACTAATTTTGAGGTAGGTAAAAAAAGGGGAATAAAAAAACAATTTGAGCCAATTTCTTGCAAATGGATTGATTTAAAGAATAAACGTGTTAGTGTTTACAAAAGGATAGATTTCGCTCCTTGTAACAATAACTTTTATTTACACTTGAGAAGCAAAATGTGTTAGTACGAATTTTCTTTTTTTTTCCAACCTAAGTCGCAAATAAAAGAGCTAATTTTAATGACACTTTTGAATTGATAGGCTGAGGTAGCATTATAATATCATATGTACTTTGAATGAAAATTTTGGCTATCAAAACGACGTTGATATGATATTACGATATTTCTTTAAAATAACCAATTAAAAATTTTGGAAAAAATTTCTTTACTTTTTATTAACTATCTATTAATTGCATAAGACAGACAAAGTCTCAAAGCAGATGATTGCAATTTGGTCCCGATGAAATGGAAATGGTCGTTGCTTAACCATTTTTACCGAAATTTTAATGAAAAACCAATCAATGATGAAAAGTTTCTATAATTTTAACTCTTTTAGATGAAATTTTAACAAAAGAAATGAAATCAAAAACACCTGGAGAATTTTTTCAAAGGGTACAGAAGGCTGATTAATGACGGATTTGAACAACAAAATGCGCTGCGAAATTTATGGGTTTAATCAAGTCTACCTATAGAAAGTGAAAGCTTTGCAATTTATAAAAATATGTCTAAAAAAGATGAGCTGACTCTTTTGAGAAATCTTTTCATTCGGCATTAAGAGACTGGACCTTGTTAGCTATTTCCCCCCTATTGCAATAGGGGGGGGGGGGGTAATTAACAAGGGACAAAATTCGTATATGTTTAACTGTTCAATTCTTTCCTTATAGGAGGGGGATATTCGTTACAGGGTGCCATAGGGGGAAAAAGTTAATAATGAGTTAGAACCGATGTGGTTAACTCATAGAGTAATTTCGGATAGGGTACACCGTCTGCTCGTCACGCTATCTTATTTTCGGCCGGATAGATTCGTGCAACTTCTTAGTCTAATACCCAGGGGCGTTTTTTGGCGCGCGCTCCTCCTCAAAACTAGTATATATTGGCGCCAAAGGCGCCTTTAGAAAAATTTTAGGGTCGGTCGGCCAAAATTGGATTTCTTAAAAAGTACCAAAGGGGGGACCCTTTGGGTTGGCAGGGGTTCGAATCACTGAGGGGGGGCGTCTGCCCCCCCGCCCCCCCCATTAAATCCGCCCCTGCTAATACCGATCCTAATCTTACTCTTATACTTTCTAGTCTCAGGGTGTTTAACTAGTCTCTGCTAGGCTCAATAGATCTAGGGTATACTGGTTTGTTGC
The DNA here is from genome assembly GCF_963678635.1 of Symsagittifera roscoffensis. Classification (NCBI taxonomy): domain Eukaryota; kingdom Metazoa; phylum Xenacoelomorpha; order Acoela; family Convolutidae; genus Symsagittifera; species Symsagittifera roscoffensis. Next base: position 73,737,224 of record NC_087063.1, on the reverse strand, counting down.
GGCTGCTGAAGTTCTCTTGGAGAGACAACTAATTTCTAAGTTAAATTCAAATCTCTCTGGTGCTGAAATTACAAGTAATTTCAGCACTTACAAATAAGTGGGTTGTTAGTTAGATGGATTATGATTGGTTAATTTTAAATACTTTACAGTGGTAAAATATCCAATTTATTCAATCATAAAATGTAGTTTAGATCAGGTTCCAATAAGATCCAAGAGACTTTTTACATTTGTTTACACTAATTATGTTGTTAGTAAACTCGAAGCCATGTGAAAAATGACTGGTTTGAATGTTTTCCTTTCCAAATCAGACACAAAATTAGCATGCAAAATTGTTTTACCAGGCGACAACTAACGAATTCTATCATGTCTTTGAAAGTGATAAAAATTGTGAGAAATAAAAAAATGACATAAGAACCTTTAACTGAGAAGATGTTGGGGATCAAATACTTATCAGCAACTGACAGATTATCTGTGAATCACAAATAGCAAGTCAATCATATCACCCATGTCGACAGGACTTGAGGCAAGTTGGGAGTACGACTCCAAAATTCAACAATTGAAGGCCAGAAATAGTAAATCATAAATTGTGATATTATAAAGAAGCTCTTCCTTAAGACTTGTGCTGGGATTTAAAAATTGAAAGTAATAACAAATCCGAAACTTTTTTAAATCATTAATTGGGGCCAGGGGCGGATCTAGGATTTTCTCGAGGGGGGGCGGATTTTCAAAAAATTTTCCAAAATTTTGACGACCTTTTTTTTTTTTTTTTAGGTCGACCAAATTGATTTTTATTTTTCGCGCCGCGCTCTCCTAAAGCACTGTTTTGCCCTTATTTTGGCAAAATTTTCTGCGCCGCAGGCAAATTGTTGAAAAAACAGTCAAAAAACCGTTTTTGGGCACTTTTTGAACAAAAAAAATGCGTTTTTTTGGCGCGCGCTCCCCCTCAAAAATAGCATTTATTGGCGCCAAAGGCGCCTTTAGAAAAATTTTAGGGTCGGTCAGCCAAAAATGGATTTCTGAAAAAGTATCAAAGGGGGGACCCTTTGGGTCGGCAGGGGGTCAAATCCCTGAGGGGGGGGGGGGCGTCCGCCCCCCCCCCCCCCCCACCCCCCCCTAAATCCGCCCCTGATTGGGGCTGCTATTTTTTTTGAAGCTATGTTATACTAGTGTCATTTCTGTATCTGGAAAAAAAAAACTCGCTCATATTTAGGATTAGATTAATAAAAAAGGAAACAAGAATAGAGATATGGATGAATATACACAAATAGAAAAGTTACAATATTGAGGAATTTATGGAAAATGAGTGGTCGGAGCAATGTAAATTATAATCTCCTGTCCATAACCATTTAAGACAAATGATTTAGTTGACATCTATTAAATTCGTTTCACAAAAAAAGCTGAAGCTATTTTCAACTTTATCCAATGCGATTTGATTGTTTTCAAAAAATCAAAACTTTTTTAAGTTTTCCTACAAAGTAAAAATCTTAGTAAAATTACATACAGAATTATGTTGCAGAGGACGCGTCGCTAAAAATAAGGGACGAA